>NW_028322233.1:18484848-18787878 GCF_059928025.1 Delphinapterus leucas | reverse complement strand
ACGTACGGGTTAGGATTAAGGAACGGGTTAGGGTAAGGCTTCGGTTAAGGGTTAAGTTTAGGTTTAGGGTTAAGGTTAAGGTTAGGGTACGGGGACGGTTTAGGTGACAGGTTAGGGTACGACAACGGTTTAGCGTGAGCGTACATGTTAGCGTACGGGTCAGGATTAGGGGACCGTTTTGGTTAAGGGTTCGGATAAGTGTTAGGCTTAGGGTTAGGGGACGGTTAAGGGTACAGGTTAGGGTACGACAAAGGTTTAGGGTAAGCGTATGTGTTAGGGTACGGGTTATTGTCAGCTTACGGGTCAGGATTAGGGGACGGGTTAGGGTAAGGCTTCGGATAAGGGTAAGGGTTAGGGTTAGGGTTAGGATTAGGGTTAGGGTACGGGGATGGTTTATGGTACAGTTTAGTGTACGACAATGGTTTAGGGTGAACGTACGTGTTAGGGTAGGTGTTAGTGTTAGCGTATGGGTTAGGATTATGTGACAGATTAATGTAAGGTTTCGGGTAAGGGTTAGGGTTAGGGCTAGGGTTAGGGTTAGGGGACGGTGATGGTTTAGCATAAAGGGTAGGGTACGAAAACGGTTTAGGGTGAGCATACGTGTTAGGGTACAGGTTAGTGTTAGCGTACGGGTTACTATTAGGGGACGGTTTAGGGTAAGGCTTCGGGTAAGGTTTAGGGTTAGGGTTAAGACTAGGTTTTGGGTTAGGTGATGGGGAAGGTTTAGGGTACAGGTTAGGGTACGACAACTGTTTAGGGTGAGCGTACGTGTTAGGGTACGGGTTAGGGTTAGTGTACGGGTTAGGATTAGGGGACGGATTAGGGTAAGCCTTCGTTTAAGGGTTAGGGTTAGGGTTAGGGTTAGGGTTAGGGGACGGGGATGGTTTAGGCTACAGATTAGGGTACGCCAACAGTTTAGGGTGAGCGTACGTGTTAGGGTATGGGTTAGTGTTATCGTACTGGTTAGGATTAGAGGACGGGTTAGGGTAAGCCTTCGTTTAAGGGTTAGGGTTAGGGTTAAGGTTAGGGGATGGGGATGATTTAGGTTACAGGTCTGTGCACAACAATGGTTTAGGATGAGCGTACGCATTAGGGTACAAGTTAGTGTTAGCATACGTGTTAACATTAGGGGACGGTTTATGGTAAGGCTTTGGGTAAGGTTTACGGTTAGGGTTAGGGTTAGGGTTAGGGTACGGGGACGGTTTAGGGTACTGGTTAGGGTACGAAAATTGTTGAGGGTTAGCGTACCTGTTAGGGTATGGGTTAGTGTTAGCGTACAGGTTAGGATTAGGGGACGGGTTAGGGTAAGGCTTCGGGTAAGGGTTAGGGTTAAGGTTGGGTTAGGGTTAGGGTTAGGGGACGGGGATGGTTTAGGGTACAGGTTAGGGTACGACAACGTTTTCAGGTGAGCGTACATGTTAGGGTACGGATTAGTTTTAGCGTACGGGTTAGGATTGGGGACGGGTTAGGGTAAGGTTTCGGGTAAGTGTTAGGGTTAGGGTTAGGGTTCGTGTTAAGTTTAGGGTTAGGGGACGGGGACCGTTTAGGGTACAGCTTAGCGTACGACAACAGTTTAGGGTGAGCGTACGTGTTACGTTACGGGTTAGTGTTAGCGTACGATTTAGGATTAGGGGACGGGTTAGGGTAAGGCTTCGGGTAAGGGTTAGGTTTAGGGTTAGGGTTAGGGGACGGAGACGGTTTAGGGTACAGGTTAGTGTACGACAAGGTTTTAGGGTGAGCTTACGTGTTAGGATACGGGTTAGGGTTAGCGTACGGGTTAGGATTAGGGGACGGGTTAGGGTAGTGCTTCGGGTAAGTGTTAGGGTTAGGGTTAGGGTTAGGGTTAGGGTTAGGGGACGGGGACGGTTTAGGGTACAGGTTAGGGTACGACAACGGTTTAGTGTGAACGTACGTTTTAGGGTATGGGTTAAAGTTAGAGTACGGGTTAGGATTAAGGGAAGGGATAGAGTAAGGCTTCGGGTAAGGATTAGGGTTAGTGTTAGGGTTAGGGGACTGGGACACGGATGTTTTAGGGTACAGGTTAGGGTACAACAACGGTTTAGGTTGAGCGTACGTGTTAGGGTACGGGTTAGTGTTAACGTACGGGTTAGGATTAAGGGACGGGTTAGGGTAAGGTTTCGGGTAAGGGTTAGCGTTAGGGTTAGGGTTAGGGTTAGGGTTACGGGATGGGGACAGTTTAGGGTACAGGTTAGGGTATGACCACGGTTTAGGGTGAGAGTACATGTTAGTGTACAGGTTAGTGTTAGCGTACGGGTTAGGATTAGGGGACGGGTTAGGGTAAGGCTTCTGGTAAGGGTTAGGGTAAGGGTTACGGTTAGGGTTAGGGGTCGGGGACGGTTTAGGGTACAGGTTAGGGTACGACAACGGTTTAGGGTGAACGTACGTGTTAGGGTACGGGTTAGTGTTAGCGTACGGGTTAGGATTATGGGTCAGGTTAGGGTAAGCCTTCGGGTAAGGGTTGGGGTTAGGGTTAGGGTTATTGTTAGGGGACCGGGATGGTTTAGGGTAGAGTTTAGGGTACGACAACGGTTTAGGGTGAGCGTACCTGTTAGGTACTGGTTAGTGTTAGCGTAAGTGTTAGGATTACTGGACGGGTTAGGGTAAGGCTTCGGGTAAGGGTTAGGTTTAGGGTTAGGGTTAGGGTTAGGGGACTGGGACAGGGATGGTTTAGGGTAAAGTTTACGGTACGACAATGGATTAGGGTGAGCATACGTGTTAGGGTACGGGTTAGTGTTAGGGTACGGGTTAGGATTAGGGGACGGGTTAGGGTAAAGCTTCGGGTAAGGGTTAGGATTACAGTTAAGGGACGGGGAGGGTTTAGGGTACAGGTTAGGGTATAACAACGTTTTAGTGTCAGCGTATGTGTTAGGGTACGGGTTAGTGTTAGCGTACGGGTTAGGATTAGGGGACGGGTTAGCGTAACGTTTCGGGTAAGTGTTAGGGTTAGGGGACGGGGACAGGGACGGTTTAGGGTACAGGTTAGGGTTCACCAACGGTTTAGGGTGAGCGTACATGTTAGGGTACAGGTTAGTGTTAGCGCATGGGTTAGGATTAGGGGACGGGTTAGTGTAAGGCTTCGGGTAAGGTTTAAGGTTAGGGTTAGGGTTAGGGTTAGGGGACGTGGCGGTTTAGATTACAGGTTAGGGTGCGACAACGGTTTAGGGTGAGGGTACGTGTTAGGGTATTGGTCAGTGTTAGCGTACGGGTTAGGATTAAGGGACGGATTAGAGTAAGGCTTCGGGTAACGGTTAGGGTTAGGGTTACGGTTAGGTTTAGGGGAAGGGGACGGGGACGGTTTAGGGTACAGGTTAGGGTATGACAAAGGATTAGGGTGAGCATACGTGTTAGGGTATGGGTTAGTGTTAGCGTACGGGTTAGGATTAGGGGACGGGTTAGGGTAAGGCTTCGGGTAAGGGTTCGGGTTAGGGTTCGGGTTAGGGTTAGGGTTACGGTTAGGGGACTGGGATGGTTTAGGGTTCCAGTTAGGGTACGACAGCGGTTTAGGGTGAGCGTACGTGTTAGGGTATGGGTTAGTGTTAGCGTACGGGTTAGGATTAGGGGACGTGTTAGGGTAAGGCTTCGAGTAAGGGTCAGGGTTAGGATTAGGGGACGGGGACGGGGACAGTTTAGAGTACAGGTTAGGATTCGCCAATGGTTTAGGGTGAGCGTACATTTTAGGGTACGGGTTAGTGTTAGCGCACAGGTTAGGATTAGGGGACGGGTTAGTGTAAGGCTTCGGGTAAGGGTTAAGGGTAGGGTTAGGGTTAGGGTTAGGGGACGGGGACGGTTTAGGTTACCAGTTAGGGTACGACAACGGTTTAGGGTGAGCGTACGTTTTAGGGTATGGGTTAGTGTTAGCGTACGGGTTAGGATTAAAGGAAGGGTTAGAGTAAGGCTTCGGGTAAGGATTAGGGTTAGGGTTTGGGTTAGGGGACTGGGGCACGGATGGTTTAGGGTACAGGTTAGGGTACAAAAACGGTTTAGGGTGAGCGTACGTGTTAGGGTACGGGTTAGTGTTAGCGTACGGGTTAGGATTAGGGGACGGGTTAGGGTAAGGTTTCGGGTAAGGGTTATCGTTAGGGTTAGGGTTAGGTTTAGGGTTACTGGATGGGGACGGTTTAGGGTACAGCTTAGGGTACGACCACGGTTTAGGGTGAGAGTACATGTTAGGGTACAGGTTAGTGTTAGCGTACGTGTTACGATTAGAGGACGGTTTAGGGTAAGGCTTTGGGTAAGAGTTAGGGTTAGGGTTTGGGGACGGGGACGGTTTAGGGTACAGGTTAGGGTACGACAACGGTTTAAGATGAGCGTACGTGTTAGGATACGGGTTAGTGTTAGCGTATGATTAGGGGACGGATAAGGGTAAGGCTTCGGGTAAGGGTTAGGTTGAGACATAAGGCTGGACACTTCGGGCTGATGGCATTGGTGAGGTTCGATGAGCAAATGCAGACCCTTTGTAGTCATACTGCATGGTACCCATTCCATGGTTCCGAACTCTCCATGTTTAAGGGATTCTTCCTTCAGCTAAAACATGCATGGGAAACCCAGAGTACGTTCCACCGTGTCATTGGGAAACGTTTTCAAATGCATCTCAGATTTCGTCCCCTGGTACTCGGGTTCACCATTCCAGATGCTTTACTAACACTCTCCCCACTTGGAGAGTCAGTGCCTTTAACCTCCTGTTTGGCACACTTTGCAATTTCTGCGCAACATGAACAGGAATTTGGAGATCCAATGAGAGACTAGCTGTAGGTGTCTGCACGGGCAAATGGAACGCTTATTTCCCACCAGGAAGAGGAATTAACCAAAGGCTCAGCGTGCCCTGCCGGAAACAGATTAGGGCCTGAAGCAATCCTGCGGTTTTGCAGTCAGCTCACAAGAAAGCGACTTGAAGAAAAGAGCTCAAGGGCACTGTAATCCACAAACCTGCAGAGTTATGAATGATAGCTATCGTCCAAAATATATTCAAGTAAGTCTGTGTAGAGGGCTTTAAAGCGGTGCAGAATTTCAGGAAAACGATTTCAGGGGGTAGACTGGAATTGCACTTAAAGCATAGGAAAAGAGGCAGAATGTCGACAATGATGCACTTGGCCAAAAAGAGCATATGGGTTTTTTCCTGAATATATTCAGGAAAAAACGCATATGCACTTTTTGGCCAACCAAGCAAGCGTTTAAAGGAAAACTGCACTACAATGAAGTCTCACTGCCCCCCGGTCAAAAGGGCCATGTGAAAAAAGTGTAAAAGAAGGCATCATTGAAGACTAATACAGAATACCAAGTCCTGGTCGTTGGTAGAATAACCAGCAGGGTATAGGATTTAGGAACTACTGGAGGTATATCCTCGGTGGCTTCACTGACTCTAATGACATCCGTTACCTTGACTGCTGCAGCCCATGGGGCTGTCAAAGTCAGGCCAATCCCAGGATATGGAGCTCACCCAGGCAGGTACCCCACCCCCACCCTAGCCCACAGGGCCCTCGTGTTCAGGCCCCTCCCAGGATATGGTGTTCTCTGGGCAGGTCACCTGCAGCCCATGGGGCTCTCGTTGTCACGTCCCTCCCAGGATACAGAGCTACCCTTGCATGTTCCGTGGCAAGTCTGGGCAAACAGGAACCGTGCACATAGCGCACATTGCAAAGCACTCCCAGCTCACCTGTCGCTCAGGTCTGACACAGAGCACCTCAGAGCAGTACTTGAACTAACAAACAGCAGCTCCAAAAGGTCTGTGATCTTGGGGATCACTCTGTGCGGCCTCCCTCCACCTGGTCTTCCAGAGACTTCCACTGCACCCGGGGCACCATGACTCTGTCTCCACCCACCACCCTCCCCTCCTCTCCCTGACTCCTGGGTTCCTCTCATTAGGAGAGGGTTTTCTTGAAGTTGTCTCCCACTCATGGGCCAGATAAAATGATTAGAAAACAAGCCAGAACTACAGCCCCTTGTCTATCCTGACTCTCAAGAGCCCACACCTGTTCCTTGGACCTGGCCGATTCAGCAAGTTCCATTTTCGGCAACTGTGAGACCCTGAGGGGTGATGATTGGCTGACCTGGGCAGCCTGACCGTGCCGGCCAGACCTCCCCAGGTGTGCCTGGGTTGAGATCGATATAAACACCGCTCCAGGCAGCAAGAGCCCCTGCAGCTGTGCCTGACGCCATTTTCTCTGCCCTGTCAGCAGTCTCGGGGCTGGACTGGTGGGAGGGAGTGAGAGGCCACGGCTTTGTGGGTGGCCCAGTGTGAGTGGGGCTCTGCTGGACTTTCTGCAGCAGTTGCCAAGATGCCACCTGCTAAAGAAGAGGATGTGTCACCCATACCTGCCGCTGGAATTTCTCCCTGGGCAGAGGTGAGTAAGGAAGAAAGCAGTGGGGGCCGGGACAGGAGGGGTATCTCAGGCAGGGAAATGGAAAGCTTCCAGAAGAGCACCCAGGGCCACGACCATCCTGGATGGCCTGCAGGCATCAAGTCGGCCGGCATGCTGTCGCTCGTGTGGCTCCATGGCCCTTCCTCTAGGCTTTCAAGTCCTTGTACATATTCAGGTGTTTTACCTGGGAAGGGTGGGAACATTTCAGCAGCAGCTGGCCTGGGGCTCGGCCCACGTTTACTCACAGATGCCTCGGCATGGTCCCCCAGCTTTGCAATGAGGACGCTTGTTGCGTGGGGCCTGCTGGCTGAATGGGAGATGATTCCCCACCACTGACCAACTTCAGAATTGTTTACAACTGGAGCAAGTGACTTGATAGGGTTTTCCTCTGTGTAACTGGTGGGTTCTGTTTTTCTTTTTCTTTTTTTCGTTTTTGGTTCAAGGTAGATTTTATTCTTCTCCTCTGTATTTACAGATATATGCATGGAAATAATTTATTCATATAAATACATGTATGTGAAGGGAAGAATATTTTTTCTGTTTTACTTTTTTTAATTTTATTTTTTTTAATTTTGAATTTTATTTTATTTTTTATACAGCAGGTTCTTTTTGGTTATCTGTTTTATACATATAAATGTATACATGCCAATCCCAATCTCTCAACACCTCCCACCACCATCCCCCCAACAGCTTTCCCCCCTTGGTGTCCATACGTTCGTTGTCTACATCTGTTGCTCTATTTCTGCCTTGCAAAACGGTTCATCTGTACAATTTTTCTAGGTTCCACATATATGCATTAATATACAAGATTTGTTTTGTTTTTCTCTTTCTGACTTACTTCACTGTGTATGACAGTCTCTAGATTCATCAACGTCTCTACAGGTGACCCAATTTCATTCCTTTTTATGGCTTAGTAATATTCCATTTTATATATGTACCACATCTTTATGCATTCGTCTGTCTGTGGGCATTTAGGTTGCTTCCATTACCTGGATATTGTAAATAGTGATGCAATGAACATTGCGCTGAATGTTGTTTTTTAATTTATGGTTTTGTCTGGGTATATGACCAGTAGTGGGATTGCTGTATCATATGGTAATTCTATTGTTAGTTTTATAAGCAACTCCATAATGTTCTCCACAGTGACTGTATCAATTTACATTCCCAACAATACTGGAAGAGGGTTCCATATCTCCACACCCTTTCCAGCATTTGTTGTTTGTAGATTTTTCTGATGATGCCCATTCTAACCAGTGTGAGGTGATACACCATGGATGAGTCTATTTCGTTGAGCAAGGAGTAGGTCTTGTCTATTACATTTTTGGCTTATGGAAAGGTATCTGTGCTAATTTCAATCTCTGGTTTTATACAGCACCCCAACTCAACTTTCCCCTTAAGCAAGCATAAGTTTTTTATCTAAATGTGAGACTCTGTTCGGTTTTGTAATCCAGTTCATGTGGAGCCAAGTTTACACTCCCTCTATTAGTGATATCTTATGATAACTATCTTTCTCTGTGTGACATATTTCTCTTAGAATCATCGTGCTTAAATCCACTCAATTTGCTGCTACAGGCCTGATGACATTGATCTCATTGCTGAGTGATATTCCATTGTACATAAGTAGCACAACTTCTTTATCCATTTTTTTCTTTCTGGGATATTTAATGTGCACAGGACTAAAGGTTCTTGTAAACACAGCAGCCCTAAATTTTGTGTTGGCTGTGTCTTGTTGATTTTAATATTCCTAAGCTATAGGGCCATAAGTGGAAGTGACCTAGGCTCTGTAGCTTTGTTTTTTAGATGTTTCAGGATACATCATAAACATCTCCAGAGTGTCTGTTGGCAATTGACATCCCACCCATCAGCATAACAAGGCTCCCTGTTCTCCATGGCCTGTCCTGTGTTTCTTGTTTTTACACTTTTTTCAGATGGCCATTTTGACGAATGGGAAAAGAGACTTCATTGTAGTGCAGATTTCCATTGCTCGAGTGCTTGGTTGACAAAAAAGAGCGTATGCGTTTTTTCCTGAATGTATTCAGGAAAAAATGTATATGCACTTTTTGTCCAAGTGCATCACTGTCAACGATCTGCTGCTTTTCATATGCTTTAAATGCAATTCAAATCTACCTCCTGAAATCTGATTCCTGCAATTCTGCCTCGTTTTCAAGTCCTCTTTGCAGCCTTACTTCAATATATTTTTGACAATAGCTGTCATTTATAACTCTGCAGGTTTGAGAATTACAGTGCCCCTGATTTCCTTTCTTAACTCGCTTCCTTGTGAGCTGGCCACAAAACCGCAGGTTTGCTTCAGGCTGTAATCTGGTTCCGGCATGGCATGCTCAGCGTTTGGTTAATTCCTCTTCCTGGTGGGAAATGAGAGTTAAATGTGCCCGTCCAGACACCTGCCTCATTCCCAGCCCCTTGGTGATGTGTGTCCTCTGGTTCGAGACCACATGTGCTGGGTTCCTCACCTTTCAATGATGTGGCCCCAATGGTGTGAGGAAACACCTGCCTGGTTCCCATCCCCTTGGTGATGTGGGCCCTCTGGTGAGAGTCTGACACTGGCTGCGTTCCTCACCCTTCTGTGTGGTGGGCCCTCTGCTCTTAGGTAAATCCTGCCTGGCTTGCTCCCATTGCCTTGGAGACGTAGGCCCTCTGGTGGCAGTTGGAGCCTGCTGGGAGCCTCCTCTCCTCAGTGATGAGTGCCCTCTGGTGTCAGGTTCTAACTGCTGTGCTCCCCACGTTTTCTGATGTGAGCCCAGTGATGCCAGGACACTCCTGCCAGGTTCCCATCCCCATTGGGATGTGGGCCTTCTGCTCTGAGGTCCCAACGCCTGGGTTCCTTACAGTTTCATGGTGTTGGCTCTGTGATGTTAGTTCAATCAGGCCTAGATCCCATAGCCCCTGTGTTCTGGGCCGCCTGCTGCAAGGTTCCAACTGCTGGATTCCTCACCTTTTTTATTCTTTGTGCCCTGTGTTGTGAGGCTCCTCCTGCCTTCCTCACTCCCCCCATTGGTGATGTAGGTCCTGTGGTTTGAGGCTACATGTGCCGGTTTCCTCACCTTTTATTGATGTGGCCCCACTGGTGTGAGGACACTCCTGCCTGGTTCCCATCCCCTTGGTGATGTGGGCCCTCTGGTGAGAGTCTGATCCTGGCTGGATACCTCACACTTCTGGGAGGTGGGCTCTCTGCTGTGAGGTCACTCGTGCCTGGATGGCACACGTCGCCTTGGCCAAGTGGGCCCTCTGGTTGCAGTTGGAGCGGGATGGGAGCCTCCTCCCCTCGGTGATGAGGGCCCTCTGGCATCAGGCCCTAACTGCTGGGCTCCCCACATTTTCTGATGTGTGCCCACTGGTGCGATGACACTCCTGCCAGTTTCCCATCCCCATGGGGATGTGGGCCTTCTGCTCTGAGGTCCCAATGGCTGGGTTGCTCACAGTATCATGATGTGGGCCCTCTGCTGTGAGTTCACTGCGGCCTAGATCTCATAGACTGGGTGCCCTGGGCCGCCTGCTGGGAGCTTCCAATTACTGGATTCCTCACCTTTTTATTCTATGGGCCCTGTGTTGTAAGGCTACTCCTGCCTACCTCACTCCGAGTCCCTTGGAGATGTGGGTCCTCTGCTTTGAGGCCACATGTGTTGGGTTCCTCACCTTTCTATGATGTGGCCACATTGGTGTTAGGACACTCCTGCGTGGTTCCGATCCCCTTGGTGATGTGGGCCCTCTGGTGAGAGTCTTATCCTGGTTGGTTTCCTCACCCTTCTGTTAGGTAGGCCCTGTGCTGTGAGGTCACTCCTGCCTGACTGGCACACGTCACCCTGGCGACGTGGGCCCTCAATTGTGTGTTGGTGCCTGCTGGGAGTCTCCTTCCCTCGGTAATGAGGGCTCTCTGGCGTCAGGCCCTAACTCCTGGGCTCTCAAAATTTTCTGATGTGCGCCCTGTGGTGCGAGTACACTCCTGTCAGGTTCCCAAGCCCATGGGAATGTGGGCCTTCTGCTGTGAGGTCCCAACGTCTGGATTTCTCACAGTTTCATGATGAGGGCCCTCTGGTGTGAGTTCAATCACCCTGGATCCCATAGCCTCGCTACTCCAGGCCGCCTGCTGGGAGGTTCCAACTGCGGGATTCCTCACCTTTTTTATTCTATGGGCCCTCTGTTTTGAGGCTCCTCCTGCCTGCCTCATTCCCAGCCCCTTGTTTATGTGTGTCCTCTGATTAGAGGCCACGTGTGCTGGGTCCCTCACCTTTCGATGATGTGGCCCCACTGGTGTGAGGATACTTGTGCCTGGTTCCCATCCCCTTGGTGATATGAGCCCTCTGGTGAGAGTCTGATCCTGGCTGGGTTCCTCACCCTTCTGTGAGGTGGGCCCTCTGCTGTGAGGTAACTCCTGCCTGGCTTCCCATTGCCTTGGTGACATCGGCCCTCTGGTGGCAGTTGGAACCTACTGGGAGCCTCCTCCCCTCGGTGATGAGGGCCCTCTGGCGTGAGGCCATCACTGCTGGGCTCCCCATGTTATCTGATGTGAGTCCAGTGATAACAGGACACTCCTGTAAGTTTCCCATCCCCATGGGGATGTGGGCCTTCTGCTCTGTGGTTCCAACGTCTGGGTTGCTTACAGTTCCATGATATAGGCTCTCTGGTGTTAGTTCACTCAGGCCAGGATCCCATAGTCTCTGTGCTCTGGGCCGCCTGCTGCGAGGTTCCAACTGCTGGATACCTCACCTTTTTTATTCTTTGGGCCCTGTGTTGTGAGGCTCCTCCTGCCTGCCTCACTCCCAGCCCCTTGGTGATGTGGGTCCTGTGGTTTCAGGCCACATGTGCCGGTTTACTCACCTTTTAGTGATGTGGACCCACTGGTGTGAGGACACTCCTGCCTGGTTCCCATCCCCTTGGTGATGTGGGCCGTCTGCTGAGAGTCTGATCCTGACTGGTTTCGTCACACTTCTGGGAGGTGGGCCCTCTGCTGTGAGGTCACTCCTGCCTGGCTTGCTCCCGTTGCCTTGGTGACGTCGGCCCTCTGGTGGCAGTTGGAGCTTGCTGGGAGCCTCCTCCCCTCGGTGATGAGGGCCCTGTGGCGTCAGTCACTAACTGCTGGGTACCCATATTTTCTGATGTGTGCCCACTGATGTGATGGCACTCCTGCCAGTTTCCCATACCCATGTGGATGTGGGCCTTCTGCTCTGAGGTCCCAACGGCTGGGTTGCTCACAGTATAATGATGAGGGCTCTCTGGTGTGAGTTCATTCCGGCCTGGATCCCATAGCCTCGCTGCTCCTGACCGCCTGCTGGGAGGATCCAACTGCGCGATTCCTCACCTTTTTTATTCTATGGGCCCTCTGTTTTGAGGCTCCTCCTGCCTGCCTCACTCCCAGTCCCTTGGTGATGTGTGTCCTCTGGTTTGAGGTCACATGTGCTGTGTTCCTCAACTTTGGATGATGTGGCCCCACTGGTGTGAGGACACTCCTGACTGGTTCCCAAACCCTTGGTGATGTGGGCCCTCTGGTGAGAGTCTGATCCTCGCTGGGTACCTCACCCTTCTGTGAGGTAGACCCTGTGATATGAGGTCTCTCCTGCCTGGCTGGCACACGTCGCCTTGATGACATGGGCCGTCTGTTGGCCTTTGGTGTGTGCTGGGAGCCTCCTCCCCTCATTAATGAGGGCCCTCTATAAAACGCATATGCCCTTCTTGGCCAAGTGCATCACTGTAGACGTTCTGCCACTTTTCCTATGCTTTAAAAGCAATTACTGTCTACATCATGAAATCGGTTTCCTGCAATTCTGCCCCACTTTCAGGTCTTCTTCGCTGCCTTACTTCAATATATTTTTGGACGATAGCTGTCATTTATAACTGGAGGTTTGTGAATGACAGTGCCCCTGAGTTCCTTTCTTAACTCGCTTCCTTGTAAGCTGGCCACAAAACCACAGGTTTGCTTCAGGCCATAATCAGGGTCCGGCACGGCACTCTGACCCTTTGGTTAATTCCTCTTCCTGGTGGGAAATTAGAGTTAAATGTGCCCGTCCAGACACCTGCCTCACTCCCAGCCCATTGGTGATGTGTGTCCTCTGGTTTGAGGCCACATGTGATGGGTTCCTCATCTTTTGATGATGTGGCCCCACTGGTGTGAGGACACTCCTGCCTGCTTCCCATCCCCTTGGTGATGTGGTCCCTCCGGCGAGAGTCTGATCCTGGTTGGGTTCCTCACACTTCTGTGAGGTGGGCCCTCTTCTCTGAGGTCACTCCTGCCTGGCTAGCACACCCCGCCTTGGCGACGTCGGACCTCTGGTGGCAGTTGGATCCTGCTGGGAGCCTCCTCCCCTCGGTGATGAGGCCCTCTGGCATCAGGCCCTAACTGCTGGGTTCCCACATTTTCTGATACGTGCTAAGTGGTGCAAGGGCACTCCTGCCAGGTTCCCATCCCCATGGGCATGTGGGCCTTCTGCTCTAAGGTCCCAACACCTGTGTTGTTCACCGTTTCATGATGTTGGCTCTCTGGTGTTAGTTCACTCAGGCCTAGATCCCATAGACTCTGTGCTCTGAGCCGCCTGCTGGGAGGTTCCTACTGCTGAATTCCTTACCTTTTCTATTCTTTGGGTCCTGTGTTTTCATGCTCCTCCTTCCTGACTCACTCCCAGCCCCTTTGTGATGTAGGTCCTCTGGTTTGAGGCCACATGTGCCGGTTTCCTCACCTGTATTGATGTGGCCCCACTGGTGTGAGGACACTCCTGCCTGGTTCCCATCCACTTGGTGATGGGGGCCCTCTGGTGAGAGCCTGATCCTGGCTGGATTCCTCACCCTCCTGTGAGGTAGACCCTCTGCTGTGAGGTCACTCCTGCCTGGCTGGCACACGTCACCTTGGCGATGTGGGCCCTCAGTTGGGAGTTGGTGCCTGCTGGGAGTCTCCTCCCCTCGGTAATGAGGGCCCTCTGGCGTCAGACCCTAACTCATGGGCTCCCAAAATTTTCTGATGTGCGCCCTGTCGTGCGAGTACACTCCTGCCAGGGTCCCATCCCCATGGGGATGTGGGCTTTCTGCTCTGAGGTCCCAACGGCTGGGTTGCTCACAGTGTCAGAATGTGGGCCCTCTGCTGTGAGTTCACTCCGGCATGGATCCCATAGCCTCGGTGCTCTGGGCCACCTGCTTGGAGCTTCCAACTGCGGGGTTCCTCACCTTTTTATTCTATGGGCCCTCTGTTGTGAGTCTCCTCCTGCATGCCTCACTCCCAGCCCTTTCGTGATGTGTGTCCCCTTATTTGAGGCCACATGTGCTGTGTTCCTCACCTTTGGCTGATGTGGCCCCACTGGTGTGAGGACACTCCTGCCTGGTTTCCATCCCCTTGGTGATGTGGGCCCTCTGGTTAGAGTCTGATCCTGGTTGGGTTCCTCACACTTCTGTGAGGTGGGCCCTCTGCTGTGAGGTAACTCCTGCCTGGCTTGCTCCCATTGCCTTGGTGACGTCGGCCCTCTGGTGGCATTTGGAGCCTGCTGGTAGCCTCCTCTCCTCGGTGATGAGGGCCCTCTGGCGTCAGGCCCTAACTGCTGGGTTCCCACATTTTCTGATACGTGTTAAGTTGTGCGAGGACACTCCTGAGAGGTTCCTATCCCCATGGGGATGTGGGTCTTCTTCTCTGAGGTTCCACCGGCTGGGTTGCTCACAGTTTCATGATGTGGGCCCTCTGCTGTGAGTTCACTGTGGCCTGGATCCCATAGACTCCGTGCTCTGGGCCACCTGCTGGGAGGTTCAAACTGCTGGATTCCTCACATTTTTTATTCTGTGGGCCCTGTGTTGTTAGGCTACTCCTGCTTGCCTCACTCGGAACACCTTGGAAATGTGGGTCCTCTGGTTTAGGCCACATGTGCTGGGTTCCTCACCTTTCTATAATGTGGCCACACTGGTGTGAGGACACTCCTGCCTTGTTCCGGTCCCCTTGGTGATGTGGGCTCTCTGGTGAGAGTCTTATCCTGGTTGGTTTCCTCACCCTTCTGTGAGGTAGACCCTCTGCTGTGAGGTCACTCCTGCCTGGCTGGCACACATCACCTTGGCGACGTGGGCCCTCAGTTGGGAGTTGGTGCCTGCTGGGGGTCTCCACCCCTCAGTAATGAGGGCCCTCTGGCGTCAGACCCTAACTCCTGGGCTCCCAAAATTTTCTGATGTGCGCCCTGTGGTGCGACTACACTCCTGCCAGGTTCCCAACCCCATGGGAATGTGGGCCTTCTGCTCTGAGGTCCCAACGGTGGGTTGCTCAGTTTCATGATGAGGGTCCTCTGGTGTGAGTTCACTCCGCCCTGGATCCAATAGCCTCGCTGCTCCTGGCTGCCTGCGGGGAGGTTCCAACTGCGGGATTCCTCACCTTTTTTCTTCTATGGGCCCTCTGTTTTGAGACTCCTCCTGCCTGCCTGACTCCCAGCCCCTTGGTGATGTGTGTCCTCTGGTTTGAGGCTACGTGTGCTGGGTCCCTCACCTTTCGATTATGTGGCCCCACTGGTGTGAGGACACTCCTGTCTGGTTCCTATCCCCTTGGTGATGTGGGCCCTCTGGTGAGAGTCTGATCCTGGCTGGGATCCTCACCCTTCTGTGAGGTGGACCCTCTGCTGTGAGGTCACTCCTGCCTGGCTGGCACACCCCACCTTGGCAACGTCGGCCCTCTTGTGGCAGTTGGAGCCTGCTGGGAGCTTCCTCTCCTCGGTGATGAGGGCCTTCTGGCGTCAGGCCCTAACTTCTGGGCTCCCAAAATTCTCTAATGTGCGCCCTGTGGTGCGAGTACACTCCTGCCAGGTTCCCAACCACATGGGAATGTGGGCCTTCTGCTCTGAGGTCCCAACGGCTGGGTTGCTCACAGTTTCATGATGAGGGCCCTCTGTTTTGTGTTCAGTCAGGCCTGGATCCCATATCCTCGCTGCTCCTGGCCGCCTGCTGGGAGGTTCCAACTGCGGGATTCCTCACATTTTTTATTCTATGGGCCCTCTGTTTTGAGGCTCCTCCTGCCTGCCTCACTCCCAGCCCCTTGGTGATGTGTGTCCTCTAGTTTGAGGCCACGTGTGCTGGGTCCATCACATTTCGGTGATGTGGCCCCACTGGTGTGAGGACACTCCTGCCTGGTTTCCATTCCCTTGGTGATGTGGGCCCTCTGGTGAGAGTCTGATCCTCTTTGGGTTCCTCACACTTTTGTGTGGTTGGCCCTCTGCTCTGAGGTCACTCCTGCCTGGCTGGCACACACCGCATTGGCGACGTCAGCCCTCTGGTAGCAGTTGGAGCTTGCTGGGAGCCTCCTCTCCTCAGTGATGAGGGCCCTCTGGCGTCTGGCCCTAACTGCTGGGCTCCCCACATTTTCTGATGTGTGCCCACTGGTGCGATGACACTCCTGCTTGGTTCCCTCCCCCATGGGGATGTGGGCCTTGTGCTCTGAGGTCACAACGGCTGGGTTGCTTACAGTATCACGATGAGGGCCCTCTGTTGTGAGTTCATCACTGCCTGGATCCCATAGCCTCGGTGATCTGGGCCGCCTGCTGGGATGTTCCAACGGCTGGATTCCTCACCTTTTTTATACAATGGGCCATGTGTTGGGAGGTTAATCCTGCCTGCCTCGCTCCGAGACCCATGGTGATGTGGGTCCTCTGGTTTGAGGCCACATGTGCTGGGTACCTCAACTTTCGATGATGTGGTCCAATGGGTGTGAGGACACTCCTGCCTGGTTCCCAGCCCCTTGCTGTTGTGGGCACTCTGGTGAGGGTCTGATCCTTCCTGGGTTCCTTACCCTTCTGTGAGGTGGGCCCTCTGATGTGAGGTCACTCCTGCATGGCTGGCTCACGTCGCCTTGGCGACGTGGGTTTTCTGTTGGACACTGAAGCATACTGGGAGCCTCCTACCCTCTTTAATGAGGGACCTGGAAAAAACGCATATGCCCTTTTTGACCAAGTGCATCATTGTCGACATTCTGACTCTTTTCCTATACTTTCAGAGGATTTCCCGTCTACCTCCTGAAATCGTAGTCCTGGAATTCTGCCCCATGTTCAAGTCCTCTTTGTAGCCTTACTTCAATATATTGTTGGATGATAGCTGTCATTTATAACTCTGCAGGTTTGTGAATTACAGTGCCCCTGAGCTCCTTTCTTCAACTCGCTTTCTTGTGAGCTGGCCGCAAAACCGCAGGATTGCTTCAGGCACTAATCTGGTTCCAGCACGGCATGCTGAGCCTTTGGCTAATTCCTCTTCCTGGTTGGTAATGAGCGTTAAATTTGCCCGTGCAGACACCTACAGCTAGTCTCTCATTGGTTCTCCCTATTCCTGTTCATCTTGCGCAGAAATTGCAAACTGTGCCAAACAGCAGGTTAAAGGCACTGACTCTCCAAGTGGGGAGAGTGTTAGTAAAGTGTCTGGAACGGTGAACCCGAGTACCATGGGTCGAAACCTGAGATGCATTTGAAAACGTTTCCCAATCACATGGTGGACCATACTCTGGGTTTCCCATGCATGTTTTAGCTGAAGGAAGAATCCCTTAAAACTTGAGAGTTGGGACCCATGGAATGGGTACCATGCAGTATGACTTCAAAGGGTCTGCTTTTGATCACCGAACCTCAACAATGCTATCAGCCCGAAGTGTCCAGCCTTATGTCTCACCCAGCTCTGGGTGTAGATGTGGTAAATCCAGGTTGCATCACAAGACCTGAATGATTTATTTAAGAATTGCTCTCTATTTCACTGTCATTGTGTTTTGTTTTTGAAATTTATTTTGATAATGGGATTTATCGGATTTTCAATGCTGCGTTTAGGCCGCTGTACACACGCTTGATTTCCTTATGGAGACATATAAATCCATGGGTCTTAAGATTCTTACTTGTCAGGTATATTCCCAGGCGTTGAATATGGGGTGTTGAGTCCATTTCGTTGAGCAGGGAGTAGGTCTTTTCTATTATATATTTGGCTTATGGAACGGTATCTGTGCTAATTTCAATCTCTGGTTTGATGCAGCACCCCAACTCACCTTTCCCCATAAGCAAGCATAAGTTGGTTTTCTAAATTTGAGACCCTGTTCTGTTTTGTAATTCAGTTCATGTGTAGCGAAGTTTACGTTCCGTGTATTAGTGGTATCTTATGATGTTTCTTTTTCTGTGTGACTTATTTCTCATAGAATCGTCGTACCTGAATCCACTCATTATGCCGCTACGGGCCTGATGACGTAGATCTCATTGCTGAGTGATATTCCATTGTATGTACGTACCACAACTTCTTTATCCATTTTTTGCTTTCTCAGATATTTAACTTGTACCGTAGACGAGATTCTTGTAAACAGAGCCGTCCCAAACTTTGGGGTGGCTGTGTGTTTTTGATTTTAATTTCCCTAAGCTATAGGACCATAAGTGGAAGTGCCATAGGCTGTGTTGCTTTTTTTCCTAAGTGTTTCAGGAAACACCATACACTTCTCCTGAGTGGCTGTTGGCAATTTACATCCCGCCCATCAGCATAACAAGGCTCCCTGTTCTCCATGACCTGTCCTGCCTTTCTGGATTTTACACTTTTTTCAGATGGCCCTTTTGACCGGGGGGCAGTGAGACTTCATTGTAGTGCAGATTTCCTTTACAGGCTTGCTTGGTTGGCCAAAAAGGGCGTATGCGTTTTTTCCTGAATATATTCAGGAAAAAACGAATACGCCCTTTTTGGCCAAGTGCATCATTGTCGACATTCTGCCTCTTTTCCTATGCTTTAAGTGCAATTCCAGTCTACCCCATGAAATCGTTTTCCTGAAATTCTGCCCCGCTTTCAAGTCCTCTTCGAAGACTTACTTCAATACATTTTTGGACGATAGCTGTCATTCTTAACTCTGCAGGTTTGTGAATTACAGTGCCCCTGAGCTCCTTTCTTCAACTCGCTTTCTTGTGAGCTGGCCGCAAACCGCAGGATTGCTTCAGGCCCTAATCTGCTTCCGGCAGGGCATGCTGAGCCTTTGGTTAATTCCTCTTCCTGGTGGGAAATGAGCGTTCCATTTGCCCGTGCAGACACCTACAGCTAGTCTCTCGTTGGTTCTCCCTATTCCTGTTCATCTTGCGCAGAAATTGCAAACTGTGCAAAACAGGAGGTTAAAGGCACTGACTCTCCAAGTGGGGAGAGTGTTAGTAAAGCGTCTGGAACGGTGAACCCGAGTACCAGGGGACGAAACCTGAGATGCATTTGAAAACCTTTCCCAATAACACGGTGCACCATACTCTGGGTTTCCCATGCATGTTGTAGCTGAAGGAAGAATCCCTTAAACCTGTAGAGTTGGGACCCTTGGAATGGGTACCATGCAGTATGACTTCAAACGGTCTGCGTTTGCTCACCGAACCTCACCAATGCTATCAGCCCGAAGTGTCCAGCCTTATGTCTCACCCAGCTCTGGGTGTAGATGTGGTAAATCCAGGTTGCATCACAAGACCTGAATGAATTATTTAAGAATTGCTCTCTATTTCACTGTCATTGTGTTTGTTTTTGAAATTTATTTTGATAATGGGATTTATCGGATTTTCATTGCTGCGTTTAGGCCGCTGTACACACGCTTGATTTCCTTATGGAGACATATAAATCCATGGGTCTTAAGATTCTTACTTGTCAGGTATATTCCCAGGCGTTGAATATGGAGTGTTGAGTCCATTTCGTTGAGCAAGGAGTAGGTCTTGTCTGTTATATATTTGGCTTATGGAACGGTATCTGTGCTAATTTCAATCTCTGGTTTGATGCAGCACCCCAACTCACCTTTCCCCATAAGCAAGCATAAGTTGGTTTTCTAAATTTGAGACCCTGTTCGGTTTTGTAATTCAGTTCATGTTTAGCCAAGTCTACGTTCCGTGTATTAGTGATATCTTATGATGTTTCTTTTTCTGTGTGACTTATTTCTCGTAGAATCGTCGTACCTGAATCCACTCATTATGCCGCTACGGGCCTGATGACCTAGATGTCATTGCTGAGTGATATTCCATTGTACGTACGTACCAAAATTTCTTTATCCATTTTTTGCTTTCTCGGATATTTAACTTGTACCGTAGACGAGGTTCTTGTAAACAGAGCCGCCCAAACTTTGGGGTGGCTGTGTGTTTTTGATTTTCATTTCCCTAAGCTATAGGACCCTAAGTGGAAGTGCCATAGGCTGTGTTGCTTTGTTTCCTACGTGTTTCAGGAAACACCATACACTTCTCCAGAGTGGCTGTTGGCAATTTACATCCCGGCCATCAGCATAACAAGGCTCCCCCTTCTCCATGACCTGTCCTGCCTTTCTGGATTTTACACTTTATTCAGAAGGCCCTTTTGACCGGGGGGCAGGAGACTTCATTGTAGTGCAGATTTGCTTTACACACTTGGCTTGGTTGTCCAAAAAGTGCGTATGCGTCTTTCCCTGAATATACTCAGGAAAAAACGCATACGCCCTTTTTGGCCAAGGGCATCATTGTGGACATTCTGCCTCTTTTTCTATGCTTTAAGTGCAATTCCAGTCTACCCCATGAAATCGTTTTCCTGAAATTCTGCCCCGCTTTCAAGTCCTCATCGAAGACTTACTTCAATACATTTTTGGACGATAGCTGTCATTCATAACTCTGCAGGTTTGTGAATTACAGTGCCCCTGAGCTCCTTTCTTCAACTCGCTTTCTTGTGAGCTGGCCGCAAAACCGCAGGATTGCTTCAGGCCCTAATCTGGTTACAGCAGGGCACGCTGAGCCTTTGGTTAATTCCTCTTCCTGGTGGGAAATGAGCGTTCCATTTGCCCGTGCAGACACCTACAGCTAGTCTCTCATTTGTTCTCCGTATTCCTGTTCATCTTGCGCAGAAATTGCAAAATGTGCCAAACAGGAGGTTAAAGGCACTGACTCTCCATGTGGGGAGAGTGTTAGTAAAGCGTCTGGAATGGTGAACATGAGTACCAGGGGTCGAAACCTGAGATGCATTTGAAAACGTTTCCCAATCACACGGTGGACCATACTCTGGGTTTCCCATGCATGTTTTAGCTGAAGGAAGAATCCCTTAAACCTGGAGAGTTGGGACCCATGGAATGGGAACCATGCAGTATGACTTCAAAGGGTCTGCGTTTGCTCACTGAACCTCACCAATGCTCTCAGCCCGAAGTGTCCAGCCTTATGTCTCACCCAGCTCTGGGTGTAGATGTGGTAAATCCAGGTTGCATTACAAGCCCTGAATGAATTATTTAAGAATTGCTCTCTATTTCACTGTCATTGTGTTGTGTTTTTGAAATTTATTTTGATAATGGGATTTATAGGATTTTCAATGCTGCGTTTAGGCCGCTGTACACACGCTTGATTTCCTTATGGAGACATATAAATCCATGGGTCTTAAGATTCTTACTTGTCAGGTATATTCCCAGGCGTTGAATATGGGGTGTTGAGTCCATTTCGGTGAGCAAGGAGTAGGTCTTGTCTATTATATATTTGGCTTATGGAACGGTATCTGTGCTAATTTCAATCTCTGGTTGTATGCAGCACCCCAACTCACCTTTCCCCATAAGCAAGCATAAGATTGTTTTCTAAATTTGAGACCCTGTTCTGTTTTGTAATTCAGTTCATGTGTAGCGAAGTTTACGTTCCGTGTATTAGTGATACCTTATGATGTTTCTTTTTCTGTGTGACTTATTTCTCGTAGAATCGTCGTACCTGAATCCACTCATTATGCCGCTATGGGCCTGATGACGTAGATCTCATTGCTGAGTGATATTCCATTGTACGTACGTACCACAACTTCTTTATCCATTTTTTGCTTTCTCGGATATTTAACTTGTACCGTAGACGAGGTTTTGTAAACAGAGCCGTCCCAAACTTTGGGGTGGCTGTGTGTTTTTGATTTTAATTTCCCTAAGCGATAGAACCCTAAGTTGAAGTGCCATAGGCTGTGTTGCTTTGTTTCCTACGTGTTTCAGGAAACACCATACACTTCTCCAGAGTGGCTGTTGGCAATTTATATCCCGCCCATCAGCATAACAAGGCTCCCTGTTCTCCATGACCTGTCCTGCCTTTCTGGATTTTACACTTTTTTCAGATGGCCCTTTTGACCGGGGGACAGTGAGACTTCATTGTAGTTCAGATATCCTTTACACGCTTGCTTGGTTGGCCAAAAAGGGCGTATGCATTTTTTCCTGAATATATTCAGGAAAACACGCATACGCCGTTTTTGGCCAAGTGCATCATTGTGGACATTCTGCCTCTTTTCCTATGCTTTAAGTGCAATTCCAGTCTACCCCATGAAATCGTTTTCCTGAAATTCTGCCCCGCTTTCAAGTCCTCTTCGAAGACTTACTTCAATACATTTTTGGACGATAGCTGTCATTCATAACTCTGCAGGTTTGTGAATTACAGTGCCCCTGGGCTCCTTTCTTCAACTCGCTTTCTTGTGAGCTGGTCGGAAAACCGCAGGATTGCTTCAGGCCCTATTCTGGTTACAGCAGGGCACGCTGAGCCTTTGGTTAATTCCTCTTCCTGGTGGGAAATGAGCGTTCCATTTGCCCGTGCAGAAACCTTCAGCTGGTCTCTCATTGGTTGTCCATATTCCTGTTCATCTTGCGCAGAAATTGCAAACTGTGCCAAACAGCAGGTTAAAGGCACTGACTCTCCAAGTCGGGAGAATGTTAGTAAAGCGTCTGGAACGGTGCACCCGAGTACAAGAGGTCGATACCTGAGATGCATTTGAAAACGTTTCCCAGTCACACGGTGGACCATACTCTGGGTTTCCCATGCATGTTTTAGCTGAAGGAAGAATCCCTTAAACCTGGAGAGTTGGGACCCATGGAATGGGTACCATGCAGTATGACTTCAAAGGGTCTGCGTTTGCTCACCGAACCTCACCAATGCTATCAGCCCGAAGTGTCCAGCCTTATGTCTCACCCAGCTCTGGGTGTAGTTGTGGTAAATCCAGGTTGCATCACAAGCCCTGAATGAATTATTTAAGAATTGCTCTCTATTTCACTGTCATTGTGTTTTGTTTGTGAAATTTATTTTGATAATGGGATTTATCGGATTTTCACTGCTGCGTTTAGGCCACTGTACACACGCTTGATTTCCTTATGGAGACATATAAATCCATGGGTCTTAAGATTCTTACTTGTCAGGGATATTCCCAGGCATTGAATATGGGGTGTTGAGTCCATTTCGTTGAGCAAGGAGTAGGTCTTGTCTATTATATATTTGGCTTATGGAACGGTATCTGTGCTAATTTCAATCTCTGGTTTGATGCAGCACCCCAACTCACCTTTCCCCATAAGCAAGCATAAGTTGGTTTTCTAAATTTGAGACCCTGTTCTGTTGAGTAATTCAGTTCATGTGTAGCCAAGTTTACGTTCCGTGTATTAGTGATATCTTATGATGTTTCTTTTTCTGTGTGACTTATTTCTCATAGAATCGTCGTACCTAAATCCACTCATTATGCCGCTACGGGCCTGATGACGTAAAATTCCATGCTGAGTGATATTCCATTGTACATACGTACCACAACTTCTTTATCCATTTTTTTCTTTCTCGGATATTTAACTTGTACCGTAGACGAGGTTCTTGTAAACAGAGCCGTCCCAAACATTGGGGTGGCTGTGTGTTTTTGATTTTAATTTCCCTAAACTATAGGACCATAAGTGGAAGTGCCATAGGCTGTGTTGCTTTGTTTCCTACGTGTTTCAGGAAACACCATACACTTCTCCAGAGTGGCTGTTGGCAATTTACATCCCGCCCATCAGCTTAACAAGGCTCCCTGTTCTCCATGACCTGTCCTGCCTTTCTGGATTTTACACTTTTTCCAGATGGCCCTTTTGACTGGGGGGCAGTGAGACTTCATTGTAGTTCAGATATCCTTTACACGCTTGCTTGGTTGGCCAAAAAGGGCGTATGCGTTTTTTCCTGAATATATTCAGGAAAAAACGCATACGCCCTTTTTGGCCAAGTGCATCATTGTCGACATTCTGCCTCTTTTCCTATGCTTTACGTGCAATTCCAGTCTACCCCCTGAAATCGTTTTCCTGAAATTCTGCCCCGCTTTCAAGTCCACTTCGAAGGCTTACTTCAATACATTTTTGGACGATAGCTGTCATTCATAACTCTGCAGGTTTGTGAATTACAGTGCCCCTGAGCTCCTTTCTTCAACTCGCTTTCTTGTGAGCTGGCCGCAAAACCGCAGGATTGCTTCAGGCTCTAATCTGGTTCCGGCAGGGCACGCTGAGCCTTTGGTTAATCCCTCTTCCTGGTGGGAAATGAGCGTTCCCTTTGCCCGAGCAGACACCTACAGCTAGTCTCTCATTGGTTCTCCCTATTCCTGTTCATCTTGCGCAGAAATTGCAAACTGTGCCAAACAGGAGGTTAAAGGCACTGACTCTCCAAGTGGGGAGAGTGTTAGTAAAGCGTCTGGAACGGTGAACCCGAGTACCAGGGGACGAAACCTGAGATGCATTTGAAAACGTTTCCCAATCACATGGTGGACCATACTCTGGGTTTCCCATGCATGTTTTAGCTGAAGGAAGAATCCCTTAAACCTGGAGAGTTGGGACCCATGGAATGGGTACCATGCAGTATGACTTCAAAGGGTCGGCGTTTGCTCACCGAACCTCACCAATGCTTTCAGCCCGAAGTGTCCAGCCTTATGTCTCACCCAGCTCTGGGTGTAGATGTGGTAAATCCAGGTTGCATCACAAGCCCTGAATGAATTATTTAAGAATTGCTCTCTATTTCACTGTCATTGTGTTTTGTTTTTGAAATTTATTTTGATAATGGGATTTATCGGATTTTCACTGCTGCGTTTAGGCCGCTGTACACATGCTTGATTTCCTTATAGAGAAATATAAATCCATGGGTCTTAGATTCTTACTTGTCACGTATATTCCCAGGCGTTGAATATGGGGTGTTGAGTCCATGTCGTTGAGCAAGGAGTAGGTGTTGTCAATTATATATTTGGCTTATGGAACGGTATCTGTGCTAATTTCAATCTCTGGTTTGATGCAGCACCCCAACTCACCTTTCCCCATAAGCAAGCATAAGTTGGCTTTGTAAATTTGAGACCCTGTTCTATTTTGTAATTCAGTTCATGTGTAGCCAAGTATACCTTCCGTGTAGTAGTGATACCTTATGATGTTTCTATTTCTGTGTGACTTATTTCTCGTAGAATCATCGTACGTGAATCCAATCATTATGCCGCTATTGGCCTGATGACGTAGATCTCATTGCTGAGTGATATTCCATTGTACGTACGTACCACAACTTCTTTATCCATTTTTCGCTTTCTCGGATATTTACCTCGTACCTTAGATGAGGTTCTACTAAACAGAGCCGTCCCAAACTGTGGGGTGGCTGTGTGTTTTTGATTTTAATGTCCCTAAGCTATAGGACCATAAGTGGAAATGCCATAGGCTGTGTTGCTTTGTTTCCTTCGTGTTTCAGGAAACACCATACACTTCTCCAGAGTGGCTGTTGGTAATTTTCATCCCGCCCATCAGCATAACAAGACTCCCTGTTCTCCATGGCCTAGCCTGTCTTTCTGGATTTTACACTTTTTTCAGATGGCCCTGTTGTCCGGGGAGCAGTGAGACTTCCCTTGTAGTGGAGATTTCCTTTACACGCTTGCTTGGTTGGCCAAATAGGGCGTATGCTTTTTTCCTGAATATATTCAGGAAAAAACGCATACGCCCTTTTTGGCCAAGTGCATCATTGTCGACATTCTGCCTCTTTTCCTATGGTTTAAGTGCAATTCCAGTCTACCCCCTGAAATAGTATTCCTGAAATTCTGCCCCTATTTCAAGTCCTCTTCGCAGACTTACTTCAATATATTTTTGGACGATAGCTGTCATTCATAACTCTGCAGGTTTGTGAATTACAGTGCCCCTGAGCTCATTTCTTCAACTCGTTTTCTTGTGAGCTGGCAGCAAAACCGCAGGATTGCTTTAGGCCCTAATCTCTTTCTGGCAGGGCACGCTGAGCCATTGGTTAATTCCTCTTCCTGGTGGGAAATGGGCGTTACATTTGCCCGTGCATACACCTACAGCTAGTCTCTCATTGGTTCTCCCTACTCCTGTTCACCTTGCGCAGAAATTGCAAACTGTGCCAAACAGGAGCTTAAAGGCACTGACTCTCCAAGTGGGGAGAGGGTTAGTAAAGCGTCTGGAATGGTGAACCCGAGTACCAGGGGACGAAAACTGAGATGCATTTGAAAACGTTTCCCAATCACACAGTGGACCATACTCTGGGTTTCCCATGCATGTTTTAGCTGAAGGAAGAATCCCTTAAACCTGGAGAGTTGGGACCCATGGAAAGGGTTCTATGCAGTATGACTTCAAAGGGTCTGCATTTGCTCACTGAACCTCACCAATGCTATCAGCCCGAAGTGTCCAGCCTTATGTCTCACCCAGCTCTGTGTGTAGATGTGGTAAATCCAGGTTGCATCACAAGCCCTGAATGAATTATTTAAGAATTGCTCTCTATTTCACTGTCATTGTGTTTTGTATTTGAAAATTATTTTGATAATGGGATTTATCGGGTTTTCACTGCTACCTTTATGCCGCTGTACACATGCATGTTTCTCTTATGGAGACATATAAATCCGTGGGTTTTAAGATTCTTACTAGTCAGGTATATTCCTAGGCCTTGAATATGGGGTGTTGAGTCCATTTCGTTGAGCAAGGAGTAGGTCTGGTCTATTACTTATTTGTTTTATGGAACGGTATCTGTGCTAATTTCAATCTCTGGTTTTATGCAGCACCCCAACTCACCTTTCCCCATAAGCAAGCATAAGTTGGTTTTCTAAATTTGAGACCCTGTTCTGTTTTGTAATTCAGTTCATGTGTAGCCAAGTTTACTTTCCGTGTATTAGTGATATCTTATGATGTTTCTTTTTCTGTGTGACTTATTTCACGTAGAATCATCGTACCTGAATACTCTCATTATGCCGCTATGGGCCTGATGACATAGATATAATTGCTGAGTGATATTCCATTGTACGTATGTATCAGAACTTCTTTATCCATTTTTCACTTTCTGGGATATTTAACTCGTACCGTAGGTGAGGTTCTTGTAAACAGAGCCGTCCCAAACTTTGGGGTGGCTGTGTGTTTTTAATTTCCCAAAGCTATAGGAACATAAGTGGAAGTGCCATAGGCTGTGTTGATTTGTTTCCTACGTGTTTCAGGAAACACCATACACTTCTCCAGAGTGGCTGTTGGCAATTTACATCCCGTAAATCAATATTATAAGGCTCCCTGTTCTCCATGGCCTGTCCTGTCTTTCTGGATTTTACACTTTTTTCAGATGACCCTTTTGACTGGGGCGCAGTGAGACTTCATTGTAGTGCAGATTTCCTGTACACGCTTGCTTGGTTGGCCAAAAAGTGCGTATGCGTTTTTTCCTGAATATATTAAGGAAAAAACGCTTACGCCCATTTTGGCCAAGTGCATCATTGTCAACATTCTGTCTCTTTTCCTGTGCTTTAAGTGCAATTCCAGTCTACCCCCTGAAATCGTTTTCCTGGAATTCTGCCCTGCTTTCTAGTCCTCTTCGCAGACTTACTTCAATATATTTTTGGACGATAGTTGTCATTCATAACTCTGCAGGTTTGTGAATTACAGTGCCCCTGAGCTCCTTTCTTCAACTCGCATTCTTCTGAGCTGGCTGCAAAACCGCAGGATTGCTTCAGTCCCTAATCTGTTTCCGGCAGGGCACGCTGAGCCTTTGATTAATTCCCCTTCCTGGTGGGCAGCGAGCGATACATTTGCCCGTACAGACTCCTACAGCTAGTCTCTCATTGGTTCTCCCTATTCCTGTTCATCTTGCGCAGAAATTGCAAACTGTGCCAAACAGGAGGTTAAAGGCACTGACTCTCCGAGTGGGGAGAGTGTTAGTGAAGGGTCTGGAATGGTGAACCCGAGTCCCAGGGGACAAAAACTGAGATGCATTTGAAAACATTTCCCAATCACCCAGTGTACCATAGTCTGGGTTTCCCATGCATGTTTTAGCTGAAGGAAGAATTTCTTAAACCTAGAGAGTTGGGACCCTTGGAATGGGTACCAAGCAGTATGACTTCAAAGGGTCTGCATTTGCTAACCAAACCTCACCAATGCTATCAGCCAGAAGTGTCGAAACTTATGTCTCACCGAGCTCTGGGTGTAGATGTGGTAAATCCAGGTTGCATCACAAGCTCTGAATGAATTATTTAAGAATTTCTCTCTATTTCACTGTCATTGTGTTTTGTTTTTGAAATTTTTTTTATAACGGGATTTATCGGATTTTCATTGCTGCGTTTAGGCCGCTGTACACACGCTTGATTCTCTTACGGAGACATATAAATCTATGGGTTTTAACATTCTTACTAATCACGTATATTCCTAAGGGTAGAATATGTGGTGTTGAGCCCATTTCGTTGAGCAAGAAGTAGGTCTTGTCTCTTACATATTTGGCTTAAGGAACGGTATCTGTGCTAATTAAAATCTCTGGTTTTATGCAGCACCACAACTCACCTTTCCACATAAGCAAGCATAAGTTGGTTTTCTAAATTTGAGACCCTGTTCTGTTTTGTAGTTCAGTTCATCTGTAGCCAAGTTTACATTCCGTGTATTAGTGATACCTTATGATGTTTCTTTTTCTGTGAGACTTATTTCACGTAGAATCATCGTACCTGAATCCACTCATTATGCCGCTACGGGCCTGATGACATAGATTTCATTGCTGAGTGATATTACATTGTACGTACGTACCACAACTTCTTAATCCATTTTTCGCTTTCTGGGATATTTAACTTGTACCGTAGATGAGGTTTTTGTAAACAGAGCCATCCCAAATTTTGGGGTGGATGTGTGTTTTGGATTTTAATGTCCCTAAGCTACTGGACCATAAGTGGAAGTGCCATAGGCTGTGTTGCTTTGTTTCCTACATGTTTCAGGAAACACCATACACTTCTCCAGTGTGGCTGTTGGCAATTTACATCCTGCCCATCAGCATAACAAGGCTCCATGTTCTCCATGGCCTGTCCTGCCTTTCTGGGTTTTACACTTTTTCCAGATGGCCCTGTTGACTGGGGGGCAGTGAGACTTCCCTTGTAGTGCACATTTTTTTACACGCTTGCTTAGTTGGCCAAAAAGGGCGTATGCGTTTTTTCCTGAATATATTCAGGAAAAAACGCATATGCCCTTTTTGGCCAAGTGCATCATTGTCGACATTCTGCCTCTTTTCCTATGCTTTAAGTGTAATTCCAGTCTACACCCTGAAACCGTTTTCCTGAAATTCTGCCCCTCTTTCAAGTCCGCTTCGCAGACTTACTTCAATATATTTTTGGACGATAGCTGTCATTCATAACTCTGCAGGTTTGTGAATTACAGTGCCCCTGAGCTCATTTCTTCAACTCGTTTTCTTGTGAGCTGGCAGCAAAACCGCAGGATTGCTTTAGGCCCTACTCTCTTTCTGGCAGGGCATGCTGAGCCATTGGTCAATTCCTCTTCCTGGTGGGAAATGAGCGTTACATTTGCCCGTGCAGACACCTACAGCTAGTCTCTCATTGGTTCTCCCTATTCCTGTTCACCTTGCGCAGAAATTGCAAACTGTGCCAAACAGGAGCTTAAAGGCACTGACTCTCCAAGTGGGGAGAGGGTTAGTAAAGCGTCTGGAATGGTGAACCCAAGTAACAGGGGACGAAAACTGAGATGCATTTGAAAACGTTTCCCAATCACA
Organism: Delphinapterus leucas; assembly: GCF_059928025.1. Lineage (NCBI taxonomy): Eukaryota > Metazoa > Chordata > Mammalia > Artiodactyla > Monodontidae > Delphinapterus > Delphinapterus leucas. The sequence goes on along the minus strand of NW_028322233.1, from coordinate 18,758,840 downwards.
CGGTGGACCATATTCTGGGTTTCCCATGCATGTTTTAGCTGAAGGAAGAATCCCTTAAACCTGGAGAGTTGGGACCCATGGAAAGGGTTCCATGCAGTATGACTTCAAAGGGTCTGCATTTGCTCACCGAACATCACCAATGCTATCAGCCCGAAGTGTCCAGCCTTATGTCTCACCCAGCTCTGGGTGTAGATGTGGTAAATCCAGGTTGCATCACAAGCCCTGAATGAATTATTTAAAAATTGCTCTCTATTTCACTGTCATTGTGTTTTGTATTTGAAAATTATTTTGATAATGGGATTTATCGGGTTTTCACTGCTACCTTTATGCCGCTGTACACACGCATGTTTCTCTTACGGAGACATATAAATCCGTGGGTTTTAAGATTCTTACTAGTCAGGTATATTCCTAGGCCCTGAATATGGGGTGTTGAGTCCATTTCGTTGAGCAAGTAGTAGGTCTGGTCTATTATATATTTGGCTTATGGAACGGTATCTGTGCTAATTTCAATCTCTGGTTTTATGCAGCACCCCAACTCACCTTTCCCCATAAGCAAGCATAAGTTGGTTTTCTAAATTTGAGACCCTGTTCTGTTTTGTAATTCAGTTCATGTGTAGCCAAGTTTACTTTCCGTGTATTAGTGATATCTTATGATGTTTCTTTTTCTGTGTGACTTATTTCACGTAGAATCATCGTACCTGAATACTCTCATTATGCCGCTATGGGCCTGATGACATAGATATAATTGCTGAGTGATATTCCATTGTACGTATGTATCAGAACTTCTTTATCCATTTTTCACTTTCTGGGATATTTAACTCGTACCGTAGGTGAGGTTCTTGTAAACAGAGCCGTCCCAAACTTTGGGGTGGCTGTGTGTTTTTGATTTTAATTTCCCAAAGCTATAGGAACATAAGTGGAAGTGCCATAGGCTGTGTTGATTTGTTTCCTACGTGTTTCAGGAAACACCATACACTTCTCCAGAGTGGCTGTTGGCAATTTACATCCCGTAAATCAATATTATAAGGCTCCCTGTTCTCCATGGCCTGTCCTGTCTTTCTGGATTTTACACTTTTTTCAGATGACCCTTTTGACTGGGGCGCAGTGAGACTTCATTGTAGTGCAGATTTCCTGTACACGCTTGCTTGGTTGGCCAAAAAGTGAGTATGCGTTTTTTCCTGAATATATTAAGGAAAAAACGCTTACGCCCATTTTGGCCAAGTGCATCATTGTCAACATTCTGTCTCTTTTCCTGTGCTTTAAGTGCAATTCCAGTCTACCCCCTGAAATCGTTTTCCTGGAATTCTGCCCTGCTTTCTAGTCCTCTTCGCAGACTTACTTCAATATATTTTTGGACGATAGTTGTCATTCATAACTCTGCAGGTTTGTGAATTACAGTGCCCCTGAGCTCCTTTCTTCAACTCGCATTCTTCTGAGCTGGCTGCAAAACCGCAGGATTGCTTCAGTCCCTAATCTGTTTCCGGCAGGGCACGCTGAGCCTTTGATTAATTCCCCTTCCTGGTGGGCAGCGAGCGATACATTTGCCCGTACAGACTCCTACAGCTAGTCTCTCATTGGTTCTCCCTATTCCTGTTCATCTTGCGCAGAAATTGCAAACTGTGCCAAACAGGAGGTTAAAGGCACTGACTCTCCGAGTGGGGAGAGTGTTAGTGAAGGGTCTGGAATGGTGATCCCAAGTCCCAGGGGACAAAAACTGAGATGCATTTGAAAACATTTCCCAATCACCCAGTGTACCATAGTCTGGGTTTCCCATGCGTGTTTTAGCTGAAGGAAGAACCACTTAAACCTGGAGAGTTGGGACCCATGGAATGGGTACCATGCAGTGTGACTTCAAATGGCCTGCATTTGCTCATCGAACCTCACCAATGCTATCAGCCCAAAGTGTCCAACCTTATGTCTCACTCAGCTCTGGGTTTAGATGAGGTAAATCCAGGTTGCATCACAAGCCCTGAATGAATTATTTAAGAATTGCTCTCTATTTCACTGTCATTGTGTTTTGTTTTTGTAATTCATTTTGATAATAGGATTTATCGGATTTTCTCTGCTGCCTTCATGCAGCTGTACACACGCTTGATTCTCTTATGGAGACATATACATCCATGGGTTTGAAGATTCTTACTAGTCAGGTGTATTCCTAGGCGTTGAATATAGGGTGTTTAGCCCATTTCGTTGAGCAAGGGGTAGGTCTTGACTATTACATATTTGACGTATGGAATGGTATCTGTGCTAATTTCTATCTCTGGATTTATGCAGCACCCCAACTCACCTTTCCCCTTAAGTAAACATAAGTTGGTTTTCTAAATTTGAGACCCTGTTCTGTTCTGGAATTCAGTTCATGTGTAGCCAAGATTACATTCCGTGTATTAGTGATATCTTATGATGTTTCATTTTCTGTGTGACATATTTCACTTATAATCATCGTACCTGAATCCACTCATTATGCCAGGACGGGCCAGATGACATAGACTTCATTGGTGAGTGATATTCCATTGTACGTACGTACCACAACTTCTTTATCCATTTTTCGCTTTCTGGGATATTTAACTTGTACCGTAGACGAGGTTCTTGTAAACAGAGCCGTCTGAAATTTAGGGGTGGCTGTGTGTTTTTGATTTTAATTTCCCTAATCTATAAGACCGTAAGTGGAAGTGCTGTAGGCTCCGTTGCTTTGTTTTTTAGGTGTTTCAGGAAACACCATACACTTCTCCAGAGTGGCTCTTGGCAATTTACATCCCACCCATCAGCATAACAAGGCTCCCTGTTCTCCATGGCCTGTGCTGCATTTCTGGATTTTACGCTTTTTTGCAGATTGCACTTTTGACCGGGGGGCAGTGAGACTTCATTGTAGTGCAGATTTCTTTAACATGCTTGCTTGGTTGGCCGAAAAGTGCGTATGCGTTTTTTCCCGAATATATTCAGGAAAAAACGCATACGCACTTTTTGGCCAAGTGCATCATTGTCGACGTTCTGCCTCTTTTCCTATGCTTTAAATGCAATTCCAGTCTACCCCCTGAAATCGTTTTCCTGCAATTCTGCCCCGCTTTCAAGTCATCTTCGCAGCCTTCCTTCAATATATTTCTGGACGATAGCTGTCATTTATAACTCTGCATGTTTGTGAATTACAGTGCCCTTGAGCTCCTTTCTTCAAATTGCTTTCTTATGAGCTGGCCGCAAACCCGCAGGATTGCTTCAGGCCCTAATCTGGTTCCGGCACGGCATGCTGAGCCTTTGGTTAATTCCTCTTCCTGGTTGGAAATGAACGTTAAATTTGCCCGTGCAGACACCTACAGCTAGTCTCTCATTGGTTCTCCCTATTCCTGTTCATCTTGCACAGAAATTGCAAACTGTGCCAAACAGCAGGTTAAAGGCACTGACTCTCCAAGTGGGGAGAGTGTTAGTAAAGGGCCTGGAATTGTGAACTCGAGTAAAAGGGGACGAAAACTGAGATGCATTTGAAAACGTTTCCCGGTCACACGTTGCACCATACTGTGGGTTTCCCATGCATGTTGTAGCTGAAGGAAGAATCCCTTAAACCTGGAGATTTGGGACCCATAGAATGGGTACCATGCAGTATGACTTCAAATGGTCTGCATTTGCTCATCGAACCTCACCAATGCTATCAGCCCAAAGTGTCCAACCATATGTCTCACTCAGCTCTGGGTGTAGATGAGGAAAATCCAGGTTGCATCACATGCCCTGAATGAATTATTTAAGGATTGCTCTCTATTTCACTGTCCTTGTGTTTTGTTTTTGTAATTCATTTTGATAATGGGATTTATCAGATTTTCTCTGCTGCCTTCATGCAGCTGTACACACGCTTGATTCTCTTATGGAGACATATAAATCCATGGGTTTGAAGATTCTTACTAGTCAGGTGTATTCCTAGGCGTTGAATATAGGGTGTTTAGCCCATTTCGTTGAGCAAGTTGTAGGTCTCGACTATTACGTATTTGACGTATGGAATGGTATCTGTGGTAATTTCTATCTCTGGTTTTATGCAGCACCCCAACTCACCTTTCCCCTTAAGCAAACATAAGTTGGTTTTCTAAATTTGAGACCCTGTTTTGTTTTGTAATTCAGTTCATATGTAGCCAAGATTACATTCGGTGTATTAGTGATATCTTATGATGTTTCATTTTCTGTGTGACTTATTTCACGTAGAAACATCATACCTGAATCCACTCATTATGCCACGACGGGCCAGATGACACAGACTTCATTGGTGAGTGATATTCCATTGTACGTACGTACCACAACTTCTTTATCCATTTTTCGTTTTCTGGGATATTTAACTTGTACCGTAGACGAGGTTCTTGTAAACAGAGCCGTCTGAAATTTTGGGGTGGCTGTGTGTTTTTGATTTTAATTTCCCTAAGCTATAGGACCATAAGTGGAAGTGCCGTAGGCTCCGTTGCTTTGTTTTTTAGGTGTTTCAGGAAACACCATACACTTCTCCAGAGTGGCTGTTGGCAATTTACATCCCACCCATCAGCATAACAAGGCTCCCTGTTCTCCATGGCCTGTGCTGCATTTCTGGATTTTACACTTTGTTCAGATGGCCCTTTTGACCGGGGGGCAGTGAGACTTCATTGTAGTGCAGATTTCTTTAACATGCTTGCTTGGTTGGCCAAAAAGGGCGTATGCGTTTTTTCCTGAATATATTCAGGAAAAAACGCATACGCCCTTTTTGGCCAAGTGCATCATTGTCGACGTTCTGCCTGTTTTCCTATGCTTTAAATGCAATTCCAGTCTACCCCCTGAAATCGTTTTCCTGCAATTCTGCCCCGCTTTCAAGTCCTCTTCGAAGCCTTCCTTCAATATATTTTTGGACGATAGCTGTCATTTATAACTCTTCAGGTTTGTGAATTACAGTGCCCCTGAGCTCCTTTCTTCAAATCTCTTTCTTGTGAGCTGGCCGCAAAGACGCAGGATTGCTTCAGGCCCTAATCTGTTTCCGGCACGGCATGCTGAGCCTTTGGTTAATTCCTCTTCCTGGTGGGAAATGAGGATTAAATTTGCCCGTGCAGACACCTACAGCTAGTCTCTCATTGGTTCTCCCTATTCCTGTTCATCTTGCGCAGAAATTGCAAACTGTGCCAAACAGGAGGTTAAAGGAACTGTCTCTCCAAGTGGGGAGAGTGTTAATAAAGGGTCTGGAATTGTGAACCCGAGTAAAAGGGGACAAAACTGAGATGCATTTGAAAACGTTTCCCGGTCACACGGTGCCCCATACTGTGGATTTCCCATGCATGTTGTAGCTGAAGGAAGTATCCCTTAAACCTGGAGAGTTGGGACCCATTGAATGGGTATCATGCAGTATGACTTCAAAGGGTCTGCATTTGCTCATGGAACCTCACCAATGCTATCAGCCCGAAGTGCCCAACCTTATGTCTCACTCAGCTCTGGGTATAGATGTGGTAAATCCAGGTTGCATCACAAGCCCTGAATGAATTATTTAAGAATTGCTCTCTATTTCACTGTCCTTGTGTTTTGTTTTTGTAATTCATTTTGATAATGGGATTTATCGGATTTTCTCTGCTGCATTCATGCCGCTGTACACAGGCTTAATTCTCTTCTGGAGACATATAAATCCATGGGTTTGAAGATTCTTACTAGTCAGGTGTATTCCTAGGCGTTGAATATGTGGTGTTTAGTCCATTTCGTTGAGCAAGGGGTAGGTCTTGACTATTACATATTTGGCTTATGAAAAGGTATCTGTGCTAATTTCTATCTCTGGTTTTATGCAGCACCCCAACTCACCTTTCCCTTTAAGCAAGCATAAGTTGGTTTTCTAAATCTGAGACCCTGTTCTGTTTTGTAATTCAGTTCATGTGTAGCGAAGTTTACATTCCGTGTATTAGTGATATCTTATGATGTTTCATTTTCTGTGTGACTTATTTCACTTACAATCATCATACCTGAATCCACTCATTATGCCGCAATGGGCCTGATGACATAGATTTCATTGCTGAGTGATATTCCATTGTTTGTACGTACCACAACTTCTTTATCCATTTTTCACATTCTGCGATATTTAACTTGTACCGTAGACGAGGTTCTTGTAAAGAGAGCCGTCCGAAACTTTGGGGTGGCTGTGTGTTTTTGATTTTAATTTCCCTAAGCTATAGGACCATAAGTGGAAGTACCGTAGGCTCCGTTGCTTTGTTTTCTAGGTGTTCCAGGAAACACCATACACTTCTCCAGAGTGGCCTTTGACAACTTACATCCCGCCCATCAGCATAACAAGGCTCCCTGTTCTCCATGGCCGGTGCTGCCTTTCTGGATTTTACACTTTTTTCAGATGGCCCTTTTGACCGGGGGGCAGTGAGACTTCATTGTAGTGCAGATTTCTTTAACATGCTTGCTTGGTTGGCCAAAAAGGGTGTATGCGTTTTTTCCTGAATATATTCAGGAAAAAACGCATACGGCCTTTTTGGCCAAGAGCATGATTGTCGACGTTCTGCCTCTTTTCCTATGCTTTAAATGCAATCCCTGTCTACCCCATGAAATCGTTTTTCTGCAATTCTGCTCCGCTTACAAGTTCTCTTCGCAGCCTTCCTTCAATATATTTTGGACGATAGCTGTCATTTATAACTCTGCAGGTTTGTGAGTTACAGTGCCCCTCAGCTCCTTTCTTCAACTCGCTATCTTGTGAGCTGGCCGCAAACCCGCTGGATTGCTTCAGGCCCTAATCTGGTTCCGGCAGGGCATGCTGAGCTTTTGCTTAATTCCTCTTCCTGGTGGGAAATGAGCGTTAAATTTGCCGGTGCAGACACCTACAGCTAATCTCTCATTGGTTCTCCCTATTCCTGTTCATCTTGCGCAGAAATTGCAAACTGTGCCAAACAGGAGGTTAAAGCACTGACTCTACGATTAAGGAGAGTGTTAGTAAAGGGTCTGGAATGCTGAACCCGAGTAAAAGGGGACGAAAACTGCGATGCATTTGAAAACGTTTCCCGGTCACACGGTGCACCATACTGTGGGTTTCCCATGCAGGTATTAGCTGAAGGAAGAATCCCTTAAACCTGGAGATTTGGGACCCATGGAATGGGTACCATGCAGTATGCCTTCAAAGGGTCTGCATTTGTTCATCGAACCTCACCAATGCTATCAGCCCGAAGTGCCCAACCTTATTTCTCACTCAGCTCTGGATGTAGATGTGGTAAATCCAGGTTGCATCACAAGCCCTGAATGAATTATTTAAGAATTGCTCTCTATTTCACTGTCCTTGTGTGTTTTTTTTGTAATTCATTTTGATAATGGGATTTATCGGATTTTCTCTGCTGCATTCATGCCGCTGTACACACGCTTCATTCTCTTACGGAGACATATAAATCCATGGGTTTGAAGATTCTTACTAGTCAGGTGTATTCCTAGGCGTTGAATATGGCGTGTTTAGTCCATTTCGTTGAGCAAGGGGTAGGTCTTGACTATTACATATTTGGCTTATGGAAAGGTATCTGTTCTAATTTCTATCTCTGGTTTTATGCAGCACCCCACCTCACCTTTCCCCTTAAGCAAGCATAAGTTGGTTTTCTAAATTTGAGACCCTGTTCTGTTTTGTAATTCAGTTCATGTGTAGCCAAGTTTACATTCCGTGTATTAGTGATATCTTATGATGTTTCATTTTCTGTGTGACTCATTTCTCTTAGAATCATCGTACCTGAATCCACTCATTATGCCGCGACGGGCCTGATGACATAGATTTCATTGCTGAGTTGTATTTCATTGTACGTACGTACCACAACTTCTTTATCCATTTTTCACATTCTGGGATATTTAACGTGTACTGTAGACGAGGTTCTTGTAAACAGAGCCGTCCGAAACTTTGGGGTGGCTGTGTGTTTTTGATTTTAATTTCCCTAAGCTATACGACCATAATTGGAAGTGCCGTAGGCTCCGTTGCTTTGTTTTTTAGGTGTTCCAGGAAACACCATACACTTTTCCAGAGTGGCTGTTGGCAATTTACATCCCACCCAACAGCATAACAAGGCTCCCTGTTCTCCATGGCCTGTGCTGCCTTTCTGGATTTTACACTTTTTTCAGATGGCCCTTTTGACCGTGGGGCAGTGAGACTTCATTGTAGTGCAGATTTCTTTAACATGCTTGCTTGGTTGGCCAAAAATGGCGTATGCGTTTTTTCCTGTATATTCAGGAAAAAACGCCTACGCCCTTTTTGGCCAAGAGCATCATTGTCGACGTTCTGCCTCTTTTCCTATGCTTTAAATGCAATTCCCGTCTACCCCCTGAAATCGTTTTCCTGCAATTCTGCACCGCTTTCAAGTTCTCTTCGCAGCCTTCCTTCAATATATTTTTGGACGATAGCTGTCATTTATAACTCTGCAGGTTTGGGAGTTACAGTGTCCCTGAGCTCCTTTCTTCAACTCGCTATCTTGTGAGCTGGTCGCAAACCCACAGGATTGCTTCAGGCCCTAATCTGCTTCCAGCACGGCATGTTGAGCCTTAGGTTATTTCCTCTTCCTGGCGGGAAATGAGCGTTAAATTTACCCGTGCAGACACCTACAGCTAATCTCTCATTGGTTCTCCCTATTCCTGTTCATCTTGCGCAGAAATTGCAAACTGTGCCAAACAGGAGGTTAAAGCACTGACTCTACGATTAGGGAGAGTGTTAGTAAAGGGTCTGGAATGCTGAACCCGAGTAAAAGGGGACGAAAACTGCGATGCATTTGAAAACGTTTCCCGGTCACTCGGTGCACCATACTGTGGGTTTCCCATGCAGGTATTAGCTGAAGGAAGAATCCCTTAAACCTGGAGAGTTGGGACCCATGGAATGGGTACCATGCAGTATGCCTTCAAAGGGTCTGCATTTGTTCATCGAACCTCACCAATGCTATCAGCCCGAAGTGCCCAACCTTATTTCTCACTCAGCTCTGGATGTAGATGTGGTAAATCCAGGTTGCATCACAAGCCCTGAATGAATTATTTAAGAATTGCTCTCTATTTCACTGTCCTTGTGTTTTTTTTGGTAATTCATTTTGATAATGGGATTTATCGGATTTTCTCTGCTGCATTCATGCCGCTGTACACACGCTTCATTCTCTTACGGAGACATATAAATCCATGGGTTTGAAGATTCTTACTAGTCAGGTGTATTCCTAGGCGTTGAATATGGCGTGTTTAGTCCATTTCGTTGAGCAAGGGGTAGGTCTTGACTATTACATATTTGGCTTATGGAAAGGTATCTGTTCTAATTTCTATCTCTGGTTTTATGCAGCACCCCACCTCACCTTTCCCCTTAAGCAAGCATAAGTTGGTTTTCTAAATTTGAGACCCTGTTCTGTTTTGTAATTCAGTTCATGTGTAGCCAAGTTTACATTCCGTGTATTAGTGATATCTTATGATGTTTCATTTTCTGTGTGACTCATTTCTCTTAGAATCATCGTACCTGAATCCACTCATTATGCCACGACGGGCCTGATGACATAGATTTCATTGCTCAGTGATATTCCATTGTACGTACGTACCACAACTTCTTTATCCATTTTTCACATTCTGGGATATTTAACTTGAACCGTAGACGAGGTTCTTGTAAACAGAGCCGACCGAAACTTTGGGGTGGCTGTGTGTTTTTGATTTTAATTTCCCTAAGCTATAGGACCATAAGTGGAAGTGCCGTAGGCTCCGTTGCTTTGTTTTTTAGGTGTTCCAGGAAACACCATACACTTTTCCAGAGTGGCTGTTGGCAATTTACATCCCACCCATCAGCATAACAAGGCTCCCTGTTCTCCATGGCCTGTGCTGCCTTTCTGGATTTTACACTTTTTTCAGATGGCCCTTTTGACCGTGGGGCAGTGAGACTTCATTGTAGTGCAGATTTCTTTAACATGCTTGCTTGGTTGGCCAAAAATGGCGTATGCGTTTTTTCCTGTATATTCAGGAAAAAACGCCTACGCCCTTTTTGGCCAAGAGCATCATTGTCGACGTTCTGCCTCTTTTCCTATGCTTTAAATGCAATTCCCGTCTACCCCCTGAAATCGTTTTCCTGCAATTCTGCACCGCTTTCAAGTTCTCTTCGCAGCCTTCCTTCAATATATTTTTGGACGATAGCTGTCATTTATAACTCTGCAGGTTTGGGAGTTACAGTGTCCCTGAGCTCCTTTCTTCAACTCGCTATCTTGTGAGCTGGTCGCAAACCCACAGGATTGCTTCAGGCCCTAATCTGCTTCCAGCACGGCATGTTGAGCCTTAGGTTATTTCCTCTTCCTGGCGGGAAATGAGCGTTAAATTTACCCGTGCAGACACCTACAGCTAATCTCTCATTGGTTCTCCCTATTCCTGTTCATCTTGCGCAGAAATTGCAAACTGTGCCAAACAGGAGGTTAAAGGCACTGACTCTCCAAGTGGGGAGAGTGTGAGTAAAGGGTCTGGAATGGTGAACCCGAGTAAAAGGGGACGAAAACTGAGATACATTTAAAACGTTTCCCGGTCACACGGTGCACCGTACTGTGGGTTTCCCATGCATGTTTTAGCTGAAGGAAGAATCCCTTAAACCTGGAGATTTGGGACCCATGGCACGGGTACCATGCAGTATGACTTCAAAGGGTCTGCATTTGCTCATCGATCCTCACCAATGCTATCAGCCCGAAGTGCCCAACCTTATGTCTCACTCAGCTCTGGGTGTAGATGTGGTAAATCCAGGTTGCATCACAAACCCTGAATGAATTATTTAAGAATTGCTCTCTATTTCACTGTCCTTGTGTTTTGTTTTTGTAATTCATTTTGATAATGGGATTTATCGGATTTTCTCTGCTGCATTCATGCAGCTGTACACACGCTTGATTCTCTTATGGAGACATATAAATCCATGGGTTTTAAGATTCTTACTTCTCAGGTATATTCCCAGGTGTTGAATATGTGGTGTCGAGTCCATTTCGTTGAGCAAGGAGTAGGTCTTTTCTATTATATATTTGGCTTATGGAACGGTATCTGTGCTAATTTCAATCTCTGGTTTTATGCAGCACCCTAACACACCTTTCCCCTTAAGCAAGCATAAGTTGATTTTCTAAATTTGAGACCCTGTTCTGTTTTGTAATTCAGTTCATGTGTAGCCAAGTTTACATTCCGTGTATTAGTGATATCTTATGATGTTTCTTTTTCTGTGTGACTTATTTCTCGTAGTATCGTCCTACCTGAATCCACTCATTATGCCGCTATGGGCCTGATGACGTAGATTTCATTGCTGTGTGATATTACATTGTACGTACGTACCACAACTTCTTTATCCATTTTTCGCTTTCTGGGATATTTAACTTGTACCATAGATGAGGTTCTTGTATACAGAGTCGTCTGAAATTTTGGGTTGGCTGTGTGTTTTTGATTTTACTTTCCCTAAGCTACAGGACCATAAGTGGAAGTGCCATAGGCTGCGTTGCTTTGTTTCCTATGTGTTTCAGGAAACTCCATACACTTCTCCAGTTTAGCTGTTGGCAATTTACGTCCCGCCCATCTGCATAACAAGTCTCCCTTTTCTCCATGGCCTGTCCTGCTTTTCTGATTTTTATACTTTTTTCAGATCGCCCTTTTGACCGGGGGTCAATGAGACTTCATTGTAGTGCAGATTTCTTTACACGCTTGCTTGGTTGGCCAAAAAGTGCGTATGCGTTTATTCCTGAATATATTCAGGAAAAAACGCATACGCCCTTTTTGGCCAAGTGCATCATTTTCGACATTCTGCTATTTTCCTAAGCTTTAGGTGGATTTCCTGTCTACCCCCTGAAATCGTTTTCCTGCAATTCTGCCCCGCTTTCAAGTCCTCTTCGAAGACTTGCTTCAGTACATTTTTGGACGATAGCTGTCATTCATAACTCTGCAGGTTTGTAAATTACAGTGCCCCTGAGCTCCTTTCTTCAACTCGCTTTCTTGTGAGCTGGCCGCAAAACTGCAGGATTGCTTCAGGCCCTAATCTGTTTCAGGCAGGGCACGCTGAGCCTTTGGTTAATTCCTCTTCCTGGTGGGAAATGAGCGTTCCATTTGCCCGTGCAGACACTTACAGCTAGTCTCTCATTTGTTCTCCCTATTCCTGTTCATCTTGCGCAGAAATTGCAAACTGTGCCAAAGAGGAGGTTAAAGGCACTGACTCTCCAAGTGGGGAGAGTGTTAGTAAAGCGTCTGGAATGGTGAACCCGAGTACCAGGGGACGAAAACTGAGATGCATTTCAAAACGTTTCCCAATCACACGGTGGACCTTACTCTGGGTTTGCCATGCATGGTTTAGTTGAAGGAAGAATCCCTTAAACCTGGAGAGTTGGGACCCATGGAATGGGTACCATACAGTATGACTTCAAAGGGTCTGCATTTGCTCACCGAACCTCACCAATGCTATGAGCCCGAAGTGTCCAGCCTTATGTCTCACCCAGGTCTGGTTGTAGATGTGGTAAATCCAGATTGCATCACAAGCCCTGAATGAATTATTTAAGAATTGCTCTCTATTTCACTGTCATTGTGTGTTTTTTTTGAAATTTATTTTGATAATGGGATTTATCGGATTTTCACTGCTGCGTTTAGGCCAATGTACACACGCTTGATTTCCTTATGGAGACATATAAATCCATGGGTTTTAAGATTCTTACTTCTCAGGTATATTCCAAGGCGTTGAATATGGGGTGTTGAGTCCATTTCGTTGAGTAAGGCGTAAGTCTTTTCTATTATATATTTGGCTTATGGAACGGTATCTGTGCTAATTTCAATCTCTGGTTTTATGCAGAACCCCAACACACCTTTCCCCATAAGCAAGCATAAGTTGGTTTTCTAAATTTGAGACCCTGTTCTGTTTTGTAAATCAGTTCATGTGTAGCCAAGTTTACATTCCGTGTATTAGTGATATCTTATGATGTTTGTTTTTCTGTGTGACTTATTTCTCGTAGAATCATCGTACCTGAATCCACTCATTATTCCGCTACGGGCCTGATGACGTAGATTTCATTGCTGAGTGATATTCCATTGTACGTACGTACAACAACTTCTTTATTCATTTTTTGCTTTCTCGGATATTTAACTTGCATCGTAGACGAGGTTCTTGTAAACAGAGCCGTCCCAAAATTTGGGGTGGCTGTGTGTGTTTGATTTCAATTTCCCTAAGCTATACGACCATAAGTAGAAGTGCCATAGGCTGTGTTTCTTTGTTTCCTACGTGTTTCAGGAAACACCATACACTTCTCCAGAGTGGCTGTTGGCAATTTACATCCCGCCCATCAGCATAACAAGGCTCCCTGTTCTCCATGACCTGTCCTGCCTTTCTGGATTTTACACCTTTTTCAGATGGCCCTATTCACCGGGGGGCAGTGAGACTTCATTGTAGTGCAGATTTCCTTCACACGCTTGCTTGGTTGGCCAAAAAGTGCGTATGCGTTTTTTCCTGAATATATTCAGGAAAAGAACGCATACGCCATTTTTGGCCAAGTGCATCATTGTCGACATTCTGCCTCTTTTCCTATGCTTTAAGTGCAATTCCAGTCTACCCCCTGAAATCGTTCTCCTGAAATTCTGCCCCTTTTTCAAGTCCTCTTCGAAGACTAACTTCAATATATTTTTGCACGATAGCTCTCATTCATAACTCTGCAGGTTTGTGAATTACAGTGCCCATGAGCTCCTTTCTTCAACTCGCTTTCTTGTGTGCTGGCCGCAAAACCACAGGATTGCTTCAGGCCCTAATCTTTTTCCAGCAGGCACGCTGAGTCTTTGGTTAATTCCTCTTCCTGGTGGGAAGTGAGAGTTCCATTTGCCCATGCACACACCTACAGCTAGTCTCTCATTGGTTCTCCTTATTCCTGATCATCTTGCGCGGAAATTGCAAACTGTGCCAAACAGGAGGTTAAAGGCAATAACTCTCCAAGTGGGGAGAGTGTTAGTAAAGCATCTGGAATGGTGAACCCGAGTACCAGGGGACGAAAACTGAGATGCATTTGAAAATGTTTCCCAATCACACGGTGGACCATACTCTGGGTTTCCCATTCATGATGTAGCGGAAGGAAGAATCCCTTAAACCTGGAGAGTTGGGACCCATGGAATGGGTACCATGCAGTATGACTTCAAAGGGTCTGCATTTGCTCACCGAACCTCACCAATGCTATCAGGCCGAAGTGTCCGGCCTTATGTCTCCCCAGCTCTGGTTGTAGATGTGGTAAACCCAGGTTGCATCAGAAGCCCTGAGTGAATTATTAAAAATTTCTCTCTATTTCACTGTCATTGTGTTGTGTTTTTGAAATTTATTTTGATAATGGGATTTATCGGATTTTCACTGCTGCGTTTAGGCCACTGAACACACGCTTGTTTCTCTTACGGAGACGTATAAATCCATGGGTTTTAAGATTCTTACTAGGCAGGTATAATCCTAGGCGTTGAATATGGGGTGTTGAGTCCATTTCGTTGAGCAAGGAGTAGGACTTGTCTATTACATATTTGGCTTATGGAACGGTATCTGTGCGAATTTCAATCTCTGGTTTTATGCAGCACCCCATCTCACCTTCCCCAAAAAGCAAGCATAAGTTGGTTTTCTAAATTTGACACCCTGTTCTGTTTTGTAATTCAGTTCATGTGTAGCCAAGTTTACATTCCATGTATTAGTGATATCTTATGCTGTTTCTTTTTCTGTGTGACCTATTTCACGTAGAATCATCGTACCTGAATCCACGCATTATGCGGCTACGGTCCTGATGGCATAGATTTCATTGCTGAGAGATATTCCATTGTACGTACGTAGCACAACTTCTTTATCCATTTTTCGCTCTCTGGGATATTTAACTTGTACCGTAGACAAGGTTTTGTAAACAGAGCCGTTCCAAATTTTGGGGTGGCTCTGTGGTTTTGATTTTAATTTCCCTAAGCTATAGGACCATAAGTGGTAGTGCCATGGGCTGTGTTGCTTTGTTTCTTATGTGTTGCAGGAAACACCATACACTTCTCCATAGTGGCTGCTGGCAATTCACATCCCGCCCATAAGCATAACAATGCTCCCTGTTCTCCATGGCCTGTCCTGCCTTTCTGGATTTTACACTTTTTTCAGATGGCCCTTTTGACCTGGGGGCAGTGAGACTTCATTGTAGTGCCGATTTCCTTTACACGCTTGCTTGGTTGGCCAAAAAGTGCGTATGCGTTTTTTCCTGAATATATTCAGAAAAAACGCATACGCCCTTTTTGGCCAAGTGCATCATTGTCGCCGTTCTGCCTCTTTTCCTATTCTTTAAGTGCAATTCCAGTCTACCCCCTGAAATCGTTTTCCTGAATTTCTGCCCCGATTTCAAGTCCTCTTCGCAGACTTACTTCAATATATTTTTGGACGATAGCTGTCATTTATAACTCTGCAGGTTTTGAATCACAGTGACCCTGAGCTCCTTTCTTCAACTCGCTTTCCTGTGAGCTGGCTGCAAAACCTCAGGATTGCTTCAGGCCCTAATCTTGTTCCGGCAGGGCACACTGAGCCTTTGGTTAATTGCTCTTCCTGGTGGGAAATGAGCGTTCCGTTTGCCCGTGCAGACACCTACAGCTAGTCTCTCATTGGTTCTCCCTATTCCTGTTCGTCTTGGGCAGAAATTGCAAACTGTGCCAAACAGGAGGTTAAAGGCACTGACTGTCCAAGTGGGGAGAGTGTTAGTAAAGCGTCTGGAATGGTGAACCCGAGTACCCGGGGACGAAAAGTGAGATGCATTTGAAAACGTTTCCCAATCACACGGTGGACCATACTCTGGGTTTCCCATGCATGTTTTAGCTGAAGGAAGAATCCTTTAAACCTGGAGAGTTGTGACCCATGGAATGGGTACCATGCAGTACGACTTCAAAGGGTCTGCGTTTGCTCACCGAACCTCACCAATGCTATCAGCCCGAAGTGTCCAGCCTTATGTCTCACCAAGCTCTGGGTGTAGATGTGGTAAATCCAGGTTGCATCACAAGCCCTGAATGAATTATTTAAGAATTGCTCTCTATTTCACTGTCATTGTGTTTTGTTTTTGAAATTTACTTTGATAATGGGATTTATCGGATTTTCACTGCTGCGTTTAGGCCACTGTACACACGCTTCATTTCCTTATGGAGACATATAAACGCATGGGTTTTAAATTTCTTACTTGTCAGGTATATTCCCAGGCGTTGAATATGGGGTGTTGAGTCCATTTCGTTGAGCAAGGAGTAGGTCTTGTCTATTATATATTTGGCTTATGGAACGGTATCTGTGCTAATTTCAATCTCTGGTTTTATGCAGCACCCCAACTCACCTTTCCCCATAAGTAAGCATAATTTTGTTTTCTAAATTTGAGACCCTGTTCTGTTTTGTAATTCAGTTCATGTGTAGTCAAGTTTACATTCCGTGTATTAGTGATATCTTATGATGTTTCATTTTCTGTGTGAATTACTTCTCGTAGAATCCTCGTACCTGAATCCACTCATTATGCCGCTACGGGCCTGATGATGCAGATTTCATTGCTGAGTGATATTCCATTGTACGTACGTTCCACAACTTCTTTATACATTTTTTGCTTTCTCGGATATTTAACTCTACCGTAGACGAGGTTCTTGTAAACAGAGCCATCCCAAACTTTGGGGTGGCTGTGTGTTTTTGATTTTAATTTCCCTAAGCTATAGGACCATAAGTGGAAGTGCCATAGGCTGTGTTGCTTTGTTTCCTACGGGTTTCAGGAAACACCATACACTTCTCCAGTGTGGCTGTTGGCAATTTACATCCCGCCCATCAGCATAACCAGGCTCCCTGTTCTCCATGACTTGTCCTGCGTTCCTGGATTTTACAGTTTTTCAGATGGCCCTTTTGACCGGGTGGCCGTGAGACTTCATTGTAGTGCAGATTTCCTTTACACGCTTGCTTGGTTGGCCAAAAAGGGTGTATGCGCTTTTTCCTGAATATATTCAGGAAAACACTCATACGCCCTTTTTGGCCAAGTCCATCATTGTCGACATTCTGTCTCTTTTCCTATGCTTTAAATGTAATTCCAGTCTACCCCCTGAAATCGTTTTCCTAAAATTCTGCCCCGCTTTCAAGTCCTCTTCGAAGACTTACTTCAATACATTTTTGGACGATAGCTGTCATTCATAACTCTGCAGTTTTGTGAATTACAGTGCCATTGAGCTCCTTTCTTCAAGTCGCTTTCTTGTGAGCTGTCCGCAAAACCACAGGATTTCTTCAGGCCCTAATCCGTTTCCGACAGGGCACGCTGAGCCTTAGGTTAATTCCTCTTCCTGGTGGGAAATGAGCATTACGTTTGCCCGTGCAGACACCTACAGCTAGTCTCTCATTGGTTCTCCCTATTCCTGTTCATCTTGCGCAGAATTTGCAAACTGTGCCAAACAGGAGGTTAAAGGCACTGACTCTCCATGTGGGGAGAGTGTTAGTAATGCGTCTGGAATGGTGAACCGGAGTACCAGGGGACGAAAACTGAGATGCATTTGAAAACATTTCCCAATCACATGGTGGACAATACTCTGGGATTCCCATGCATGTTTTAGCTGAAGGAAGAATCCTTTAAACCTGGAGAGTTGGGACCCATGGAATGGGTACCATGCAGTATGACTTCAAAGGGTCTGCGTTTGCTCAACGAACCTCACCAATGCTATCAGCCCGAAGTGTCGAGCCTTATGTCTCACCCAGCTCTGGGTTTAGATTTGGTAAATCCAAGTTGCGTCACAAGCCCTGAATGAATTATTGAAGAATTGCTCTCTATTTCACTGTCATTTTGTTTTGTTTTTGAAATTTATTATGATAATGGGATTTATCGAATTTTCACTGCTGCGTTTAGCCCGCTGTACACACTCTTGATTTCCTTATGGAGACATATAAATCCATGGGTTTTAAGATTCTTACTTGTCAGGTATATTCCCAGGCGTTGAATATGGGGTGTTGAGTCCATTTCATTGAGCAAGGAGTAGGTCTTGTCTATTATATATTTGGCTTATGGAACGGTATCTGTGCTAATTTCAATCTCTGGTTTTATGCAGCACCCGAACTCACCTTTCCCCATAAGCAAGCATAAGTTGGTTTTCAAAATTTGAGACCCTGTTCTGTTTTGTAATTCAGTTCATGTGTAGCCAAGTTTACATTCCGTGTATTAGTGATATCTTACGATGTTTCTTTTTCTGTGTGACTTATTTCTGGTAGAATCATCGTACCTGAATCCACTCATTATGCCGCGACGGGCCTGATGACATAGATTTCATTGCTGAGTGATATTCCATTGTACGTACGTTCCACAACTTCTTTATCCACTTTTTGCTTTCTCGGATATTTAACTTGTACTGTAGACGAGGTTCTTGTAAACAGAGCCATCCCAAACATTGGGGTGGCTGTGTGTTTTTGATTTAATTTCCCTAAGCTATACGACCGTAAGTGGAAGTGCCATAGGCTGTGTTGCTTTGTTTCCTACGTGTTTCAGGAAACAGCATACACTTCTCCAGAGTGGCTGTTGGCAATTTACATCCCGCCCATCAGCATAACAAGGCTCCCTGTTCTCCATGACCTGTCCTGCCTTTCTGGATTTTACACTATTTTCAGATGGCCCTTTTGACCGGGGGAGAGTGAGACTTCACTGTAGTGCAGATTTCCTTTACGCACTTGCTTGGTTGGCCAAGAAGAGCATACGGGTTTTTTCCTGAATATATTCAGGAAAAAACGCATACGCACTTCTTGGCCAAGTGCATCACTGTCGACCTTCTCCCTCTTTTCCTATGCTTTAAGTGCAATTCCTGTCTATCCCCTGAAATCATTTTCCTGAAATTCTGCCCCGCTTTCAAGTCCTCTTCGAAGACCTACTTCAATACATTTTTGGACGATAGCTGTCATTCATAACTCTGCAGGTTTGTGAATTACAGTGCCCCTGAGCTCCTTTCTTCAACTCGATTTCTTGTGAGCTGGCCGCAAAACCACAGGATTGCTTCAGGCCCTAATCTGTTTCCGGCAGGGCACGCTGAGCCTTTGGTTAATTCCTCTTCCTGGTGGGAAATGAGCGTTCCAATTGTCCGTCCAGAAACCTACAGCTAGTCCCTCATTGGGTCTCCCTATTCCTGTTGATATTGCGCAGAAATTGCAAACTGTGCCAAACAGGAGGTTAAAGGCACTGACTCTCCAAGTGGGGAGAGTGTTAGTAAAGCTTCTGGAATGGTGATCCCGAGTACCAGGGGACGAAAACTGAGATGCATTTGAAAACGTTTCCCAATCACACGGTGGACCATACTCTGGGTTTCCCATGCATGTTTTAGCTGAAAGAAGTATCCCTTAAACCTGGAGAGTTGGGACCCATGGAAAGGGTACCATGCAGTATGACTTCAAAGGGTCTGCATTTGCTCACCGAACCTCACCAATGCTATCAGCCCGAAGTGTCCAGCCTTATGTCTCACCCAGCTCTGGGTGTAGAAGTGGTAAATCCAGGTTGCATCAGAAACCTTGAATGAATTATTTAAGAATTACTCTCTATTTCACTGTCATTGTGTTTTGTTTCTGTAATTTATTTTGATAATGGGATTTATCGGATTTTCACTGCTGCATTTAGGCCGCTGTACACATGATTGATTTCCTTATGGAGACATATAAATCCATGGGTTTTAAGATTCTTACTTGTCAGGTATATTCCCAGGCGTTGAATATGGGGTGTTGAGTCCATTTCGTTGAGCAAGGGCAAGGTCATGTCTATTATATATTTGGCTTATGGAACGGTATCTGTGCCAAATTCAATCTCTGGTTTTATGCAGCACCCCAACTCACCTTTCCCCGTAAGCAAGCATAAGTTGGTTTTCTAAATTTGAGACCCTGTTCTGTTTTGTAATTCAGTTCATGTGTAGCCAAGTTTACATTCCGTGTATTAGTGATATCTTATGATGTTTCATTTTCTGTGTGACTTATTTCACTTAGAATCATCGTACCTGGATCCACTCATTATGCCGCTACAGGCCTGATGACGTAGATTTCATTGCTGAGTGATATTCCATTATACGTACGTACCACAACTTCTTTATCCTTTTTTCCTTTCTCGGATATTTTACTTGTACCGTAGACGAGGTTCTTGTAAACAGAGCCATCCGAAACTTTGGGGTGGCTGTGTGTTTTTGATTTTAATTTCCCTAAGCTATAGGAGCATAAGTGGAAGTGCCATAGGCTGTGTTGCTTTGTTTTCTACGTGTTTCAGGAAACACCATACACTTCTCCAGAGTGGCTGTTAGCAATTTACATCCCGCCCATCATCATAACAAGGCTCCCCTTTCTCCATGACCTGTCCTGCCTTTCGGGATTTTACACATTTTTCAAATGGCCCTTTTGATCGGGGGGCAGTGAGACTTCATTGTAGTGCAGATTTCCTTTACACGCTTTCTTGGTTGGCCAAACTGTGCGTATGCGTTTTTTCCTGGATATATTCAGGAAAAAACGCATACGCCCTTTTTGGCCAAGTGCATCATTGTCGACGTTCTGCCTTTTTTCCTATGCTTTAAGTGCAATTCCTGTCTACCCCCTGAAATCGTTTTCCTGCAATTCTGCCCCACTTACAAGTCCTCTTCGCAGACTTATTTCAATATGTTTTTGGACGATAGCTGTCATTTATAACTCTGCAGTTTTGTGAGGTACAGTGTCCCTGAGCTCCTTTCTTTAACTCGCTATCTTGTGAGCTGGCCGCAAATCCGCAGGATTGCTTCAGGCCCTAATCTGGTTCCGGCACGGCATGCTGAGCCTGTGGTTAATTCCTCTTCCTGGTGAGAAATGTGTGTTAAATTTGCCCGTGCAAACACCTACAGCTACTCTCTCATTGGTTCTCCCTATTCCTGTTAATCTTGCACAGAAATTGCAAACTGTGCCAAACAGGAGGTTAAAGGCACTGGCTCTCCAAGTGGGGAGAGTGTTAGTAAAGAGTCTGGAATGGTGAACGCGAGTGAAGGGGGACGAAAACTGAGATGCATTTGAAAACGTTTCCCGGTCACACGGTGCACCATACTTTGGGTTTCCCATGCATGTTTTAGCTGAAGGAAGAATCCCTTAAACCTGGAGAGTTGGGACCCATGGAATGGGTACCATGCAGTATAACTTCAAAGGGTCTGCATCTGCGCATCGAACCTAACCAATGCTATCAGCCCGAAGTGCCCAACCTTATGTCTCATTCAGCTCTCGATGTAGATGTGGTAAATCCAGGTTGCATCACAAGCTCTGAATGAATTATTTAAGAATTGCTCTCTATTTCACTCTCATTGTGTTTTGTTTTTGTAATTTATTTTGATAATGGGATTTATCGCATTATCACTGCTGTGTTCATGCCACTGTACTCACGCTTGATTCTCTTACAGAGACATATAAATCCATGGGTTTGAAGATTCTTAATAGTCAGGTGTATTCGTAGGCGTTGAATATGGGGTGTTGAGTCCATTTCGTTGACCAGGGTGTAGGTTTTTTCTAGTACATATTTGGCTTATGGAGCGGTATCTGTGCTAATTTCAATCTCTGGTTTTATGCAGCTCCCCAACTCTCCTTTATCCTTAAGCAAACATAAGTTGGTCTTCTAAATTTGAGACCCCGTTCTGTTTTGTAATTCAGGTCATATGTAGCCACGTTTACATTCCATGTATTAGTAATATCGTATGTCTTTTTCTTTTTGAATTATGTGACTTCGAATGATCATACGTAACTCCTCTGGGGTTGTTACAACTGTCCATATTTCACTGATTTTCAGGCTGAGTAATATTCCACTCTACATAAGTGCCACATCTCTATCCATTTTTTCCCTCCAGAGACATATAAATTATATCCTAGTCGAGGATCTTTTAAACAGAGAGGCGGTAAACATTGGGGTGCCTGTGTCCTCTCCATTTTTGTCTTTCCCAAGATATACGTCCATGAGTGCAAGTGCCGTGTGCTCTGTAGCTCATTTTTTAGATGCTTTAGTAAACACAATACACTTCTCAAGAGTGATCATTGGCAATATACATTTCCACTATAAGCCTCACAGGGCTCCCTATTCTCCTTGCCCTGTCCTGCATTTCTGGTGTTTACACTTTATGAGGAAGGCTCTTCTGACTGATGCGAAGTGATATGTTTTGTAGTACTGATTTCCAGTGCCCACCTGTTTGGTTGGCTAAAAAAGTGTATGCCCTTTTCTTGAATATATACAGAAAAAGACGCATACAACCTTTTTGGCCAACTGCAATGTTGGCAATGTTCAGCCCCTTTTCTTGTGCTTAACGGCGAGTACTTTCTACCTCTTCCAATCCCTTTCCTGCCATTCTCCGTTGCTTACAAGTCCCTTTCTCTGACTTTCTTCAAGACATTTTTCAGTGAGAGATATTTTCAACTCTGCAGTTTCGTGAATTTTAGCGGCCCTGAGTTCCATTTTTCAACTTGTGTTTATGGGAACTGGCCACAAAGCAGTGGGATTTCCTCAAGCCCTATTCTGTTTCCATGGGCAACCCTAGCCTTTGGTCAATTCATTTTCCTGATTGGAAATTAGAGTGACATGTGCCTGTCCGAACACCTAGGACTTGTCTCTCATTGTTCCTCCTCCTTCTGCTTCATCCTCTGGACAAATTCCAAACTGTATGCAACAGGATGTTGACAGTGCTGACATCTCCAAGTGGGGAGACTGTTCGTAAAGACGCTAGAGGGGTGAACCCAAGCACCAGGAGATGAGGAGATGAGATGCCTTTTCCAAACTCTTCCCGATCAGACGGTATACCATCCTCTGGGTGTGACAGGCATGTTTTAGCTGTAGGAAGTGTCCCATTCATGAGAGGAGAACACCAGGGCTTTTTCAAAATCACTGTCTCTCCACAACCCAAACTGGGGAATTTTTTAAGCTACGGCTACACATATGTTCATTAAGGGCCTTGGGAAGTAGGCAGAGTCCAAACTTTAGATGATTGAAGTCTTCCTGGTCAGAAGCACTCACCACCGGCTTCCCTTAGGTTCCATTTTAACTGTCATTAATAGATGATGTCAATAAAAATATCTATTCTTTTTTCAGATTATTTCCCCTTATAGGTTATTGCAAAATATTGAGGGTAGTTCCCTGTGCTATACAGTAGTTCCTTGTTGATGATCGATTTTATACATAGCAGTGTGTATGTGTTAATCCCAAACTGTTAATTTATCCCTCCTCCCACCTTTCCCCTTTGGTAATAATAAATTATAAGATTTTATACTTCTCAGAAATGGGGGAGCTGAAAGAGAGTTATCATTTTCAATGGAAAAGCATTTAAAACAAGATTGAAGCTTTAACCAAGATTATTAGATGTACATCCTTGGAAAGAAATCACTTCGTTTCTCTAGTATTGACCTGACAAATAAGACAAACCTTTTCACTGAACTTGCTTATAATAAAGTGATGGAAATATCAAATGGAAGTGTTAGAAACATCTTATTTTACCCGAGCCTTATACACTGTTCTATGTTAATTACAGTTTGGCTCACACATCTGTTCATTGAATTTACAATGTTCTCAATTTCTGTTACTGATCCTCCAGAGTGGACCCCAACAAGTGTCCCCCTGCCCAGTGTCATTGGAGCCAACAGATCGAGACTGAGTTTGGTTCAGAAGCAAAGGAAACTTTATATTTTGATCAGAGAATGGAGAGGTGAGAGCATGTGCTACCCCGTGGGCTGTGGGCTGGGCTGCTGTGTAGAGATCCTGTCAGAGTCAGTGGGAGGGAGCGGGCGGAGCTCTCGAGGGCCCGGTTGGCTGCAGCTCAGGCTCTATATCACGGAGTCTGCACTGTGCCCCAGGAGCTGAGGTGTCGACCCAGCCATTCTGCACTAGGGAATCTCGTCTGAAGTGCCGGCTGTTGAACCTCTGTATGCGGGACCCTAGGAGCACGTGAAATTAGACAAAGCACAAAGGATAAAAAAGGTTAGACTTTATTTTATTGCCCAGATTCTATTTTTATCTCCCAGAGATTTTTAAGGGGCTTTGCCTGGGACAAACCCCTCTTCTGCATTTTGTCCCCTTCCTCATTCTTAGAGTGCTGAGGGTGCAGACCCTTCATCTGTAACTGCTGAGTGCTGAGTTAGGAGCCCTCATACCCGTGGGCAAGGGTCTGAACTTCTCCCCAGCAGCCTCCAGGTGATGTTGATTGTCCGCAGGCCTCCTGCCTCCCTGCTCGTCCGCCTGAGCACAAGAATTGGTAGTGTTATAGATTCTAATGACCTTTAAGGGTCCAGGAAGGAGACGTGCAGTGACGCTGTGAGGTCCAGTTTCACCCCACCCCACATTTGTTCGGCCACCTTAGGCTGACAGTTTCTGCCAGCCTAGATGCTCTGACCAGTAGTCTGTGCTTTCTTCAGTTAGGCCCCTGAATTAATGTAAAAACAGCACCAGGTGTCAGGACCCTGACTGCCCTACTCCCAGACAGTCCAGGGTCAGTGGTGATGAAGGACCATGATGGTCACTGAGTCAACAGCCTTTTGAAGTAAACAGGAGTCCAGCCCGTCTTATTGGCCACCATCATCACAGTGTCTGTAGGCTTTTCTATGGTGACAGCGTGATATACGGTTCCCCCGCCAAGATTATTACCTCCCCTCTGGGTGCAGTAAGTCCTGCAAGCAGTAGTCTACTCTTTTGGGACACACTCTTGTTGTTTTATGAGAGAAACTCCAGGTCAAGTGATGGTCACACGAGTCGTCATGGTGCCCCTTTGCCCCAGTTATCTCTCTGGAGGTTGGAGTTGGAGGACCTCCTCACTCAAGGTCAGTGTGCCCACGGAGCAAACCCTGCAACTTCAGGGCATGGTTCGGGGTTAGGATCACCACGTGGGGTCCTTTTCCCTTAGGAGGGAGGTGGCCTTTTGGGCTGCTGATTTCCAGGTTTTCAGATACTGCCAGTATCTTGGCTAGATGTGGCGGTGGGCCAAGCCCCTTGGTGACCGTAGTTTATCCTACCTGGATGGCATTCTTGCATTGTTCCATTTCAAGTGGTCCCAGGTTTTGCACTAATACTCCAATGGTGATTCACTGTTCACCAGGAAAGTAAAGGTCAAAGGGTTTAACTAAATTAGGGAGTTCCAGGGCAAGGGTCTGAATTGACTGCTCTTTCCATTCTTGAAAGGCCACTTCTGGATTCTATTCAAAAGGATCATCATCTTTTTCTTTCAGTGTTTCATATAGAGGCCCAGCTAGTAGACTGTAGTTAGGGATCCAGAAGCAGCAAACCCTGGCCTCCCCAGGAACCCCTAAGCTGTCTTCTAGTTTTAGAAAGGGGTAAGGCTGTAAATTGTTTCTTCCCTTTCCTGGGATGGGCTTCTCCGACCTTCTGTGAGAATGAAGCCCAGGCAGGTCACCGTAGTCTGTGATATTTGAGCTTTTTCTTGGACAACTTGTATCCTTTATTGGCTTGGTAGTTCAGAGGTCTCCTTAGTAGGGCTGGCGATCAGAATGTCGTCTGCATATTGAAGGAGTGTTTCCTTTTCCAGAGGTAGAACTTTTAGGTCTTTAGCTGAGCTTTCCCCAAAGATGGTGTGGGAATTTTTGAACCCTTGGGGCAACACGGCCCGGAAGTATTGTTTTAGTTGTATGTTGAGTCCTGCCACTCACAAGCCAAAATTTCTTGTGAGTCTGGGACTAGTAGAATACAAAAGAAGGCATCATTGAAGACTAATACAGAATACCATGTCCTAGTGGTTGGTAGAATGACCAGCAGGGTGTAGGATTTAGGAACTACTGGAGGTATATCCTCGGTGGCTTCACTGACTGTCCTGACATCCTTTACCAGAATTCCAGCAGCCCATGGGGCTCTCGAGGTCAGGCCAATCCCAGGATATGGAGCTCACCTGGGCAGGTACCCCACCCCCACCCCAGCCCACGGGGCTCTCGTGTTCAGGCCCCTCCCAGGACATGGGGTTCCCTGGGCAGTTTCCCCTGCAGCCCATGGGGCTCTCGTGGTCAGGCCCCTCCCAGGATACAGAGCTACCCTTGCAGATACCGTGGCAGGGCTGGGCACACAGGAACCGTGCACATCGCCCTCATTTCAGAGCACTCCCAGCTCACCTGTCACTCAGATCTGACACAGAGCACCTCAGAGCAGGACTTGAACTAACAAACAGCAGCTCCGACAGGTCTGTGACCCTGGGCATCACTCTGTGTGGCCTCCCCCCACCTGGACTTCCAGAGACTTCCACTGCACCCGGGGCACCAGACCTCTGTCTCCACCCACCAGCCACCCCTCCTCTCCCTGACTCCTGGGTTCCTCTCATTAGGAGAGGGTTTTCTTGAAGTTGTCTCCCACTCATGGGCCAGATAATATAATTAGAAAACAAGCCAGAGCTGCAGCCCCTTGTCTATCCTGACTCTCAGGAGCCCACACCTGTTCCTTGGACCTGGCCGATTCAGCAAGTTCCATTTTCTGCAAATGTGAGCCCCTGAGGGATGATTATTGGCTGGCCTGGGAAGCCTGACCGTGCCCCCCATCCCTCCCCTGGTGTGCCTGGGTTGGGATCAATATAAACACTGCACCAGGCAGCAAGAGCCCCTGCAGCTGTGCCTGACGCCATTTTCTCTGCCCTGTCAGCAGTCTCGGGGCTGGACTGGTGGGAGGGAGTGAGAGGCCACGGCTTTGTGGGTGGCCCAGTGTGAGTGGGGCTCTGCTGGACTTTCTGCAGCAGTTGCCAAGATGCCACCTGCTAAAGAAGAGGATGTGTCACCGATACCTGCTGCTGGAATTTCTCCCTGGACAGAGGTGAGTGAGGGAGAAATCAGTGGGGGCCGGGACAGCAGGGGTATCTCAGGCAGGGAAATGGAAAGCTTCCAGAAGAGCACCCAGGGCCAGGACCATCCTGGCTGGCCTGCAGGCACCAAGTCGGCTGGCATGCTGTCGCTCATGTGGCTCCATGGCCCTTCCTCTAGGCTTTCAAGTCCTTGTACATATTCAGGTGTTTTACCTGGGAAGGGTGGGAACATTTCAGCAGCAGCTGGCCTGGGGCTCGGCCCACGTTTACTCACAGATGCCTCGGCACGGGCCCCCAGCTTTGCAATGAGGACGCTTGTTGAGTGGGGCCTGCTGGCTGAATGGGAGATGATTCCCCACCACTGACCAACTTCAGAATTGTTTACAACTGGAGCAAGTGGCCTGATATGGTTTTCCTCTGTGTAACTGCTGGGTTTTGTTTTTTTTTTTCTTTTTTTCGTTTTTGGTTCAAGGTAGATTTTATTCCTCTTTTTGTTTTTACAGATATAAGCATGGAAATAATTTATTCATATAAATACATGTATGTGAAGGGAAGAATATTTTTTCTGTTTTACTTTTTTAATTTTGAATTTTATTTTATTTTTTTATACAGCAGGTTCTTTTTGGTTATCTATTTTATACATATAAATGTATACATGCCAATCCCAATCTCTCAAATCCTCCCACCACCACCCCCCAACAGCTTTCCCCCCTTGGTGTCCATACGTTTGTTGTCTACATCTGTTGCTCTATTTCTGCCTTGCAAAACGGTTCATCTGTACAATTTTTCTAGGTTCCACATATATGCATTAATATACAAGATTTGTTTTTCTATTTCTGACTTACTTCACTCTGTATGACAGTCTCTAGATCCATCAACGTCTCTACAAATGACCCAATTTCATTCCTTTTTATGGCTTAGTAATATTCCATTTTATACTTGTACCACATCTTTATGCATTCGTCTGTCTGTGGGCATTTAGGTTGCTTCCATTACCTGGATATTGTAAATAGTGATGCAATGAACATTGCGGTGAATGTCTCTTTTTGATTTATCGTTTTGTCTGGGTATATGCCCAGTAGTGGGATTGCTGTATCATATGGTAATTCTATTCTTAGTTTTATAAGAAACTCCATAATGTTCTCCACAGTGACTGTATCAATTTACATTCCCAACAATAGTGGAAGAGGGTTCCTTATCTCCACACCCTTTCCAGCATTTGTTGTTTGTAGATTTTCTGATGATGCCCATTCTAACAGGTGTGAGGTGATACACCATGGATGAGTCTATTTCGTTGAGCAAAGAGTAGGTCTTGTCTATTACATATTTGGCTTATGGAACGGTATGTGTGCTCATTTCAATCTCTGGTTTTATACAGCACCCCAACTCAACTTTCCCCTTAAGCAAGCATAAGTTTTTATCTAAATGTGAGACTCTGTTCGGTTTTGTAATTCAGTTTATGTGTAGCCAAGTTTACACTCTCTCTATTAGTGATATCTTATGATAATTATCTTACTCTGTGTGACATATTTCTCTTAGAATCATCATACTTAAATCCACTCAATTTGCTGCTACAAGCCTGATGACACTGATTTCATTGCTGAGTGATATTCCGTTGTACGTAAGTAGCACAACTCCTTTATCCATTTTTTTCTTTCTGGGATATTTAATTTGTACTGGACTCGAGGTTCTTGTAAACACAGCAGCCCTAAATTTTGTGTTGGCTGTGTCTTGTTGATTTTAATTTTCCTAAGCTATAGGGCCAAAAGTGGAAGTGCCCTAGGGTCTGTAGCTTTGTTTGTCAGATGTTTCAGGATACACCATAAACATCTCCAGAGTGTCTGTTGGCAATTTACATCCCGCCCATCAGCATAACAAGGCTCCCTGTTCTCCATGGCCTGTCCTGTGTTTCTGGTTTTTACACTGTTTTCAGATGGCCCTTTTGACGAATGGGAAATGAGACTTCATTGTAGTGCAGATTTCCATTGCTCGAGTGCTTGGTTGGCCAAAAAGGGCATATGCATTTTTTCCTGAATATATTCAGGAAAAAATGTATATGCACTTTTGTCCAAGTGCATCACTGTCAAAGATCTGCCGCATTTCACATGCTTTAAATGCAATTCCAATCTTCCTCCTGAAATATGATTCCTGCAATTCTGCCTCGTTTTCAAGTCCTCTTTGCAGACTTACTTCAATATATTTTTCCAATAGCTGTCATTTATAACTCTGCAGGTTTGTGAATTACAGTGCCCGTGATTTCCTTTCTTAACTCGTTTCCTTGAAAGCTGGCCACAGAACCGCAGGTTTGCTTCAGGCCATAATCAGGGTCCGGAATGGCACTCTGAGCCGTTGGTTAATTCCTCTTCCTGGTGGGAAATTAGAGTTAAATGTGCCCCTCCAGACACCTGCCTCACTCCCAGCCCCTTGGTGATGTGTGTCCTCTGGTTTGAGGCCACATGTGCTGGATTCCTCACCTTTGGCTGATGTGGCCCCACTGGTGTGAGGACACTCCTGCTTGGTTCCCATCCCCTTGGTGATGTGGGCCCTCCGGTGAGAGTCTGATCCTGGTTGGGTTACTCACACTTCTGTGAGGTGGGCCCTCTTCTCTGAGGTCACTCCTGCCTGGCTGGCACACCCCGCCTTGGTGACGTCGGCCATCTAGTGGGAGTTGGTGCCTGCTGGGAGTCTCTTCCCCTCGGTAATGAGGGCCCTCTGGCGTCAGGCCCTAACTCCTGGGCTCCCAAAATTTTCGGATGTGCGCCCTGTGGTACGAGTACATTCCTGCCAAGTTCACAACCTCATGGGAATGTGGGCCTTCTGCTCTGCGGTCCCAACGGTGGGTTGCTCAGTTTCATGATGAGGGCCCTCTGGTGTGAGTTCACTCCGGCCTGGATCCCATAGCCACGCTGCTCCTGGCCACCTGCGGGGAGGTTATAACTGCGCGATTCCTCACCTTTTTTCTTCTATGGGCCCTCTGTTTTGAGACTCCTCCTGCCTGCCTCACTCCCAGCCCCTTGGTGATGTGTGTCCTCTGGTTTGAGGCCACGTGTGCTAGGTCCCTCACCTTTTGATGATGTGGCCCCACTGGTGTGAGGAAACTCCTGCCTGGTTCCTATCCCCTTGATGATGTGGGCCCTATGGTGAGAGTTTGATCATGGCTGGGTTCCTCACCCTTCTGTGAGGTGGGCCCTCTGCTGTGAGGTCACTCCTGCCTGGCTGGCACACCCCGCCTGGGCAACATCGGCCCTCTTGTGGCAGTTGTAGCCTGCTGGGAGCCTCCTCCCCTCAGTGATGAGGGCCCTCTTGCGTCATGCCCTAACTGCTGGGTACCCACATTTTCTGATACGTGCTAAGTGGTGCGAGGACACTCCTGCAAAGTTCCCATCCCCATGGGGATGTGGGCCTTCTGCTCTTAGCTCCCAATGTCTGGGTTGCTCACAGTTTCATGATGTGGGCCCTCTGCTGTGAGTTTACTGCAGCCTGGATCGCATAGACTTGGTGCTCTGGGCCACCTGCTGGGAGGTTCCCACTGCAAGATTCCTCAGCTTTTTTATTCTATGGGCCCTGTGTTGTGAGGCTCCTCCTGCCTGCCTCACTCCGAGCCCCTTGGAGATGTGGGTCCTCTGGTTTAGGCCACATGTGCTGGGTTCCTCACCTTTCTATGATGTGGCCACACAGGTGTGAAGACAGTCCTGCCTGGTTCAGATCCCATTGGTGATGTGGACCCTCTGGTGAGAGTCTTATCCTGGCTGGGTTCCTCACACTTCTGTGAGGTAGGCCCTCTGCTGTGAGGTCACTCCTGCCTGGCTGTCACATGTCACCTTGGCGACATGGGCCCTCAGTTGGGAGTTGGTGCCTGCTTGGAGTCTCCTCCCCTTGGTAATGAGGGCCCTCTGACGTCAGGCCCTAACTTCTGGGCTTCCAAAATTCTCTGATGTGTGCCCTGTGGTGCGAGTACACTTATGCCATGTTCCCAACCACATGGGAATGTGGGCCTTCTGCTCTGAGGTCCCAACGGCTGGGTTGTTCACAGTTTCATGATGAGGGCCCTCTGTTTTGAGTTCAGTCAGGTCTGGATCCCATAGCCTCGCTGCTCCTGGCCGCCTGCTAGGATGTTCCAACTGCGAGATTCCTCACCATTTTTATTCTATGGTCCCTGTTTTGAGGCTCCTCCTGTCTGCCTCACTCCCAGCCCCTTGGTGATATGTGTCCTCTGGTTTGAAGCCATGTGTGCTGGGTCACTCACATTTCGGTGATGAGGCCCCACTGGTGTGAGGACACTCCAGCCTGGTGCCCATTCCCTTGGTGATGTGGACCCTGTGGTGAGAGTCTGATCCTGGCTGGGCTCCTTACCCTTCTGTGAGGTGGGCCCTCTGATGTGAGGTCACTCCTGCCTGGCTGGCTCACATCGCCTTGGCGATGTGGGCCCTCTGTTGGCCACGAAAGCATGCTGGGAGCCCTCTACCCTCTGTAATGAGGGCCCTGAAAAAACGCATACGCACTTTTTGACCAAGTGCATCATTGTCGAAGTTCTGCCTCTTTTCCTATGCTTTAAATGAATTCCAGTCTGCCCCCTGAAATCGTTTTCCTGCAATTCTGCCCCGCTTACAAATCCTCTTCACAGCCTTCCTTCAATATATTTTTGGACAATAGCTATCAGTTATAACTCGGCAGGTTTGTAAATTACAGTGCCCCTGAGCTCCTTTCTTCAACTCGCTTTCTTGTGAGCTGGCCGCAAACCCACAGGATTGCTTCAGGCCCTAATCTGGTTCCGGCACGGCATGCTGAGCCTTTGGTTAATTCCTCTTCCTGGTTGGAAATGAGCGTTAAATTTGCCCGTGCAGACACCTACAGCTAGTCTCTCATTGGTTCTCCCTATTCCTGTTCATCTTGCGCAGAAATTGCAAACTGTGCCAAACAGGAGGTTAAAGGCACTGACTCTACAAGTGGGGAGAGTGTTAGTAAAGGGTCTGGAATTGTGAACCCGAGTAAAAGAGGACAAAAACTGAGATGCATTTGAAAACGTTTCCCGGTCACACAGTGCACCAAACTTTGGGTTTCCCATGCATGCTTTAGCTGAAGGAAGAATCGCTTAAACCTGGAGAGTTGGGACCCATGGAATGGGTACCATGCAGTATGACTTCAAATGGCCTGCATTTGCTCATCGAACCTCAGCAATGCTATCACCCCGAAGTGTACAACCTTATGTCTCAATCAGCTCTGGGTGTAGATGAGGTAAATCCAGGTTGCATCACAAGCCCTGAATGAATTATATAAGAATTGCTCTCTATTTCACTGTCATTGTGTTTTGTTTTTTAATTCATTTTGATATTAGGATTTATCGGATTTTCTCTGCTGCGTTCATGCAGCTGTACACACGCTTGATTCTCTTATGGAGACATATAAATCCATGGGTTTGAAGATTCTTACTAGTCAGGTGTATTCCTAGGTGTTGAATATAGGGTGTTTAGCCCATTTCGTTGAGCAAGGTGTAGGTCTTGACTATTACATATTTGACGTATGGAATGGTATCTGTGCTAATTTCTATCTCTGGTTTTATGCAGCACCCCAACTCACCTTTCCCCTTATGCAAACATAAGTTGGTTTTCAAAATTTGAGACCCTGTTCTGTTTTGTAATTCAGTTCATGTGTAGCCAAGATTACATTCGGTGTATTAGTGATATCTTATGATGTTTCATTTTCTGTGTGACTTATTTCACTTAGAATCATCGTACCTGAATCCACTCATTATGCCACGACGGGCCAGATGACATAGAATTCATTGGTGAGTGATATTCCATTGTACGTACGTACCACAACTTCTTTATCCATTTTTTGCTTTTTGGGATATTTAACTTGTACCGTAGACGAGGTTCTTGCAAACAGAGCCGTCTGAAATTTTGGGGTGGCTGTGTGTTTTTGATTTTAATTTCCCTAAGCTATACGACCATAAGTGGAAGTGCCGTAGGCTCCGTTGCTTTGTTTTTTAGGTGTTTCAGGAAACACCATACACTTCTCCAGAGTGGCTGTTGGCAATTTACATCCCACCCATCAGCATAACAAGGCTCCCTGTTCTCCATGGCCTGTGCTGAATTTCTGGATTTTACACTTTTTTCAGATGGCCCTTTTGACCGGGGGGCAGTGAGACTTCATTGTAGTGCAGATTTCTTTAACATGCTTGCTTGGTTGGCCAAAAAGGGCGTATGCGTTTTTTCCTGAATATATTCAGGAAAAACCGCATACGCACTTTTTGGCCAAGTGCATCATTGTCGACGTTCTGCCTCTTTTCCTATGCTTTAAATGCAATTCCAGTCTACCCCCTGAAATCGTTTTCCTGCAATTCTGCCCCGCTTTCCAGTCCTCTTCGCAGCCTTCCTTCAATATATTTTCGGACGATAGCTGTCATTTTTAACTCTGCAGGTTTGTGAATTACAGTGCCCCTGAGCTCCTTTCTTCAAATCGCTTTCTTGTGAGCTGGCCGTAAACCCGCAGGATTGCTTCAGGCCCTAATCTGGTTCCTGCACGGCATGCTGAGCCTTTGGTTAATTCCTCTTCCTGGTTGGATATGAGCGTTAAATTTGCCCGTGCAGACACCTACAGCTAGTCTCTCATTGGTTCTCCCTATTCCTGTTCATCTTGCGCAGAAATTGCAAACTGTGCCAAACAGGAGGTTAAAGGCACTGACTCTCCAAGTGGGGAGAGTGTTAGTAAAGGGTCTGGAATTGTGAACCCGAGTAAAAGGGGACAAAAACTGAGATGCATTTGAAAACGTTTCCTGGTCACATGGTTCACCATACTGTGGGTTTCCCATGCATGCTTTAGCTGAAGGAAGAATCACTTAAACCTGGAGAGTTGGGACCCATGGAATGGGTACCATGCTGTATGACTTCAAATGGTCTGCATTTGCTCATCGAACCTCACCAATGCTATCAGCCCGAAGTGTCCAACCTTATGTCTCACTCAGCTCTGGGTTTAGATGAGGTAAATCCAGGTTGCATCACAAGACCTGCATGAATTATATAAGAATTGCTCTCTATTACACTGTCATTGTGTTTTGTGTTTGTAATTCATTTTGATATTAGGATTTATCGGATTTTCTCTGCTGCCTTCATGCAGCTGTACACACGCTTGATTCTCTTATGGAGACATATAAATCCATGGGTTTGAAGATTCTTACTAGTCAGGTGTATTCCTAGGTGTTGAATATAGGGTGTTTAGCCCATTTCGTTGAGCAAGGGGTAGGTCTTGACTATTACATATTTGACGTATGGAATGGTATCTGTGCTAATTTCTATCTCTGGTTTTATGCAGCACCCCAACTCACCTTTCCCCTTATGCAAACATAAGTTGGTTTTCAAAATTTGAGACCCTGTTCTGTTTTGTAATTCAGTTCATGTGTAGCCAAGATTACATTCGGTGTATTAGTGATATCTTATGATGTTTCATTTTCTGTGTGACATATTTCACTTAGAATCATCGTACCTGAATCCACTCATTATGCCACGACGGGCCAGATGATATAGAATTCATTGGTGAGTGATATTCCATTTTACGTACGTACCACAACTTCTTTATCCATTTTTTGCTTTCTGGGATATTTAACTTGTACCGTAGACGAGGTTCTTGTAAACAGAGATGTCCGACACTTTGGGGTGGCTGTACTTCTGATTTTAATTTCCCTAAGCTATAGGACCATAAGTGGAAGTGCCGTAGGCTCCGTTGCTTTGTTTTTTAGGTGTTTGAGGATACACCATACACTTCTCCAGAGTGGCTCTTTGCAATTTACATTCCGCCCATCAGCATAACAAGGCTCCCTGTTCTCCATGGCCTGTGCTGCCTTTGTGGATTTTACACTTTTTTCAGATGGCCCTTTTGACCAGGGGGCAGTGAGACGTCACTGTAGTGCAGATTTCTTTAACATGCTTGCTTGGTTGGCCAAAAAGTGCGTATGCGTTTTTTCCTGAATATATTCAGGAAAAAACGCATACGCCCTTTTTGGCCAAATGCATCATTGTCGACATTCTGCCTCTTTTCCTATGCTTTAAATGCAATACACTCTACTCCCTGAAATCGTTTTCCTGCAATTCTGCTCCGTTTTCAAGACCTCTTCGCAGCCTTCCTTCAATATATTTTTGGACGATAGCTGTCATTTATAACTCGGCAGGTTTGTGAATAACAGTGCCCCTGAGCTCCTTTCTTCAAATCGCTTTCTTGTGAGCTTGCCGCAAACCTGCAGGATTGCTTCAGGCCCTAATCTGGTTCCGGCACGGCATGCTGAGCCTTTGGTTAATTCATCTTCCTGGTGGGAAATGAGTGTTAAACTTGCCCGTGCAGTCATCTACAGCTAGTCTCTCATTGGTTCTCCCTATTCCTGTTCATCTTGCGCAGAAATTGCAAACTGTGCCAAACAGGAGGTTAAAGGCACTGACTGTCCAAGTTGGGAGAGTGTTAGCAAAGGGTCTGGAATTGTGAACCCGAATAAAAGAGGACTAAACCTGAGATGCATTTGAAAACGTTTCCCGGTCACACGGTGCACCATACTATGGGTTTCCCATGCATTTTTTAGCTGAAGGAAGCATCCCTTAAACCTGGAGAGTTGGGATCCATGGAATGGGTCCCATGCAGTATGACTTCAAAGGGTCTGCATTTGCTCATCGAACCTCGCCAATGTTATCAGCCCGAAGTGTCCAACCTTATGTCTCACTCAGCTCTGGGTTTTGATGAGGTAAATCCAGGTTGCATCACAAGCCCTGAATGAATTATTTAAGAATTGCTCTCTATTTCACTGTCATTGTGTTTAGTTTTTGTAATTCATTTTGATAATGGGATTTATCGGATTTTCTCTGCTGCCTTCATGCAGCTGTACACACGCTTGATTCTCTTATGGAGACATATAAATCCTTGGGTTTGAAGACTCTTACTAGTCAGGTGTATTCCTAGGCGTTGAATATAGGGTTGTTAGTTCATTTCGTTGAGCAAGGGGTAGGTCTTGACTATTACATATTTGACTTATGGAATGGTATCTGTGCTAATTTCTATCTCTGATTTTATGCCGCACCCCAACTCACCTTTCCCCTTACGCAAACATAAGTTGGTTTTCTAAATTTGAGACCCTGTTCTGTTTTGTAATTTAGTTCATGTGTAACCAAGATTTCATTCGGTGTATTAGTGATATCTTATGATGTTTCATTTTCTGTGAGACTTACTTCACTTAGAATCATCGTACCTGAATCCACTCATTATGCCACGATGGGCCTGATGACATAGATTTCATTGGAGAGTGATATTCCATTGTACATACGTACCAAAACTTCTTTATCCATTTTTTGCTTTCTGCGATATTTAACTTGTGCCGTACACGAGGTTCTTATAAACAGTGCCGTCCGACACTTTGGGGTGGCTGTGTGTTTCTGATTTTAATTTCCCTAAGCTATAGGACCATAAGTGGAAGTGCCGTAGGCTCCGTTGCTTTGTTTTTTATGTGTTTGAGGATACACCATACAGTTGTCCAGAGTGACTCTTGGCAATTTACATCCCGCCCATCAGCATAACAAGGCTCCCTGTTCTCCATGGCCTGTGCTGCTTTTCTGGATTTTACACTTTTTTCACATGGCCCTTTTGACCGGGGGGCAGTGAGACTTCACTGTAGTGCAGATTTCTTTAACATGCTTTCTTGGTTGGCCAAAAAGTGCGTATGCGTTTTTTCCTGAATATATTCAGGAAAAAACGCATACGCACTTTTTGGCCAAGTGCATCATTGTCGACGTTCTGCCTCCTTTCCTATGCTTTAAATGCAATTCCAGTCTACCCCCTGAAATCGTTTTCCTGCAATTCTTCCCCGCTTTCAAGTCCTCTTCGCAGCCTTCCTTCAATATATTTTTGGACGATAGCTGTCATTTATAACTCTGCAGGTTTGTGAATTACAGTGCCCCTGAGCTCCTTTCTTCAAATCGCTTTCTTGTGAGCTGTCCACAAACCCGCAGGATTGCTTCAGGCCCTAATCTGGTTCCTGCACGGCATGCTGAGCCTTTGGTTAATTCCTCTTCCTGGTTGGAAATGAGCGTTAAATTTGCCCGGGCAGACACCTACAGCTAGTCTCTCATTGGTTCTCCGTATTCCTGTTCATCTTGCGCAGAAATTGCACACTGTGCCAAACAGGAGGTTAAAGGCACTGACTCTCCAAGTGGGGAGAGTGTTAGTAAAGGGTCTGGAATTGTGAACCCGAGTAAAAGGGGACAAAAACTGAGATGCATTTGAAAACGTTTCCCGGTCACATGGTGCACCATACTGTGTGTTTCCCATGCATGCTTTAGCTGAAGGAAGAATCACTTAAACCTGGAGAGTTGGAACCCATGGAATGGGTACCATGCAGTATGACTTCAAATGGTCTGCATTTCCTCATCGAACCCCACCAATGCTATCAGCCCGAAGTGTCCAACCTTATGTCTCACTCAGCTCTGGGTTTTGATGAGGTAAATCCAGGTTGCATCACAAGCCCTGAATGAATTATTTAAGAAATGCTCTCTATTTCACTGTCATTGTGTTTTGTTTTTGTAATTCATTTTGATAATAGGATTTATCGGATTTTCTCTGCTGCCTTCATGCAGCTGTACACACGCTTGATTCTCTTATGGAGACATATAAATCCATGGGTTTGAAGATTCTTACTAGTCAGGTGTATTCCTAGGCGTTGAATATAGGGTGATTAGCCCATTTCGTTGAGCAAGGGGTAGGTCTTGACTATTATGTATTTGACATATGGAATGGTATCTGTGCTAATTTCTAACTCTGGTTTTATGCAGCACCCCAACTCACCTTTCCCCTTAAGCAAACATAAGTTGGTTTTCTAAATTTGAGACCCTGTTCTGTTTTGTAATTCAGTTCATGTGTAGCCAAGATTACATTCGGTGTATTAGTGACATCTTATGATGTTTCATTTTCTGTGTGACTTATTTCACTTAGAATCATCGTAACTGAATCCACTCATTATGCCACGATGGGCCAGATGACATAGATTTCATTGGTGAGTGATATTTCAATGTACGTACGTACCACAACTTCTTTATCCATTTTTCGCTTTCTGGGATATTTAACTTGTACCGTAGACGAGGTTCTTGTAAACAGAGCCATCTGAAATTTTGGGGTGGCTGTGTGTTTTTGATTTTAATTTCCCTAAGCTATAGGATCATAAGTGGAAGTGCCATAGGCTCCATTGCTTTGTTTTTAGGTGTTTCAGGAAACACCATACACTTCTCCAGAGTGGCTCTTGGCAATTTACATCCCACCCATCAGCATAACAAGGCTCCCTGTTCTCCATGGCCTGTGCTGCATTTCTGGATTTTACACTTTTTTCAGATGGCCCTTTTGACCCGGGGGCAGTGAGACTTCATTGTAGTGCAGATTTCTTTAACATGCTTGCTTGGTTGGCCAAAAAGGGCATAAACGCATACGCCCTTTTTGGCCAAGTGCATCATTGTCGACGTTCTGCCTCTTTTCCTATGCTTTAAATGCAATTCCAGTCTACCCCCTGAAATCGTTTTCCTGCAATTCTGCCCCGCTTTCAAGTCCTCTTCGCAGCCTTCCTTCAATATATTTTCGGACGATAGCTGTCATTTATAACTCTGCAGGTTTGTGAATTACAGTGCCCCTGAGCTCCTTTCTTCAAATCGCTTTCTTGTGAGCTGGCCGCAAACCCGCTGGATTGTTTCAGGCCCTAATCTGGTTCCTGCAGAGCATGCTGAGCCTTTGGTTAATTCCTCTTCCTGGTGGGAAATGAGAATTAAATTTGCCCGTGCAGGCACCTACAGCTAGTCTCTCATTGGTTCTCCCTATTCCTGTTCATCTTGCGCAGAAATTGCAAACTGTGCCAAACAGGAGGTTAAAGGCACTGACTCTACAAGTGGGGAGAGTGTTAGTAAAGGGTCTGGAATTGTGAACCCGAGTAAAAGGGGACAAAAACTGAGATGCATTTGAAAACGTTTCCCGGTCACATGGTGCACCATACTGTGGGTTGCCCATGCATGCTTTAGCTGAAGGAAGAATCACTTAAACCTGGCGAGTTCGGACCCATGGAATGGGTACCATGCAGTATGACTTCAAATGGTCTGCATTTGCTCATCGAACCTCACCAATGTTATCAGCCCGAAGTGTACAACCTTATGTCTCACTCAGCTCTGGGTGTTGATGAGGTAAATCCAGGTAGCATCACAAGACCTGCATGAATTATATAAGAATTGCTCTCTATTACACTGTCATTGTGTTTTGTTTTTGTAATTCATTTTGATATTAGGATTTATCGGATTTTCTCTGCTGCCTTCATGCAGCTGTACACACGCTTGATTCTCTTATGGAGACATATAAATCCATGGGTTTGAAGATTCTTACTAGTCAGGTGTATTCCTAGGTGTTGAATATAGGGTGTTTAGCCCATTTCGTTGAGCAAGGGGTAGGTCTTGACTATTACATATTTGACGTATGGAATGGTATCTGTGCTAATTTCTATCTCTGGTTTTATGCAGCACCCCAACTCACCTTTCCCCTTATGCAAACATAAGTTGGTTTTCAAAATTTGAGACCCTGTTCTGTTTTGTAATTCAGTTCATGTGTAGCCAAGATTACATTCGGTGTATTAGTGATATCTTATGATGTTTCATTTTCTGTGTGACTTATTTCACTTAGAATCATCGTACCTGAATCCACTCATTATGCCACGACGGGCCAGATGATATAGAATTCATTGGTGAGTGATATTCCATTTTACGTACGTACCACAACTTCTTTATACATTTTTTGCTTTCTGGGATATTTAACTTGTACCGTAGACGAGGTTCTTGTAAACAGAGATGTCCGACACTTTGGGGTGGCTGTACTTCTGATTTTAATTTCCCTAAGCTATAGGACCATAAGTGGAAGTGCCGTAGGCTCCATTGCTTTGTTTTTTAGGTGTTTGAGGATACACCATACACTTCTCCAGAGTGGCTCTTTGCAATTTACATTCCGCCCATCAGCATAACAAGGCTCCCTGTTCTCCATGGCCTGTGCTGCCTTTGTGGATTTTACACTTTTTTCAGATGGCCCTTTTGACCAGGGGGCAGTGAGACGTCACTGTAGTGCAGATTTCTTTAACATGCTTGCTTGGTTGGCCAAAAAGTGCGTATGCGTTTTTTCCTGAATATATTCAGGAAAAAACGCATACGCCCTTTTTGGCCAAATGCATCATTGTCGACATTCTGCCTCTTTTCCTATGCTTTAAATGCAATACACTCTACTCCCTGAAATCGTTTTCCTGCAATTCTGCTCCGTTTTCAAGACCTCTTCGCAGCCTTCCTTCAATATATTTTTGGACGATAGCTGTCATTTATAACTCGGCAGCTTTGTGAATAACAGTGCCCCTGAGCTCCTTTCTTCAAATCGCTTTCTTATGAGCTTGCCGCAAACCTGCAGGATTGCTTCAGGCCCTAATCTGGTTCCGGCACGGCATGCTGAGCCTTTGGTTAATTCATCTTCCTGGTGGGAAATGAGTGTTAAACTTGCCCGTGCAGTCATCTACAGCTAGTCTCTCATTGGTTCTCCCTATTCCTGTTCATCTTGCGCAGAAATTGCAAACTGTGCCAAACAGGAGGTTAAAGGCACTGACTGTCGAAGTTGGGAGAGTGTTAGCAAAGGG
The DNA here is from genome assembly GCF_059928025.1 of Delphinapterus leucas. Lineage (NCBI taxonomy): Eukaryota > Metazoa > Chordata > Mammalia > Artiodactyla > Monodontidae > Delphinapterus > Delphinapterus leucas. The sequence goes on along the minus strand of NW_028322233.1, from coordinate 18,718,510 downwards.
TCTGGAATTGTGAACCCGAATAAAAGAGGACTAAACCTGAGATGCATTTGAAAACGTTTCCCGGTCACACGGTGCACCATACTATGGGTTTCCCATGCATGTTTTAGCTGAAGGAAGCATCCCTTAAACCTGGAGAGTTGGGATCCATGGAATGGGTCCCATGCAGTATGACTTCAAAGGGTCTGCATTTGCTCATCGAACCTCGCCAATGTTATCAGCCCGAAGTGTCCAACCTTATGTCTCACTCAGCTCTGGGTTTTGATGAGGTAAATCCAGGTTGCATCACAAGCCCTGAATGAATTATTTAAGAATTGCTCTCTATTTCACTGTCATTGTGTTTAGTTTTTGTAATTCATTTTGATAATGGGATTTATCGGATTTTCTCTGCTGCCTTCATGCAGCTGTACACACGCTTGATTCTCTTATGGAGACATATAAATCCTTGGGTTTGAAGACTCTTACTAGTCAGGTGTATTCCTAGGCGTTGAATATAGGGTTGTTAGTTCATTTCGTTGAGCAAGGGGTAGGTCTTGACTATTACATATTTGACTTATGGAATGGTATCTGTGCTAATTTCTATCTCTGATTTTATGCCGCACCCCAACTCACCTTTCCCCTTACGCAAACATAAGTTGGTTTTCTAAATTTGAGACCCTGTTCTGTTTTGTAATTTAGTTCATGTGTAACCAAGATTTCATTCGGTGTATTAGTGATATCTTATGATGTTTCATTTTCTGTGAGACTTACTTCACTTAGAATCATCGTACCTGAATCCACTCATTATGCCACGATGGGCCTGATGACATAGATTTCATTGGAGAGTGATATTCCATTGTACATACGTACCAAAACTTCTTTATCCATTTTTTGCTTTCTGCGATATTTAACTTGTGCCGTACACGAGGTTCTTATAAACAGTGCCGTCCGACACTTTGGGGTGGCTGTGTGTTTCTGATTTTAATTTCCCTAAGCTATAGGACCATAAGTGGAAGTGCCGTAGGCTCCGTTGCTTTGTTTTTTATGTGTTTGAGGATACACCATACAGTTGTCCAGAGTGACTCTTGGCAATTTACATCCCGCCCATCAGCATAACAAGGCTCCCTGTTCTCCATGGCCTGTGCTGCTTTTCTGGATTTTACACTTTTTTCACATGGCCCTTTTGACCGGGGGGCAGTGAGACTTCACTCTAGTGCAGATTTCTTTAACATGCTTTCTTGGTTGGCCAAAAAGGGCGTATGCGTTTTTTCCTGAATATATTCAGGAAAAAACGCATACGCCCTTTTTGGCCAAGTGCATCATTGTCGACGTTCTGCCTCCTTTCCTATGCTTTAAATGCAATTCCAGTCTACCCCCTGAAATCGTTTTCCTGCAATTCTTCCCCGCTTTCAAGTCCTCTTCGCAGCCTTCCTTCAATATATTTTTGGACGATAGCTGTCATTTATAACTCTGCAGGTTTGTGAATTACAGTGCCCCTGAGCTCCTTTCTTCAAATCGCTTTCTTGTGAGCTGTCCACAAACCCGCAGGATTGCTTCAGGCCCTAATCTGGTTCCGGCACGGCATGCTGAGCCTTTGGTTAAATCCTCTTCCTGGTGGGAAATAAGCGTTAAATTTGCCCGTGCAGACACCTACAGCTAGTCTCTCATTGGTTCTCCCTATTCCTGTTCATCTTGCGCAGAAATTGCAAACTGTACCAAACAGGAGGTTAAAGGCACTGACTCTCCAAGTGGGGAGAGTGTTAGTAAAGATTCTGGAATTGTGAACCGGAGTAAAAGCGGACGAAAACTGAGATGCATTTGAAAACGTTTCCCGGTCACACAGTGCACCATATTGTGGGTTTCCCATGCATGTTTTAGCTGAACAAAGAATCCCTTAAACCTGGAGAGTTTGGACCTATGGAATGGGTACCATGCAGTAAGTCTTCAAAGGGTCTGCATTTGCTCACTGAACCTCACCAATTCTATCAGCTCCAAGGGTCCAGACTTATGTCTCACGCAGCTCTGGGTGTAGATTTGGTAAATCCAGGTTGCATCACAAGCCTTGAATGAATTATTTAATAATTGCTCTCTATTTCACTGTCATTGTGTTTTGTTTTTGAAATTTATTTTGATAATGGGATTTAGCTGATTTTCACTGCTGTGTTTATGCCGCTGTACACATGCTTGATTCTCTTACGGAGACATATAAATACATAGGTTTTAAGATACTTACTAGTCAGGTATATTCCGAGGCCTTGAATATGTGGTTTTAAGTCCATTTCATTCAGCAAGGAGTAGGTCTTGTCTATTACATATTTGGCTTATGGAACGGTATCTGTGCTAATTTCAATCTCTGGTTTTATGCAGCACCCCAACTCACCTTTCCCCATCAGCAAGCATAAGTTGGTTTTCTAAATATGTGTCCCTGTTCTGTTTTATAAATGTGTTCATGTGTAGCCAAGTTTACATTCCGTGTATTAGTGATAACTTCTGATGTTTCTTTTTCTGTGTGACTTATTTCACGTAGAATCATCGTATCTGTATCCACTCATTATGCTGCTATGGGCCTGATGACATAGATTTCATTGGTGAGTGATATTCCATTATACTTAGGTACCACTACTTGTTTATCCATTTTTCGATTTCTGGGATATTTATCTTGTACCGTAGAAGAGGTTCTTGTAAACAGAGCTGTCCCAAATTTTGGGGTGGCTGTGTGTTTTCGATTTTAATTTCCCTATGCTATATGCCCATAAGTGGAAGTGCCGTAGGCTCTGTTTCTTTGTCTTTTAGAAGTTTCCGGAAAAACCATACACTTATCTAGAGTGGCTGTTTGGAGTTTACATCCTCCCCACCAGCATAACAAGGGTCCCTATTCTCCATGGCCTGTCCTGCCTTTCTGTATTTTACACTTTTTTCAAATGGCCCTTTGACCGGCGGGAAGTGAGACTTCGTTGTAGTGCAGATTTCCTTAGCATGCTTGCTTGGTTGGCCATAGAGGGCATATGCGTTTTTTCTTGAATATATTCAGGAAAAAACGCATATGCCCTTTTTCGCCAAGTGCATCATTCTCGACGTTCTGCCTCTTTTCCTATGCTTTAATTGGAATTCCAGTCTACCTCCTGAAATCGGTTGCCTGCAATTCTGCCCCACTTTCAAGTCCTCTTCGCAGCCTTACTTCAATATATTTTTGGACGAAATCTGTCATTTATAACTCTGCAGGTTTGTGAATTACAGTGCCCCTGAGCTCCTTTCTTCAACTCCCTTTCTTGTGAGCTGGCGGCAAAACCGCAAGATTGCTTCAGGCCATAATCTGATTCCGGCAGGACACGCTGAGCCTTTGGTTAATTCCTCTTCCTGATGGGAAATGAGAGTTAAATGTGCCCGTCCAGACACCTGCCTCACTCCCACCCCCTTGGTGATGTGTGTCCTCTGGTTTGAGACCACATGTGCTGGCTTCCTTACCTTTCAATGATGTGGGCCCCACTGGTGTGAGCACACTCCTGCAAGGGGATGCAAACCCTCTGGTGAGAGTCTGATCCTGGTTGGGTTCCTCACACTTCTGTGAGCTCGGCCCTCTGCTCTGAGGTCACTCCTGCCGGGCTGGCACAACCCACGTTGGCGACGACGGCCTTCTGGTGGCAGTTGGAGCGTGCTGGGAGCCTCCTCCCCTCAGTGATAAGGGCCCTTTTGCGTCAGGCCCTAACTGCTGGGTACCCACATTTTCTAATACATACTAAATGGTGCAACGACACTCCTGCCAGGTTCCCGTCCCCATGGGGATGTGGGCCTTCTGCTCTGAGGTCCCAACGGCTGGGTTGCTCAGAGTTTCATGATGTGGGCCCTCTGCTGTGTGTTCATTTCGGACTGGATCCCATAGACTCTGTGCTCTGGGCCGCCTGCTGCGAGGTTCCAACTGCTGGATTCCTCACATTTTTTAATCTATGGGCCCTGTGTTGTTAGGCTAGTCCTGCCTGCCTCACTCCGAGCACCTTGGAGATGTGGTTCCTGTGGTTTAGGCCACATGTTCTGGGTTCCTCACCTTTCCATTATTTGGCCACACTGGTGTGAGGATACTTCAGCCTGGTTCCGATCCCCTTGGTGATGTGGGCCCTCTGGTGAGAGTCTTATCCTGGCTGGGTTCCTCACCCTTCTGTGACATTTGCCCTCTGCTGTGAGGTCACTCCTGCCTGGCTGGCGCACGTCACCTTGGTGTCGTGGACCCTCAGTTGGGATTTGGTGCCTGCTGGGAGTTTCCTCCCTTCGGTAATGAGGCCCATCTGGCGTCAGGCCCTAACTCCTGGGCTCCCACAATTTTCTGATGTGTGCCCTGTGGTGCGAGTACACTCCTGCCAGGTTCCCAACCCCATGGGAATGTGGGCCTTCTGCTCTGTGGACACAACGGCTGGGTTGTTCACAGTTTCATGATGAGGGCCCTCTTTTGTGAGTTCACACCGGCCGGGATCCGATAGCCTTGCTGCTCCTTGCCACCTGCTGGGAGGTTCCAACTGCGGGATTCCTCACATTTTTTATTCTATGGGCCCTCTGTTTTGAGGCTACTCCTGCCTGCCTCCCTCCCAGACCCTTGGTGATGTGTGTCCTCTGGTTTGAGGCCACGTGTGTTGGGTCCCTCACCTTTCGAAGATATGGCCCCAATGGTGTGAGGACACTCCTGCCTGGTTCACATCCCCTTGGTGTTGTGGGCCCTCTGGTGAAAGTCTGATCCTTGCTGGGTTCCTGACCCTTCTTTGAGGTGGGCCCTCTTCTGTGAGGTAACTCCTCCTGGCTTGCTCCCATTGCATTGGTGATGTCGGCCATCTGGTGGCAGTTGGAGCCTGCTGGGAGCCTCCTCCCTTAGGTGATGAGGGCCCTCTGGCATCAGGCTCTAACTGCTGGGCACCTCACGTTTTCTGACTGAGCCCAGTGATGCCAGGACACTCCTGTAAGGTTCCCATCCCCATGCGGATGTGGGCTTTCTGCTCTGTGGTCCCAACGCCTGGGTTGCTCACAGTTTCGTGATGTTGGTTCTCTGGTGTTAGTTCACTCAGGCCTAGATCCCATAGCCTCTGTGCTCTGGGCCGACAGCTGGGAGGTTCCAACTGCTGGATCCCGCCCCTTTTTTATACTTTGGGCCCTGTGTTGTGAGGCTCCTCCTGCCTGCCTCACTCCAAGCCCCTTGGTGATGTAGGTCCTCTGGTTTGAGGCCACATGTGCCCGTTGCCTCACCTTTTAGGTATGTGACCCCACTGGTGTGAGGACACTCCTGACTGGTTCCCATCCTCTTGTTGATGTGGGCCCTCTGGTGAGAGTCTGACCCTGGCTTGATTCCTCACACTTCTGGGAGGTGGGTTCTCTGCTGTGAGGTCACTCCTGCCTGGCTGGCACACGTCGCCTTGGCCACATGGGCCCTCTGGTTGCACTTGGAGCGTGCTGGGAGCCTCCTCCCGTCGGTGATGAGGGCCCTCTGGTGTCAGGCCCTAACTGTTGGGCTCCCCACATTTTCTGATGTGTGCCCACTGGTGCGATGACACTCCTGCCAGGTTCCCATCCCCATGCGGATTTGGGCCTTCTGTTCTGAGGTGCCAACGGCTGGGTTGCTCACAGTGTCAGGATGTGGGCCCTCTGCTGTGAGTTCACTCCGGCATGCATCCCATATCCTCGGTGCTCTGGGCCACCTGCTTGGAGCTTCCAACTGCAGGGTTCCTTACCTTTTTTCTTCTATGGGCCGTGTGTTGTGAGACGCTTCCTGCCTGCCTCACTCTGAGCCCCTTGTTGATGTGGGTCTTCTGGTTTGAGGCCACATGTGGTAGGTTCCTCGCCTTTCAATGATGTGGCCCCACTGGAGTGAGAACACTCCTGCCTGGTTCCCATCCCCTTGGGGATGTGGGCCCTCTGGTGAGAGTCTCATCCTGGTTGGGTTCCTCACAGTTCCGTAAAGTTGGCCCTCTGCCCTGAGGTCACTCCTGCCTGGCTGGCACACCCCGCCTTGGTGACGTCGGCCCTCTGGCGGCAGTTGGAGTGTGCTGGGAGCCTTCTACTCTCGGTGATGAGGACACTCTGGTGTCAGGCCCTAACTGCTGGGTACCCACATTTTCTGATATGTGCTAAGTGGTGAGAGGACACTCCTGCCAGGTTCCCATCCCCATGCGGTTTTGGGCCTTCTGCTCTGGGGTCACAACGGCTGGGTTGCTCACAGTGTCAGGATGTGGCCCCTCTGCTGTGACTTCAATCTGGCATGGATCCCATAGCCTCGGTGCTCTGGGACAACTGCTTGGAGCTTCCAACTGCTGGATTCCTCACATTTTTTATTCTATGGGCCCTGCGTTGTGAGGCTAGTCCTCCGAGCCCCTTGGAGATGTGGGTCCTCTGGTTTAGGTCCTCTGGTTTAGGCCACATGTTCTGGGTTCCTCACCTTTCTATGATTTGGCCACACTGGTGTGAGGCCACTCCTGCCAGGATCCCATTCCCTTGGTGATGTGGGCCTTCTGGTGAGAGTCTTATCCTGGCTGGGTACTTCACTCTTCTGTGACGTAGACACTCTGCTGTGAGGTAACTGCTGCCTGGCTGGCGCACATCACCTTGGCGACGTGGGCCCTCAGTTGGGAGTTGGTGCCTGCTGGGAGTCTCCTCCCCTCGGTAATGAGGGCCCTCTGGCGTCAGGCTCTAACTCCTGGGCTCCCATACTCTTCTGATGTGTGCCGTCTGGTGGGAGTACACTCCTGCCAGGTTCCCAACCCCATGGGAATGTGGGCCTTCTGCTCTGTGGTCCCAACCGCTGGGTTGTTCACAGTTTCGTGATGAGGGCCCTCTATTGTGATTTCACTGCGGCCGGGATCCCATAGCCTCATTGCTCCTTGCCGCCTGCTGGGAGGTTCCAAATGCGGGATTCCTCACCTTTTTTATTTTATGGGCCCTCTGTTTGAGACACCTCCTGCTTGCCTCACTCTGAGCCCCTTGTTGATGTGGGTCCTCTGTTTTAGGCCATATGTTCTGGGTTCCTCACCTTTCTATGATTTGGCCACACTGGTGTGAGGCCACTCCTTCCTGGATCCCATTCCCTTGGTGATGTGGGCCCTCTGGTGAGAGTCTTATCCTGGCTGTGTTCCTCCCCCTTCTGTGACATAGGCCCTCTGCTGTGAGGTCATTCCTGCCTGGCTGATGCACGTCACGTTGGCGACGTGGGCCCTCAGTTGGGAGTTGGTGCCTGCTAGGAGTCTGCTTCCCTCTGTAATTAGGGCCGTCTGGCGTCAGGCCCTAACTCCTGGGCTCCCAAAATTTTCTGATGTGTGCCCTGTGGTGCGAGTACACTCCTGCCAGGTTACCAACCCCATGGGAATGTGGGCCTTCTGTTCTGTGGTCCCAACACCTGTGTTGTTCACAGTTTCATGATGAGGGCCGTCTGTTGTGAGTTCACACTGGCCGGGACCCCATAGCCTCGCTGTTCCTTGCCGCATGCTAGGAGGTTCCAACTGCGGGATTCCTCACCTTTTTTATTCTATGGGTCCTCTGTTTTGAGGCTCCTCCTGCCTGCCTCCCTCCCAGCCCCTTCTAGATGTGGGTCCTCTTGTTTAGGCCACATGTTCTGGGTTCCTCACCTTTCTATGATTTGGTCACACTGGTGTGAGGCCACTCCTGCCTGGATTGGTCCCGTTTCCTTGGTGACGTCGGACCTCTGGTGGCAGTTGGAGCCTTCTTGTACCCTCCTCTCCAAGGTGATGAGGGCCCTCTTACGTCAGGCTCTAACTGCTGGGCTCCCCATGATTTTTGATGTGAGCCCAGTGATGCCAGGACACTCCTGTAAGGTTCCAATCCTCATGGGGTTGTGGGCCTTCTGCTCTGTGGTCTCAACGACTGGGTTGCTCACAGTTTGGTTATGTTGGCACTCCGGTGTTAGTTCACTCAGGCCTAGATCCCATAGCTTCTGTGCCCTGGGCCGCCTGCTGGGAGGTTCCAACTGCTGGATTCCTCACCTTTCTTATACTTTGGGCCCTGTGTTGTGAGGATCCTCCTGCCTGTCTCACACCGAGCCACTTGGTGATGTAGGTGTTCTCGTTTGAGACCACGTGTGCCGTTTGCCTCACCTTTTAGGGATGTGGCCCTACTGGTGCGATGACACTCCTGCCAGGTTCCCATCCCCATGCAGATTTGGACCTTCTGTTCTGAGGTCCCAGCGGCTGGGTTGCTCACAGTGTCAGGATGTGCGCCCTCTGCTGTGAGTTCACTCCGGCATGGATCCCATTGCCTCGGTGCCCTGGGACACCTGCTTGGAGCTTCCAACTGCTGGATTCCTCACCTTTTTTCTTCTATGGGCCCTGTGTTGTGAGACATCTCCTGCCTGACTCACTCCGAGCCCCTTTTTGATGTGGCTCTTCTGGTTTGAGGCCACATGTGCTGGGTTCCTCACCTTTCAATGATGTGGGCCCCACTGGTGTGAGCACACTCCTGCCTGGTTCGCATCCCCTTGGGGATGTGGACCCTCTGGTGAGAGTCTGATCCTGGTTGGGTTCCTCACACTTCTCTGAGCTCGGCCCTCTGCTCTGAGGTCACTCCTGCCGGGCTGGCACACCCCACGTTGGCGACGACGGCCTTCTGGTGGCAGTTGGAGCGTGCTGGGAGCCTCCTCCCCTCAGTGATAAGGGCCCTTTTGCGTCAGGCCCTAACTGCTGGGTACCCACATTTTCTAATACATACTAAATGGTGCAAGGACACTCCTGCCAGGTTCCCATCCCCATGGGGTTGTGGGCCTTCTGCTCTGAGGTCCCAACGGCTGGGTTGCTCACAGTTTCATGATGTGGGCCCTCTGCTGTGAGTTCACTTCGGCCTGGATCCCATAGACTCTGTACTCTGGGCCGCCTGCTGCGAGGTTCCAACTCCTGGATTCCTCACATTTTTTAATCTATGGGCCCTGTGTTGTTAGGCTAGTCCTGCCTGCCTCACTCCGAGCACCTTGGAGATGTGGTTCCTGTGGTTTAGGCCACATGTTCTGGGTTCCTCACCTTTCCATTATTTGGCCACACTGGTGTGAGGATACTTCTGCCTTGTTCCGATCCCCTTGGTGATGTGGGCCCTCTGGTGAGAGTCTTATCCTGGCTGGGTTCCTCACCCTTCTGTGACATTTGCCCTCTGCTGTGAGGTCACTCCTGCCTGGCTGGCGCACGTCACCTTGGAGTCGTGGACCCTCAGTTGGGATTTGGTGCCTGCTGGGAGTTTCCTCCCTTCGGTAATGAGGCCCCTCTGGCGTCAGGCCCTAACTCCTGGGCTCCCACAATTTTCTGATGTGTGCCCTGTGGTGCGAGTACACTCCTGCCAGGTTCCCAACCCCATGGGAATGTGGGCCTTCTGCTCTGTGGACACAACGGCTGGGTTGTTCACAGTTTCATGATGAGGGCCCTCTTTTGTGAGTTCACACCGGCCGGGATCCGATAGCCTCGCTGCTCCTTGCCACCTGCTGGGAGGTTCCAACTGCGGGATTCCTCACCTTTTTTATTCTATGGGCCCTCTGTTTTGAGGCTACTCCTGCCTGCCCCCCTCCCAGACCCTTGGTGATGTGTGTCCTCTGGTTTGAGGCCACGTGTGTTGGGTCCCTCACCTTTCGATGATATGGCCCCAATGGTGTGAGGACACTCCTGCCTGGTTCACATCCCCTTGTTGTTGTGGGCCCTCTGGTGAAAGTCTGATCCTTGCTGGGTTCCTGACCCTTCTTTGAGGTTGTCCCTCTTCTGTGAGGTAACTCCTCCTGGCTTGCTCCCATTGCATTGGTGATGTCGGTCATCTGGTGGCAGTTGGAGCCTGCTGGGAGCCTCCTCCCTTAGGTGATGAGGGCCCTCTGGCATCAGGCTCTAACTGCTGGGCACCTCACGTTTTCTGACTGAGCCCAGTGATGCCAGGACACTCCTGTAAGGTTCCCATCCCCATGCGGATGTGGGCTTTCTGCTCTGTGGTCCCAACGCCTGGGTTGCTCACAGTTTCGTGATGTTGGTTCTCTGGTGTTAGTTCACTCAGGCCTAGATCCCATAGCCTCTGTGCTCTGGGCCGACTGCTGGGAGGTTCCAAATGCTGGATTCCGCCCCTTTTTTATACTTTGGGCCCTGTGTTGTGAGGCTCCTCCTGCCTGCCTCACTCCAAGCCACTTGGTGATGTAGGTCCTCTGGTTTGAGGCCACATGTGCCCGTTGCCTCACCTTTTAGGTATGTGACCCCACTGGTGTGAGGACACTCCTGACTGGTTCCCATCCTCTTGTTGATGTGGGCCCTCTGGTGAGAGTCTGACCCTGGCTTGATTCCTCACACTTCTGGGAGGTGGGTCCTGTGCTGTGAGGTCACTCCTGCCTGGCTGGCACACGTCGCCTTGGCCACATGGGCCCTCTGGTTGCAGTTGGAGCGTGCTGGGAGCCTTCTCCTCTCGGTGATGAGGACATTCTGGTGTCAGGCCCTAACTGCTGGGTACCCACATTTTCTGATACGTGCTAAGTGGTGAGAGGACACTCCTGCCAGGTTCCCATCCCCATGCGGTTTTGGGCCTTCTGCTCTGGGGTCACAACGGCTGGGTTGCTCACAGTGTCAGGTTGTGGCCCCTCTGCTGTGACTTCAATCCGGCATGGATCCCATTGCCTCGGTGCTCTGGGACAACTGCTTGGAGCTTCCAACTGCTGGATTCCTCACATTTTTTATTCTATGGGCCCTGCGTTGTGAGGCTAGTCCTCCGAGCCCCTTGGAGATGTGGGTCCTCTGGTTTAGGTCCTCTGGTTTAGGCCACATGTTCTGGGTTCCTCACCTTTCTATGATTTGGCCACACTGGTGTGAGGGCACTCCTGCCTGGATCCCATTCCCTTGGTGATGTGGGCCTTCTGGTGAGAGTCTTATCCTGGCTGGGTACTTCACTCTTCTGTGACGTAGACACTCTGCTGTGAGGTCACTGCTGCCTGGCTGGCGCACATCACCTTGGCGACGTGAGCCCTCAGTTGGGAGTTGGTGCCTGCTGGGAGCCTCCTCTCCTCGGTTTTGAGTGCCCTCTGGCGTCAGGTTCTAACTGCTTTGCTCCCCACGTTTTCTGATGTGAGCCCAGTGATGCCAGGACACTCCTGTAAGGTTCCCATCCCCATGGGCATGTGGGCCTTCTGCTCTGAGGTCCCAACGCCTGGGTTGCCTACAGTTTCCTGGTGTTGGCTCTCTGGTGTTAGTTCACTAAGGCCTAGATCCCATAGCCTCTGTGCTCTGGGCACCCTGCTGCATGGTTCGAAATGCTGGATTCCTCACCTTTTTTATTCTTTGTGCCCTGTTTTGTGAGGCTCCTGCTGCCTGCCTCACTCCACCCCGTTTGTGATGTAGGTCCTGTGGTTTGAGGTTACATGTGCCGGTTTCCTCACCTTTTAGTGATGTGGCCCCACTTGGGTGAGGACACTCCTGCCTGGTTCCCATCCCCTTGGTGATGTGGGCCCTCTGGTGAGAGTCTGATCCTGCCTGGATTCCTCACACTTCTGGGAGGTGGGCCCTCTTCTCTGAGGTCAATCCTGCCTGGGTGGCACACCGTGCCTTGGCGACATCGGCCCTCTGGTAGCAGTTGGAGCCTGCTGGGAGCCTCCTCCCCTTGGTGATGAAGGCGCTCTGGTGTCAGGCCCTAACTGCTGGCCTCCCGACATTTTCGGATGTGCGCCCTCTGGTGCGATGACACTCCTGCCAGGTTCCCATCCCCATACGGATTTTGGCCTTCTGCTCTGTGGTTCCAACGCCTGGGTTGCTCACAGTTTCATGACATAGGCTCTCTGGTGTTAGTTCACTCAGGCCGGGATCCCATAGCCTCTGTGCTCTGGGCCGCCTGCTGGAAGATTCGAACTGCTGGATACCTCACCTTTTTTCTTCTATGGGCACTGTGTTGTGAGACATCTCCTGCCTGACTCACTCCGAGCCCCTTTTTGATGTGGCTCTTCTGGTTTGAGGCCACATGTGCTGGGTTCCTCACCTTTCAATGATGTGGCCCCACTGGAGTGAGCACACTCCTGCCTTGTTCCCATCCCCTTGGTGATGTAGGCCCTCTGGTGAGAGTCTGATCCTGGTTGGGTTCCTCAAGCTTCTGTGAGCTTGGCCCTCTGCTCCAAGGTCACTCCAGCCTGGCTGGCACACCCCACCTTTGCGAGGTCGGCCCTCTGGTGGCAGTTGGCGCGTGCTGGGAGCCTCGTCCCCTCAGTGATGAGGGCCCTTTTGCATCAGGCCCTAACTGCTGGATACCCTCATTGTCTAATACGTACTAAGTGGTGCGAGGACACTCCTGCCAGGTTCCCATCCCCATGGGGATGTGGGCCTTCTGCTCTGAGGTCCCAACGGCTGGGTTTCTCACAGTTTCATGATGTGGGCCCACTGCTGTGAGTTCACTTCGGCCTGGATCCCATAGACTCCGTGTTCTGGGCCGCCAGCTGCAAGGTTCCAACTGCTGGATTCCTCACATTTTTTAATCTATGGGCCCTGTGTTGTTAGGCTAGTCCTGCCTTCCTCACTCCAAGCACCTTGGAGATGTGGTTCCTGTGGTTTAGGCCACATGTTCTGGGTTCCTCACCTTTCCATTATTTGGCCACACTGGTGTGATGATACTTCTGCCTAGGTCCGATCCCCTTGGTGATGTGGGCCCTCTGGTGAGAGTGTTATCCAGGCTGGGGTCCTCACCCGTCTGTGACGTATGCCCTCTGCTGTAAGGTCACTCATGCCTGCCTGGCGCACGTCACCTTGGCGACGTGGACCCTCAGTTGGGAGTTGGTGCCTGCTGGGAGTCTGAGCCCCTCGGTAATTAGGGCCGTCTGGCGTCAGGCCCTAACTCCTGGGCTCCCAAACATTTCTGATGTGTGCCCTGTGGTGCGAGTACACTCCTGCCAGGTTCCCAAAGCCATGGGATGTGGGCCTTCTGTTCTGTGGTCCCAACACCTGTGTTGTTCACAGTTTCATGATGAGGGCCTTCTTTTGTGAGTTCACACTGGCCGGGATCCCATAGCCTCGCTGCTCCTTGCCGCATGCTAGGAGGTTCCAACTGCGGGATTCCTCACCTTTTTTATTCTATGGGTCCTCTGTTTTGAGGCTCCTCCTGCCTGCCTCCCTCCCAGCCCCTTGGAGATGTGGGTCCTCTTGTTTAGGCCACATGTTCTGGGTTCCTCACATTTCTATGATTTGGCCACACTGGTGTGAGGCCACTCCTGCCTGGCTTGCTCCCGTTGCCTTGGTGACGTCGGACCTCTGGTGGCAGTTGGAGCCTTCTTGTACCCTCCTCTCCAAGGTGATGAGGGCCCTCTTACGTCAGGTTCTAATGGCTGGGCTCCCCAAGATTTCTGATGTGAGCCCAGTGATGCCAGGACACTCTTGTAAGGTTCCAATCCTCATGGGGATGTGGGCCTTCTGCTGTGTGGTCGCAACGCCTGGGTTGCTCACAGTTTCCTTATGTTGCCACTCCGGTGTTAGTTCACTCGGGCCTAGATCCCATAGCCTCTGTGCTCTGGGCTGCCTGCTGGGAGGTTCCAACTGCTGGATTCCTCACCTTTCTTATACTTTGGGCCCTGTGTTGTGAGGCTCCTCCTGCCGGCCTCACACCGAGCCCCTTGGTGATGTAGGTCTTCTGGTTTGAGACCACGTGTGCCGTTTGCCTCACCTTTTAGGGATGTGGCCCTACTGGTGCGATGACTCTCCTGCCAGGTTCCCATCCCCATGCAGGTTTGGACCTTCTGTTCTGAGGTCCCAGCGGCTGGGTTGCTCACAGTGTCAGGATGAGCGCCCTCTGCTGTGAGTTCACTCCGGCATGGATCCCATTGCCTCGGTGCCCTGGGACACCTGCTTGGAGCTTCCAACTGCTGGATTCCTCGCCTATTTTCTTCTATGGGCCCTGTGTTGTGAGACATCTCCTGCCTGACTCACTCCGAGCCCCTTTTTGATGTGGCTGTTCTGGTTTGAGGCCACATGTGCTGGGTTCCTCACCTTTCAATGATGTGGCCCCACTGGTGTGAGCACACTCCTGCCTGGTTCGCATCCCCTTGGTGATGTGGACCCTCTGGTGAGAATCTGATCCTGGTTGGGTTCCTCACACTTCTGTGAGCTTGGCCCTCTGCTCTGAGGTCATTCCTTCCTGGTTGGCACACCCCGCTGTGGCGACGTCGGCCCTCTGGTGGCAGTTGGAGCGGGCTGGGAGCCTCCTCCCCTCAGTGATGAGGGCCCTTTGGCGTCAGGCCCTAACTGCTGGGTACCCACATTTTCTAGTACGTACTAAGTGGTGCGAGGATACTCCTGCCAGATTCCCATCCACATGGGGATGTGGGTCTTCTGCTCTGAGGTCCCAACGGCTGGGTTGTTCACAGTTTCATGATGTGGGCCCTCTGCTGTGAGTTCACTTCGGCCTGGATCCCATAGTCTCCGTGCTCTGGGCCGCCTGCTGCGAGGTTCCAACTGCTGGATTCCTCACATTTTTTAATCTATGGGCCCTGTGTTGTTAGGCTAGTCCTGCCTGCCTCACTCCGAGCACCTTGGAGATGTAGTTCCTGTGGTTTAGGCTACATGTTCTGGGTTCCTCACCTTTCCATTATTTGGCCACACTGGTGTGAGGATACTTCTGCCTGGTTCCGATCCCCTTGGTGATGTGGGCCCTCTGGTGAGAGTCTTATCCTGGCTGGGTTCCTCACCCTTCTGTGACATTTGCCCTCTTCTGTGAGATAATTCCTGCCTGGCTTGCTCCCATTGCCTTGGTGACGTCGGCCATCTGGTGGCAGTTGGAGCCTGCTGGGAGCCTCCTCTCCTAGCTGATGAGGGCCCTCTGGCATCAGGCTCTAACTGCTGGGCAACCCACGTTTTCTGACTGAGCCCAGTGATGCCAGGACACTCCTGTAAGGTTCCCATCCCCATGCGGATGTGGGCCTTCTGCTCTGTGGTCCCATCGCGTGGGTTGCTCACAGTCTCTTGATGTTGGTTCTCTGGTGTTAGTTCACTCAGGCCTAGATCCCATAGCCTCTGTGCTCTGGGCCGACTGCTGGGAGGTTCCAACTGCTGGATTCCGCCCCTTTTTTATACTTTGGACCCTGTGTGTGAGGCTCCTCCTGCCTGCCTGACTCCAAGCCCCTTGGTGATGTAGGTCCTCTGGTTTGAGGCCACATGTGCCGGTTGCCTCACCTTTTAGGTATGTGACCCCACTGGTGTGAGGACACTCCTGACTGGTTCCCATCCTCTTGTTGATGTGGGCCCTCTGGTGAGAGTCTGACCCTGGCTTGATTCCTCACACTTCTGGGAGGTGGGTTCTCTGCTCTGAGGTCACTCCTGCCTTGTTGGCACACCTCGCCTTGGCGACGTAGGCCCTCTGGTGGCATTTGGAACGTGCTGGGAGCCTCCTCCCCACAGTGATGAGGGCCCTTTGGCGTCAGGCCCTAACTGCAGGGTACTCACATTTTCTATTACGTACTAAGTGGTGCTGGGAAACTCCTGCCAGGTTCCCATCCCCATGGGGATGTGGGCCTTCTGCTCTGAGGTCCCAATGGCTGGGTTGCTCACAGTTTCATGATGTGGGCCCTGTGCTGTGAGTTCGCTTTGGCCTGGATCCCATAGACTCCGAGCTCTGGGCCGCTTGCTGCGAGGTTTCAACTGCTGGATTCCTCACATTTTTTAATCTATGGGCCCTGTGTTGTTAGGCTAGTCCTGCCTGCCTCACTCCGAGCACCTTGGAGAGGTGGGCCCTCTGGTGAGAGTCTCATCCTTGCTGGGTTCCTCACTCTCCTTTGAGGTGGGCCCTCTTCTGTGAGGTAACTCCTGCCTGGCTTGCTCCCGTTGCCTTGGTGACGTCGGCCATCTGGTGGCAGTTGGAGCCTGCTGGGAGCCTCCTCTCCTAGGTGATGAGGGCCCTCTGGCGTCAGGCTTTAAGTGCTGGCACCCCACTTTTTCTGACTGAGCCCAGTGATGCCAGGACACTCCTGTAAGTTCCCATCCCTATGGGGATGTGGGCCTTCTGCTCTGTGGTCCCAACGCCTGGGTTGCTCACAGTTTCGTGATGTTGGTTCTCTGGTGTTAGTTCACTCAGGCCTAGATCCCATAGCCTCTGTGCTCTGGGCCGCCTGCTGGGAGGTTTCAACTGCTGGATTCCTCACCTTTCTTATACTTTAGGCCCTGTGTTGTGAGGCTCCTCCTGCCTGCCTCACACCGAGCCCATTGGTGATGTAGGTCTTCTGGTTTGAGACCACGTGTGCCGTTAGCCTCACCTTTTTGGGATGTGGCCCTACTGGTGCGATGACACTCCTGCCAGGTTCCCATCCCCATGCAGATTTGGACCTTCTGTTCTGAGGTCCCAGCGGCTGGGTTGCTCACAGTGTCAGGATGTGCGCCCTCTGCTGTGAGTTCACTCCGGCATGGATCCCATTGCCTCGGTGCCCTGGGCCACCTGCTTGGAGCTTCCAACTGCTGGATTCCTCACCTTTTTTCTTCTATGGGCCCTGTGTTGTGAGACATCTCCTGCCTGACTCACTCCGAGCCCCTTTTTGATGTGGCTGTTCTGGTTTGAAGCCACATGTGCTGGGTTCCTCACCTTTCAATGATGTGGCCCCACTGGTGTGAGCACACTCCTGCCTGGTTCGCATCCCCTTGGTGATGTGGACCCTCTGGTGAGAGTCTGATCTTGGTTGGGTTCCTCACACTTCTGTGAGCTTGGCCCTCTGCTCTGAGGTCATTCCTTCCTGGCTGGCACACCCCGCCGTGGTGACGTCGGCCCTCTGGTGGCAGTTGGAGCATGCTGGGAGCCTCCTCCCCTCAGTGATGAGGGCCCTTTGGCGTCAGGCCCTAACTGCTGGGTACCCACATTTTCTAGTACGTACTAAGTGGTGCGAGGATACTCATGCCAGGTTCCCATCCCCATGCGGATGTGGGCCTTCTGCTCTGAGGTCCCAACGGCTGGGCTGCTCACAGTTTCATGATGTGGGCCCTCTGCTGTGAGCTCACTTCGGCCTGGATCCCATAGACTCCGTGCTCTGGGCCACCTGCTGCGAGGTTCCAACTGCTGGATTCCTCACAATTTTTAATCTATGGGCCCTGTGTTGTTAGGCTAGTCCTGCCTGCCTCACTCCGAGCACCTTGGAGATGTGGTTCCTGTGGTTTAGGCCACATGTTCTGGGTTCCTCACCTTTCCATTATTTGGCCACACTGGTGTGAGGATACTTCTGCCTGGTTCCGATCCCCTTGGTGATGTGGGCCCTCTGGTGAGAGTCTTATCCTGGCTGGGTTCCTCACCCTTCTGTGACGTTTGCCCTCTGCTGTGAGGTCACTCCTGCCTGGCGCTAGCGCACATCACCTTGGCAACGTGGGCCCTCAGTTGGGATTTGGTGCCTGCTGGGAGTTTCCTCCCTTCGGTAATGAGGCCCCTCTGGCGTCAGGCCCTAACTCCTGGGCTCCCAAACTTTTCTGATGTGTGCCCTGTGGTGCGAGTACACTCCTGCCATGTTCCCAACCCCATGGGAATGTGGGCCTTCTGCTCTGTGGACACAACGCCTTGGTTGTTCACAGTTTCATGATGAGGGCCCTCTGTTGTGAGTTCACACAGGCCGGGATCCCATAGCCTCGCTGCTCCTTGCCACCGGCTGGGACGTTCCAACTGCGGGATTCCTCACCTTTTTTATTCTATGGGCCCTCTGTTTTGAGGCTACTCCTGCCTGCCTCCCTCCCAGACCCTTGGTGATGTGTGTCCTCTGGTTTGAGGCCACGTGTGTTGGGTCCCTCACCTTTCGATTATATGGCCCCAATGGTGTGAGGACACTCCTGCCTGGTTCACATCCCCTTGTTGTTGTGGGCCCTCTGGTGAAAGTCTGATCCTTGCTGGGTTCCTGACCCTTCTTTGAAGTGGGCCCTCTTCCTTAAGGTAACTCCTGCCTGGCTTGCTCCCATTGCCTTGGTGATGTCGGCCATCTGGTGGCAGTTGGAGCCTGCTGGGAGCCTCCTCTCCTAGGTGATGAGGGCCCTCTGGCATCAGGCTCTAACTGCTGGGCACCCCACGTTTTCTGACTGAGCCCAGTGATGCCAGGACACTCCTGTAAGGTTTCCATCCCCATGCGGATGTGGGCCTTCTGCTCTGTGGTCACAACGCCTGGGTTGCTCAGTTTCGTGATGTTGGTTCTCTGGTGTTAGTTCACTCAGGCCTAGATCCCATAGCCTCTGTGCTTTGGGTCGACCTCTGGGAGGTTCCAAATGCTGGATTCTGCCCCTTTTTTATACTTTGGGCACTGTGTTGTGAGGCTCCACCTGTCTGCCTCACTCCAAGCCCCTTGATGATGTAGGTCCTCTGGTTTGAGGCCACATGTGCCTGTTGCCTCACCTTTTAGGTATGTGAACCCACTGGTGTGAGGGCACTCCTGACTGGTTCCCATCCTCTTGTTGATGTGGGCCCTCTGGTGAGAGTCTGACTCTGGCTTGATTCCTCACACTTCTGGGAGGTGGGTCCTCTGCTGTGAGGTCACTCCTGCCTGGCTGGCACACGTCGCCTTGGCCACATGGGCCCTCTGGTTGCAGTTGGAGTGTGCTGGGAGCCTCCTCCCGTCGGTGATGAGGGCCCTCTGGCGTCAGGCCCTAACTGCTGGGCTCCCCACATTTTCTGATATGTGCCCACTGGTGTGATGACACTCCTGCCAGGTTCCCATCCCCATGCGGATTTGGGCCTTCTGTTCTGAGATGCCAACGGCTGGGTTGCTCACAGCGTCAGGATGTGGGCCCTCTGCTGTGAGTTCACTCCGGCATGCATCCCATACCCTCGGTGCTCTGGGCCACCTGCTTGGAGCTTCCAACTGCAGGATTCCTTACCTTTTTTCTTCTGTGAGCCGTGTGTTGTGAGACACTTCCTGCCTGCCTCACTCTGAGCCCCTTGTTGATGTGGGTCTTCTGGTTTGAGGCCACATGTGGTGGGTTCCTCGCCTTTCAATGATGTGGCCCCACTGGAGTGAGAACACTCCTGCCTGGTTCCCATCCCCTTGGGGATGTGGGCCCTCTGGTGAGAGTCTCATCCTGGTTGGGTTCCTCACAGTTTCGTAAGGTTGGCCCTCTGCCCTGAGGTCACTGCTGCCTGGCTGACACACCCCGCCTTGGTGACGTCGGCCCTCTGGCGGCAGTTGGAGCGTGCTGGGAGCCTTCTCCTCTCGGTGATGAGGACATTCTGGTGTCAGGCCCTAACTGCTGAGTAGCCACATTTTCTGATACGTGTTAAGTGGTGAGAGGACACTACTGCCAGGTACCCATCCCCATGCGGTTTTGGGCCTTCTTCTCTGGGGTCACAACGGCTGGGTTGCTCACAGTGTCAGGATGTGGCCCCTCTGCTGTGACTTCATTCCGGCATGGATCCCATTGCCTTGGTGCTCTGGGACAACTGCTTGGAGCTTCCAACTGCTGGATTCCTCACATTTTTTATTCTATGGGCCCTGCGTTGTGAGGCTAGTCCTCCGAGCCCCTTGGAGATGTGGGTCCTCTGGTTTAGGTCCTCTGGTTTAGGCCACATGTTCTGGGTTCCTCACCTTTCTATGATTTGGCCACACTGGTGTGAGGCCACTCCTGCCTGGATCCCATTCCCTTGGTGATGTGGGCCTTCTGGTGAGAGTCTTATCCTGGCTGGGTACTTCACCCTTCTGTGACGTAGACACTCTGCTGTGAGGTCACTGCTGCCTGGCTGGCGCACGTCACCTTGGCGACGTGGTCCCTCAGCTGGGAGTTGGTGCCTGCTGGGAGTCTCCTCCCCTCGGTAATGAGGGCCCTCTGGCGTCAGGCCCTAACTCCTGGGCTCCCATACTCTTCTGATGTGTGCCCTCTGGTAGGAGTACACTCCTGCCAGGTTCCCAACCACATGGGAATATGGGCCTTCTGCTCTGTGGTCCCAACCGCTGGGTTGTTCACAGTTTCGTGATGAGGGCCCTCTGTTGTGAGTTCACACCGGCCGGGATCCCATAGCCTCGCTGCCCCTTGCCACCTGCTGGGAGGTTCCAACTGCGGGATTCCTCACCTTTTTTATTTTATGGGCCCTCTGTTTGAGACACCTCCTGCCTGCCTCACTCTGAGCCCTTTGTTGATGTGGGTCCTCTGGTTTAGGCCATATGTTCTGGGTTCCTCACTTTTCTATGATTTGGCCATACTGGTGTGAGGCCACTCCTGCCTGGTTCTGATCCCCTTGGTGATGTGTGCCCTCTGGTGAGAGTCTTATCCTGGCTGGGTTCCTCCCCCTTCTGTGACGTAGGCCCTCTGCTGTGAGATCACTCCTGCCTGGCTGACGCACGTCACCTTGGCGACGTGGGCCCTCAGTTGGGACTTGGTGCCTGCTGGGAGTCTCCTCCCCTCGGTAATGAGGGCCTTCTGGCGTCAGGCCCCAACTCCTGGGCTCCCAAAGTTTTCTGATGTGTGCCCTGTGGTGGGAGTACACTCCTGCCATGTTCCCAACCCCATGGGAATGTGGGCCTTCTGTTCTGTGGTCCCAACACCTGTGTTGTTCACAGTTTCATGATGAGGGCCCTCTGTTGTGAGTTCACACTGGCCGGGATCCCATAGCCTCGCTGCTCCTTGCCGCATGCTAGGAGGTTCCAACTGCGGGATTCCTCACCTTTTTTATTCTATGGGTCCTCTGTTTTGAGGCTCCTCCTGCCTGCCTCACTCCCAGCCTCTTGGAGATGTGGGTCTTCTTTTTTAGGCCACATGTTCTGGGTTCTTCGCCTTTCTATGATTTGGTCACACTGGTGTGAGGCCACTCCTGCCTGCATCCGATCCCCTTGGTGATGTGGGCCCTCTTGTAACAGTCTGATCCTGGCTGGGTTCCTTACTCTTCTGTGAGGTGGGACCTCTGCTGTGAGGTAACTCCTGCCTGGATTTCTCCCATTGCCTTGGTGATGTCGGACCTCTGGTGGCAGTTGGAGCCTTCTTGTACACTCCTCTCCAAGGTGATGCGGGCGCTCTTGCGTCAGGCTCTAACTGCTGGGCTCCCCACGATTTCTGATGTGAGCCCAGTGATGCCAGGACACTCCTGTAAGTTTCCAATTCTCATGGGGATGTGGGCCTTCTGCTCTGTGGTCGCAACGTCTGGGTTGCACAAAGTTTCGTTATGTTGGCACTCCGGTGTTAGTTCACTCAGGCCTAGATCCCATAGCCTCTGTGCCCTGGGCCAACTGCTGGGAGGTTCCAACTGCTGGATTCCTCACCTTTCTTATACTTTGGGCCCTGTGTTGTGAGGCTCCTCCTGCCTGCCTCACACCGAGCCCCTTGGTGATGTAGGTCTTCTGGTTTGAGACCACGTGTGCCGTTTGCCTCAACTTATAGGGATGTGGCCCTACTGGTGCGATGACACTCCTGCCAGGTTCCCATCCCCATGCAGATTTGGACCTTCTGTTCTGAGGTCCCAGCGGCTGGGTTGCTCACAGTGTCAGGATGTGGGCCCTCTGCTGTGAGTTCACTTCGGCATGGATCCCAAACCCTTGGTGCCCTGGGCCACCTGCTTGGACCTTCCAACTGCTGGATTCCTCACCTTTTTTCTTCTATGGGCCCTGTGTTGTGAGACATCTCCTGCCTGACTCACTCCGAGCCCCTTTTTATGTGGCTCTTTTGGTTTGAGGCCACATGTGCTGGGTGCCTCACCTTTCAATGATGTGGCCCCACTGTTATGAGCACACTCCTGCCTGGTTCGCATCCCCTTGGTGCTGTGGGCCCTCTGGTGAGAGTCTGATCCTGGTTGGGTTCCTCACACTTCCGTGAGCTTGGCCCTCTGCTCTGAGGTCACTCCTGCCTGGTTGGCACACCTCGCCTTGGCGACTTAGGCCCTCTGGTGGCATTTGGAACGTGCTGGGAGCCTCCTCCACACAGTGATGAGGGCCCTTTGGCGTCAAGCCCTAACTGCTGGGTACTCACATTTTCTATTACGTACTAAGTGGTGCTGGGACACTCCTGCCAGGTTCCCATCCCCATGGGGATGTGGGCCTTCTGCTCTGAGGTCCCAATGGCTGGGTTGCTCACAGTTTCATGATGTGGGCCCTGTGCTGTGAGTTCGCTTTGGCCTGGATCCCATAGACTCCGTGCTCTGGGCCACTTGCTGCGAGGTTTCAACTGCTGGATTCCTCACATTTTTTAATCTATGGGCCCGGTGTTGTTAGGCTAGTCCTGCCTGCCTCACTCCGAGCACCTTGGAGAGGTGGGCCCTCTGGTGAGAGTCTCATCCTTGCTGGGTTCCTCACTCTCCTTTGAGGTGGGCCCTCTTCTGTGAGGTGACTCCTGCCTGGCTTGCTCCCATTGCCTTGGTGACGTCGGCCATCTGGTGGCAGTTGGAGCCTGCTGGGAGACTCCTCTCCTAGGTGATGAGGGCCCTCTGGCGTCAGGCTCTAAGTGCTGGCACCCCACGTTTTCTGACTGAGCCCAGTGATGCCAGGACACTCCTGTAAGTTCCCATCCCTATGGGGATGTGGGCCTTCTGCTCTGTGGTCCCAACGCCTGGGTTGCTCACAGTTTCGTGATGTTGGTTCTCTGGTGTTAGTTCACTCAGGCCTAGATCCCATAGCCTCTGTGCTCTGGGCCGCCTGCTGGGAGGTTCCAACTGCTGGATTCCTCACCTTTCTTATACTTTAGGCCCTGTGTTGTGAGGCTCCTCCTGCCTGCCTCACACCGAGCCCCTTGGTGATGTAGGTCTTCTGGTTTGAGACCACGTGTGCCGTTAGTCTCACCTTCTGGGGATGTGGCCCTACTGGTGCGATGACACTCCTGCCAGGTTCCCATCCCCATGCAGATTTGGACCTTCTGTTCTGAGGTCCCAGTGGCTGGGTTGCTCACAGTGTCAGGATGTGCGCCCTCTGCTGTGAGTTCACTCCGGCATGGATCCCATTGCCTCGGTGCCCTGGGCCACCTGCTTGGAGCTTCCAACTGCTGGATTCCTCACCTTTTTTCTTCTATGGGCCCTGTGTTGTGAGACATCTCCTGCCTGACTCACTCCGAGCCCCTTTTTGATGTGGCTGTTCTGGTTTGAAGCCACATGTGCTGGGTTCCTCACCTTTCAATGATGTGGCCCCACTGGTGTGAGCACACTCCTGCCTGGTTCGCATCCCCTTGGTGATGTGGACCCTCTGGTGAGAGTCTGATCCTGGTTGGGTTCCTCACACTTCTGTGAGCTTGGCCCTCTGCTCTGAGGTCATTCCTTCCTGGCTGGCACACCCCGCCGTGGCAACGTCGGCCCTCTGGTGGCAGTTGGAACATGCTGGGAGCCTCCTCCCCTCAGTGATGAGGGCCCTTTGGCGTCAGGCCCTAACTGCAGGGTACCCACATTTTCTAGTACGTACTAAGTGGTGCGAGGATACTCCTGCCAGGTTCGCATCCCCATGGGGATTTGGGCCTTCTGCTCTGAGGTCCCAACGGCTGGGTTGCTCACAGTTTCATGATGTGGGCCCTCTGCTGTGAGTTCAGTTCGGCCTGGATCCCATAGACTCCGTGCTCTGGGCCGCCTGCTGCGAGGTTCCAACTGCTGGATTCCTCACGTTTTTTAATCTATGGGCCCTGTGTTGTTAGGCTAGTCCTGCCTGCCTCACTCTGAGCACCTTGGAGATGTGGTTCCTGTGGTTTAGGCCACATGTTCTGGGTTCCTCACCTTTCCATTATTTGGTCACACTGGTGTGAGGATACTTCTGCCTGGTTCCGATCCCCTTGGTGATGTGGGCCCTCTGGTGAGAGTCTTATCCTGGCTGGGTTCCTCACCTTTCTTTGACATTTGCCCTCTTCTGTGAGGTCACTCCTGCCTGGCTAGCGCACGTCACCTTGGCGACGTGGGCCCTCAGTTGGGATTTGGTGCCTGCTGGGAGTTTCCTCCCTTCGGTAATGAGGGCCCTCTGGCGTCAGGTCCTAACTCCTGGGCTCCCAAACTTTTCTGATGTGTGCCCTGTGGTGCGAGTACACTCCTGCCAAGTTGCCAACCCCATGGGAATGTGGGCCTTCTGCTCTGTGGACTCAACGCCTGGGTTGTTCACAGTTTCATGATGAGGGCCCTCTGTTGTGAGTTCACACCGGCCGGGATCCGATAGCCTCGCTGCTCCTTGCCACCTGCTGGGAGGTTCCAACTGCGGGATTCCTCACCTTTTTTATTCTATGGGCCCTCTGTTTTGAGGCTACTCCTGCCTGCCTCCCTCCCAGACCCTTGGTGATGTGTGTCCTCTGGTTTGAGGCCAGGTGTGTTGGGTCCCTCACCTTTCGACGATATGGCCCCAATGGTGTGAGGACACTCCTGCCTGGTTCACATCCCCTTGTTGTTGTGGGCCCTCTGGTGAAAGTCTGATCCTTGCTGGGTTCCTGACCCTTCTTTGAGGTGGGCCCTCTTCTGTGAGGTAACTCCTGCCTGGCTTGCTCCCATTGCCTTGGTGACGTCGGCCATCTGGTGGCAGTTGGAGCCTGCTGGGAGCCTCCTCTCCTAGGTGATGAGGGCCCTCTGGCATCAGGCTCTAACTGCTGGGCACCCCACGTTTTCTGACTGAGCCCAGTGATGCCAGGACACTCCTGTAAGGTTCCCATCCCCATGCGGATGTGGGCCTTCTGCTCTGTGGTCCCATCGCCTGGGTTGCTCACAGTTTCGTGATGTTGGTTCTCTGGTGTTAGTTCACTCAGGCCTAGATCCCATAGCCTCTGTGCTCTGGCGCGACTGCTGGGAGGTTCCAACTGCTGGATTCCGCCCCTTTTTTATACTTTGGGCCCTGTGTGTAAGGCTCCTCCTGCCTGCCTCACTCCAAGCCCCTTGGTGATGTAGGTCCTCTGGTTTGAGGCCACATGTGCCGGTTGCCTCACCTTTTAGGTATGTGACCCCACTGGTGTGAGGACACTCCTGACTGGTTCCCATCCTCTTGTTGATGTGGGCCCTCTGGTGAGAGTCTGACCCTGGCTTGATTCCTCACACTTCTGGGAGGTGGGTCCTCTGCTGTGAGGTCACTCCTGCCTGGTTGGCACACGTCGCCTTGGCCACATGGGCCCTCTGGTTGCAGTTGGAGCGTGCTGGGAGCCTCCTCCCGTCGGTGATGATGGCCCTCTGGCGTCAGGCCCTAACTGCTGGGCTCCCCACATTTTCTGATGTGTGCCCACTTGTGCGATGACACTCCTGCCAGGTTCCCATCCCCATGCGGATTTGGGCCTTCTGTTCTGAGGTGCCAACGGCTGGGTTGCTCACAGCGTCAGGATGTGGGCCCTCTGCTGTGAGTTCACTCCGGCATGCATCCCATACCCTCGGTGCTCTGGGCCACCTGCTTGGAGCTTCCAACTGCAGGATTCCTTACCTTTTTTCTTCTATGGGCCGTGTGTTGTGAGACACTTCCTGCCTGCCTCACACCGAGCCCCTTGGTGATGTAGGTCTTCTGGTTTGAGACCACGTGTGCCGTTTGCTTCAACTTTTAGGGATGTGGCCCTACTGGTGCGATGACACTACTGCCAGGTTCCCATCCCCATGCAGATTTGGACCTTCTGTTCTGAGGTCCCAGCGGCTGGGTTGCTCACAGTGTCAGGATGTGGGCCCTCTGCTGTGAGTTCACTTCGGCATGGATCCCATACCCTCGGTGCCCTGGGCCACCTGCTTGGACCTTCCAACTGCTGGATTCCTCACCTTTTTTCTTCTATGGGCCCTGTGTTGTGAGACATCTCCTGCCTGACTCACTCCGAGCCCCATTTTTATGTGGCTCTTTTGGTTTGAGGCCACATGTGCTGGGTGCCTCACCTTTCAATGATGTGGCCCCACTGGTGTGAGCACACTCCTGCCTGGTTCGCATCCCCTTGGTGCTGTGGGCCCTCTGGTGAGAGTCTGATCCTGGTTGGGTTCCTCACACTTCCGTGAGCTTGGCCCTCTGCTCTGAGGTCACTCCTGCCTGGTTGGCACACCTCGCCTTGGCGACGTAAGCCCTCTGGTGGCATTTGGAACGTGCTCGGAGCCTCCTCCACACAGTGATGAGGGCCCTTTGGCGTCAGGCCCTAACTGCTGGGTTGTCACATTTTCTGTTACGTACTAAGTGGTGCTGGGACACTCCTGCCAGGTTCCCATCCCCATGGGGATGTGGGCCTTCTGCTCTGAGGTCCCAATGGCTGGGTTGCTCACAGTTTCATGATGTGGGCCCTGTGCTGTGAGTTCGCTTTGGCCTGGATCCCATAGACTCCGTGCTCTGGGCCGCTTGCTGCGAGGTTTCAACTGCTGGATTCCTCACATTTTTTAATCTATGGGCCCTGTGTTGTTAGGCTAGTCCTGCCTGCCTCACTCCGAGCACCTTGGAGAGGTGGGCCCTCTGGTGAGAGTCTCATCCTTGCTGGGTTCCTCACTCTCCTTTGAGGTGGGCCCTCTTCTGTGAGGTAACTCCTGCCTGGCTTGCTCCCATTGCCTTGGTGACGTCGGCCATCTGGTGGCAGTTGGAGCCTGCTGGGAGCCTCCTCTCCTAGGTGATGAGGGCCCTCTGGCGTCAGGCTCTAAGTGCTGGCACCCCACGTTTTCTGACTGAGCCCAGTGATGCCAGGACACTCCTGTAAGTTCCCATCCCTATGGGGATGTGGGCCTTCTGCTCTGTGGTCCCAACGCCTGGGTTGCTCACAGTTTCGTGATGTTGGTTCTCTGGTGTTAGTTCACTCAGGCGTAGATCCCATAGCCTCTGTGCTCTGGGCCGCCTGCTGGGAGGTTCCAACTGCTGGATTCCTCACCTTTCTTATACTTTAGGCCCTGTGTTGTGAGGCTCCTCCTGCCTGCCTCACACTGAGCCCCTTGGTGATGTAGGTCTTCTGGTTTGAGACCACGTGTGCCGTTAGCCTCACCTTCTGGGGATGTGGCCCTACTGGTGCGAAGACACTCCTGCCAGGTTCCCATCCCCATGCATATTTGGACCTTCTGTTCTGAGGTCCCAGTGGCTGGGTTGCTCACAGTGTCAGGATGTGCGCCCTCTGCTGTGAGTTCACTCCGGCATGGATCCCATTGCCTCGGTGCCCTGGGCCACCTGCTTGGAGCTTCCAACTCCTGGATTCCTCACCTTTTTTCTTCTATGGGCCCTGTGTTGTGAGACATCTCCTGCCTGACTCACTCCGAGCCCCTTTTTGATGTGGCTGTTCTGGTTTGAAGCCACATGTGCTGGGTTCCTCACCTTTCAATGATGTGGCCCCACTGGTGTGAGCACACTCCTGCCTGGTTCGCATCCCCTTGGTGATGTGGACCCTCTGGTGAGAGTCTGATCCTGGTTGGGTTCCTCACACTTCTGTGAGCTTGGCCCTCTGCTCTGAGGTCATTCTTTCCTTGCTGGCACACACCGCCGTGGCGACGTCGGCCCTCTGGTGGCAGTTGGAGCATGCTGGGAGCCTCCTCCCCTCAGTGATGAGGGCCCTTTGGCGTCAGGCCCTAACTGCTGGGTACCCACATTTTCTAGTACGTACTAAGTGGTGCGAGGATACTCCTGCCAGGTTCCCATCCACATGGGGATGTGGGCCTTCTGCTCTGAGGTCCCAACGGCTGGGTTGCTCACAGTTTCATGATGTGGGCCCTCTGCTGTGAGTTCACTTCGGCCTGGATCCCATAGACTCCGTGCTCTGGGCCGCCTGCTGTGAGGTTCCAACTGCTGGATTCCTCACATTTTTTATTCTATGGGCCCTGTGTTTTTAGGCTAGTCCTGCCTGCCTCACTCCGAGCACCTTGGAGATGTGGTTCCTGTGGTTTAGGCCACATGTTCTGGGTTCCTCACCTTTCCATTATTTGGCCACACTGGTGTGAGGATACTTCTGCCTGGTTCCGATCCCCTTGGTGATGTGGGCCCTCTGGTGAGAGTCTTATCCTGGCTGGGTTCCTCACACTTCTGTGACATTTGCCCTCTTCTGTGAGGTCACTCCTGCCTGGCTAGCGCACATCACCTTGGCGACGTGGGCCCTAAGTTGGGATTTGGTGCCTGCTGGGAGTTTCCTCCCTTCGGTAATGAGGGCCCTCTGGCGTCAGGCCCTAACTCCTGGGCTCCCAAACTTTTCTGATGTGTGCCCTGTGGTGCGAGTACACTCCTGCCAGGATGCCAACCCCATGGGAATGTGGGCCTTCTGTTCTGTGGTCCCAACAGCTGTGTTGTTCACAGTTTAATGATGAGGGCCCTCTGTTGTGAGTTCACACTGGCTGGGAACCCATAGCCTCGCTGCTCCTTGCCGCATGCTAGGAGGTTCCAACTGCGGGATTCCTCACTTTTTTATTCTATGGGTCCTCTGTTTTCTGGCTCCTCCTTCCTGCCTCACTTCCAGCCCCTTGGAGATGTGGGTCCTCTTGTTTAGGCCACATGTTCTGGGTTCCTCACCTTTCTATTATTTGGCCACACTGGTGTGAGGCCACTCCTGCCTGGATCCGATCCCCTTGGTGATGTGGGCCCACTGGTGAGAGTCTGATCCTGGCTGGGTACCTCACCCTTCTGTGAGGTGGGCCCTCTGACATGAGGTCACTCCTGCCTGGGTGGCACACGTCGCCTTGGTGACATGGGCCCTCTGTTGGCCATTGGAGTGTGCTGGGAGCCTCCTCCCCTCTTTAATGAGGGCCCTGGATAAAACGCATATGCCCTTCTTGGCCAAGTGCATCATTGTCGATGTACTGCCTCTTTTCCTATGCTTTAAATGCAGTTACTGTCTACCTCCTGAAATCGGTTTCCTTCAATTCTGCCCCACTTTCAAGTCTGCTTTGCAGCCTTACTTCAATATATTTTTGGAAGATAGCTGTCATTGATAACTGCAGGTTTGTGAATGACAGTGCCCCTGAGCTCTTTTTTTCAACTAGCTTTCTTTTGAGCTGGCCGCAAAACTGCAGGATTGCTTCAGGCCCTAATCTTGTTCCGGCATGGCACGCTGAGCCTTTGGTTCATTCCTCTTCCTGGTGGGAAATGAGAGTTAAATTTGCCCGTGCAGACAGCTACAGCTACTCTCTCATTAGTTCTCCCTATTCCTGTTCATCTTGCGCAGAAATTGCAAACTGTGCCAAACAGGAGATAAAGGCACTGACTGTCCAAGTGGGGAGACTGTTAGTAAAGGGTCTGGAATTGTGAACCCGAGAAAAAGCGGACGAAAACGAACATGCATTTGAAAACGTTTCCCGGTCACATGGTGCACCATACTGTGGGATTCCCATGCATGTTTTAGCTGAAGGAAGAATCCCTTAAAACTGGAGAGTTGGGACCCATGGAACAGGTACCATGCAGTATGATTTCAAAGGGTCTGCATTTGCTCAACGAACCTCACCAATACTATCAGCCCGAAGTGTCCATCCTTATGTCTCACTCAGCTCTGTGTGTAGATGAGGTAAATCCAGGTTGCATCACAAGCACTGAATGAAATATTTAAGAATTGCTCTCCATTTCACTGTCATTGTGTTTAGTTTTTTTAATTAATTTTGATAATGGGATTTATCGGATTTTCTCTGCTGCATTCATGCAGCTGTACACACGCTTGATTCTCTTATGGAGACATATAAATCCATGGGTTTGAAGATTCTTACTAGTAAGGTGTATTGCTAGGCGTTGAATATGGGGTGTATAGTCCATCTCGTTGAGCAAGGGGTAGGTCTTGACTATTACATATTTGACTTATGGAATGGTATCTGTGCTAATTTCTATCTCTGGTTTTATGCAGCACCCCAACTCACCTTTCCCCTTAAGCAAACATAACTTGGTTTTCTAAATTTGAGACCCTGTTCTGTTTTGTAATTCAGTTCATGTGTAGCCAAGATTACATTCCGTGTATTAGTGATATCTTATGATGTTTCATTTTCTGTGTGACTTATTTCACTTGAATCATCGTACCTGAATCCACTCATTATGCCACGACGGGCCTGATGACATAGATTTCATTGGTGAGTGATATTCCTTTGTACGTACGTACCACAACTTCTTTATCCATTTTTCGCTTTCTGGGATATTTAACTTGTACCGTAGACGAGGTTCTTGTAAACAGAGCCGTCTGAAACTTTGGGGTATCTGTGTGTTTCTGATTTTAATTTCCCTAAGCTATAGGACCATAAGTGGAAGTGCCGTAGGCTCCGTTGCTTTGTTTTTTAGGTGTTTCAGGAAACACCATACACTACTCCAGAGTGGCTGTTGGCAATTTACATCCCACCCATCAGCATAACAAGGCTCCCTGTTCTCCAAGGCCTGTGCTGCATTTCTGGATTTTACACTTTTTTCAGATGTCCCTTTTGACCGGTGGGCAGTGAGACGTCACTATAGTGCAGATTTCTTTAACATGCTTGCTTGGTTGTCCACAAAGGGCGTATGCATTTTTTCCTGAATATATTCAGGAAAAAACGCATATGCCCTTTTTGGCCAAGTGCATCATTGTCGACGTTCTGCCTCTTTTCCTATGCTTTAAATGCAATTCCAGTCTACCCCCTGAAATCGTTCTCCTGCAATTCTGCCCCGCTTTCAAGTCCTCTTCGCAGCCTTCCTTCAATACATTTTCGGACGATAGCTGTCATTTATAACTCTGCAGGTTTGTGAATTACAGTGCCCCTGAGCTCCTTTCTTCAAATCGCTTTCTTGTGAGCTGGCCGCAAACCCGCAGGATTGCTTCAGGCCCTAATCTGGTTCTGGCATGGCATGCTGAGCGTTTGGTTAATTCCACTTCTTGGTGGCAAATGAGCGTTAAATTTGCCTGTGCAACACCTACAGCTAGTCTCTCATTGGTTCTCCCTATTCCTGTTCATCTTGCGCACAAATTGCAAACTGTGACAAACAGGAAGTTAAAGGCACTGACTCTCCAAGTGGGGAGAGTATTAGTAAATGGTCTGGAATTGTGAACCTGAGTAAAAGGGGACGGAAACTGAGATGCATTTGAAAACGTTTCCCGGTCACACGGTGCACCATACTTTGGGTTTCCCATGCATGATTTAG
Organism: Delphinapterus leucas; assembly: GCF_059928025.1. Classification (NCBI taxonomy): domain Eukaryota; kingdom Metazoa; phylum Chordata; class Mammalia; order Artiodactyla; family Monodontidae; genus Delphinapterus; species Delphinapterus leucas. The sequence goes on along the minus strand of NW_028322233.1, from coordinate 18,687,699 downwards.
CTGAAGGAAGAATCGCTTAAACCTGGAGAGTTGGGACCCATGGAATGGGTACCATGCAGTATGACTTCAAAGGGTCTGCCTTTGCTCATCGAACCTCACCAATGCTATCAGCCCGAAGTGTCCAACCTTATGTCTCACTCAGCTCTGGGAGTAGATAAGGTAAATCCAGGTTGCATCACAAGCCCTGCATGAATTATTTAAGAATTGCTCTCTATTTCACTGTCATTGTGTTTTGTTTTTGTAATTCATTTCGATAATGGGATTTATCGGATTTTCTCTGCTGCCTTCATGCAGCTGTACACACGCTTGTTTCTCTTATGGAGACATATAAATCCATGGGTTTGAAGATTCCTACTAGTCAGGTGTATTCCTAGGCGTTGAATATAGGGTGTTTAGCCCATTTCGTTGAGCAAGGGGTAGGTCTTGACTATTACATATTTGACTTATGGAATGGTATTTGTGCTAATTTCTATCTCTGGTTTTATGCAGCACCCCAACTCACCTTTCCCCTTAAGCAAACATAAGTTGGTTTTCTAAATTTGAGACCCTGTCCTGTTTTGTAATTCAGTTCATGTGTAGCCAAGATTACATTCCGTGTATTAGTGATATCTTATGATGTTGCATTTTCTGTGTGACTTACTTCACTTAGAATCATCGTACCTGAATCCACTCATTATGCCACAATGGGCCTGATGACATAGATTTCATTGGTGAGTGATATTCCATTGTACATACGTACCACAACTTCTTTATCCATTTTTCGCTTTCTGGGATATTTAACTTGTACCGTAGACGAGGTTCTTGTAAACACAGCCGTCTGAAACTTTGGGGTGGTTATGTGTTTCTGATTTTAATTTCCCTAAGCTATAGTACCATAAGTGGAAGTGCCGTAGGCTCCGTTGCTTTGTTTTTTAGGTGTTTGAGGATACACCATACAGTTCTCCAGAGTGACTCTTGGCAATTTACATCCCACCCATCAGCATAACAAGGCTCCCTGTTCTCCATGGCCTGTGCTGCTTTTCTGGATTTTACACTTTTTTCAGATGGCCCTTTTGACCGGGGGGCAGTGAGAGTTCACTGTAGTGCAGATTTCTTTAACATGCTTGCTTGCTTGACCAAAAAGTGCGTATGCGTTTTTTCCTGAATATATTCAGGAAAAAACGCATACGCCCTTTTTGGCCAAGTGCATCATTTTCGACGTTCTGCCTCCTTTCCTATGCTTTAAATGCAATTCCAGTCTACCCCCTGAAATCGTTTTCCTGCAATTCTGCCCCGCTTTCAAGTCCTCTTCGCAGCCTTCTTTCAATATATTTTTGGACGATAGCTGTCATTTATAACTCTGTAGGTTTGTGAATTACAGTGCCTCTGAGCGCTTTTCTTCAAATCGCTTTCTTGTGAGCTAGCCGCAAACCCGCAGGATTGCTTCAGGCCCTAATCTGGTTCCGGGACGGCATGCTGAGCGTTTCGTTAAATCCTCTTCCTGGTGGGAAATGATCGTTAAATTTGCCCGTGCAGACACCTACAGCTACTCTCTCATTGGTTCTCCCTATTCTTGTTCATCGTGCGCAGAAATTGCAAACTGTGCCAAACAGGAGGTTAAAGGCACTGACTCTCCAAGTGGGGAGAGTGATAGTAATGGGTCTGGAATTGTGAACCCGAGAAAAAGGGGACGAAAACTGAGATGCATTTGAAAACGTTTCCCGGTCACACGGTGCACCATACTGTGGGCTTCCCATGCATGTTTTAGCTGAAGGAAGAATCCCTTAAACCTGGAGAGTTGGAACCCATGGAATTGGTCCCATGCAGTATGACTTCAAAGGGTCTGCATTTGCTCATCGAACCTCACCAATGCTATCAGCCCGAAGTGTCCAACCTTATGTCTCACTCAGCTCTGGGTGTAAATGAGGAAAATATAGGTTGCATCACAAGCCCTGAATGAATTATTTAAGAATTGCTCTCTATTTCACTGTCATTGTGTTTTGTTTTTGTAATTCATTTTGATAAGGGGATTTATCGGATTTTCTCTGCTTCCTTCATGCAGCTGTACACACGCTTGATTCTCTTATGGAGACATATAAATCCATGGGTTTGAATATTCTTACTAGTCAGGTGTTTTCCTAGGCATTGAATATAGGGTTGTTAGTCCATTTCGTTGAGCAAGGGCTAGGTTTTGAGTATTACATATTTGACGTATGGAATGGTATCTGTGTTAATTTCCATCTCTGCTTTTATGCAGAACCCCAACTGAACTTTCCCCTTAAGCAAACATAAGTTGGTTTTCTAAATTTGAGACCCTGTTCTGTTTTGTAATTCAGTTCATGTGTAGCCAAGATTACATTCGGTGTATTAGTGATATCTTATGATGTTTCATTTTCTGTGAGACTTACTTCACTTAGAATCATCGTACCTGAATCCACTCATTATGTCACGACGGGACTGATTACATTGATTTCATTGCCGAGTGATATTCCATTGTACATACGTAACACAACTTCTTTATCCATTTTTTGCTTTCTGCGATATTTAACTTGTGCCGTACATGAGGTTCTTATAAACAGAGCCATCCGACATTTTGGGGTGGCTGTGTGTTTCTGATTTTAATTTCCCTAAGCTATAGGACCATAAGTGGAAGTGCCGTAGGCTCCGTTGCTTTGTTTTTTAGGTGTTTGAGGATACACCATACAGTTCTCCAGAGTGACTCTTGGCAATTTACATCCCGCCCATCAGCATAACAAGGCTCCCTGTTCTCCATGGCCTGTGCTGCTTTTCTGGATTTTACACTTTTTTCAGATGGCCCTTTTGACCGGGGGGCAGTGAGACTTCACTCTAGTGCAGATTTCTTTAACATGCTTGCTTGGTTGACCAAAAAGTGCGTATGCGTTTTTTCCTGAATATATTCAGGAAAAAACGCATACGCCCTTTTTGGCCAAGTGCATCATTTTCGACGTTCTGCCTCCTTTCCTATGCTTTAAATGCAATTCCAGTCTACTCCCTGAAATCGTTTTCCTGCAATTCTGCCCTGCTTTCAAGTCCTCTTCGCACACTTCCTTCAATATATTTTTGGATGATAGCTGTAATTTATAACTCTGCAGGTTTGTGAATTACAGTGCCCCTGATCTCCTTTCTTCAAATCGCTTTCTTGTGAGGTGGCCGCAAACCCGCAGGATTGCTTCAGGCCCTAATCTGGTTCCGGCACGGCATGCTTTGCGTTTGGTTAATTCCTCTTTCTGGTTGGAAATGAGCATTAAATTTGCCCGTGCAGACACCTACAGCTAGTCTCTCATTGGTTCTCCCTATTCCTGTTCATCTTGCGCAGAAATTGCAAACTGTGCCAAACAGCAGGTTAAAGGCACTGGCTCCTCAAGTGAGATGAGTGTTAAAAGGGTCTGGAATGGTGAACCCGAGTAAAAGAGGACTAAACCTGAGATGCATTTGAAAACGTTTCGCTGTGACACGGTGCACCATACTGTGGGTTTCCCATGCATGTTTTAGCTGAAGGAAGAATCGCTTAAACCTGGAGAGTTGGGACCCATGGAATGGGTACCATGCAGTATGACTTCAAATGGTCTGCATTTGGTCATCGAACCTCACCAATGCTATCAGCCCGAAGTGTCCAACCTTATGTCTCACTCAGCTCTGGGTGTAGATGAGGTAAATCCAGGTTGCATCACAAGTCCTGAATGAATTATTTAAGAATTGCTCTCTATTTCACTGTCATTGTGTTTTGTTTTTGTAATTCATTTTGATAATAGGATTTATCGGATTTTCTCTGCTGCCTTCATGCAGCTGTACACACGCTTGATTCTCTTATGGAGACATATAAATCCATGGGTTTGAAGATTCTTACTAGTCAGGTGTATTCGTAGGCGTTGAATATAGGGTGTTTAGCCCATTTGGTTGAGCAAGGGGTAGGTCTTGACTATTACATATTTGACGAATGGAATGGTATCTGTGCTAATTTCTATCTCTGGTTTTATGCAGCACCCCAACTCACCTTTCCCCTTAAGCAAACATAAGTTGGTTTTCTAAATTTGAGACCCTGTTCTGTTTTGTAATTCAGTTCATGTGTAGCCAAGATTACATTCGGTGTATTAGTGATATCTTATGATGTTTCATTTTCTGTGGGACTTATTTCACTTAGAATCATCGTACCTGAACCACTTATTATGCCACGACGGGCCAGATGACATAGATTTCATTGGTGAGTGTTATTCCATTGTACGTACGTACCACAACTTCTTTATCCATTTTTCGCTTTCTGGGATATTTAACTTGTACCGTAGACGAGGTTCTTGTAAAGAGAGCCGTCCGAAACTTTGGGGTGGCTGTGTGTTTTTGATTTTAATTTCTCTAAGCTATAGGACCATAAGTAGAAGTGCCGTAGACTCCGTTGCTCTGTTTTTTAGGTGTTCCAGGAAACACCATACACTTCTCCAGAGTGGCTGTTGGCAATTTACATCCCGCCCATCAGCATAACAAGGCTCCCTGTTCTCCATGGCCTGTGCTGCCTTTCTGGATTTTACACTTTTTTCAGATGGCCCTTTTGAACGGGGGGCAGTGAGACTTCATTGTAGTGCAGATTTCTTTAACATGCTTGCTTGGTTGGCCAAAAAGGGGGTATTCATTTTTGCCTGAATATATTCAGGAAAAAGGCATACGCCCTTTTTGGCCAAGAACATCATTGTCAACGTTCTGCCTCTTTTCCTATGCTTTAAATGCAATTCCCGTCTACCCCCTGAAATCGTTTTCCTGCAATTCTGCCCCGCTTACAAGTTCTCTTCGCAGCCTTCCTTCAATATATTTTTGGACGATAGCTGTCATTTATAACTCTGCAGGTTTGTGAGTTACAGTGCCCCTGAGCTCCTTTCTTCAACTCGCTATCTTGTGAGCTGGCCGCAAACCCGCTGGATTGCTTCAGGCCCTAATCTGGTTCCAGCACGGCATGTTGAGCCTTAGGTTAATTCCTCTTCCTGGCGGGAAATGAGCGTTAAATTTGCCCGTGCAGACACCTACAGCTAGTCTCTCATTGGTTCTCCCTATTCCTGTTCATCTTGAGCAGAAATTGCAAACTGTGCCAAACAGGAGGTTAAAGCACTGACTCTCCAAGAGGGGAGAGTGTTCGTATAGGGTATGGAATTGTGAACCCGAGTAAAAGGGGATGAAAACTGAGATGCATTTGTAAACGTTTGCCGGTCACACAGTGCACCATACTGTGGGTTTCCCATGCATGTTTTAGCTGAAGGAAGAATCCCTTAAACCTGGAGATTTGGGACCCTTGGAATGGGTACAATGCAGTATGACTTCAAAGGGTCTGCATTTGCTCACTGAACCTCACCAATGCTATCAGCCCGAAGTGCCCAACCTTATGTCTCACTCAGCTATGGGTGTAGATGTGGTAAATCCAGGTTGCATCACAAACCCTGAATGAATTATTTAAGAATTCCTCTCAATTTCACTGTCCTTGTGTTTTGCTTTTGTAATATATTTTGATAATGGGATTTATCGGATTTTCTCTGCTGCATTCATGCCGCTGTACACACGCTTCATTCTCTTACGGAGACATATGAATCCATGGGTTTGAAGATTCTTACTAGTCAGGTGTATTCCTAGGCGTTGAATATGGGGTGTTTAGTCCATTTCGTTGAGCAAGGGGTAGGTCTTGACTATTACATATTTGGCTTATGAAAAGGTATCTGTGCTAATTTCTATCTCTGTTTTGATGCGGCACCCCAACTCACCTTTCCCCTTAAGCAAGCATAAGTTGGTTTTCTAAATTTGAGGCCCTGTTCTGTTTTGTAATTCAGTTCATGTGTAGCCTAGTTTATATTCCGTGTATTAGTGATATCTTATGATGTTTCATTTTCTGTGTGACTTATTTCACTTAGAATCATGGTACCTGAATCCACTCATTATGCCGCGACGGGCCTGATGACATAGATTTCATTGCTCAGTGATATTCCATTGTACGTACGTACCACAACTTCTTTATCCATTTTTCACATTCTGGGATATTTAACTTGTACCGTAGACGAGGTTCTTGTAAACAGAGCCGACCGAAACTTTGGGGTGGCTGTGTGTTTTTGATTTTAATTTCCCTAAGCTATAGGACCATAAGTGGAAGTGCCGTAGGCTCCGTTGCTTTGTTTTTTAGGTGTTCCAGGAAACACCAAACACTTCTCCAGAGTGGCTGTTGGCAGTTTACATCCCGCCCATCAGCATAACAAGGCTCCCGGTTCTCCATGCCCTGTGCTGCCTTTCTGGATTTTACACTTTTTTCAGATGGCCCTTTTGACCGGGGGGCAGTGAGACTTCATTGTAGTGCAGATTTCTTTAACATGCTTGCTTGGTTGGCCAAAAAGTTCGTATGCGTTTTTTCCTGAATATATTCAGAAAAAACGCATATGCCCTTTTTGGCCAAGAGCATCATTGTCGACGTTCTGCCTCTTTTCCTATGCTTTAAATGCAATTACCGTCTACCCCCTGAAATCGTTTTCTTGCAATTCTGCCCCGCTTACAAGTTCTCTTCGCAGCCTTCCTTCAATATATTTTTGGACGATAGCTGTCATTTATAACTCTGCAGGTTTGTGAGTTACAGTGCCCCTGAGCTCCTTTCTTCAACTCGCTATCTTGTGAGCTGGCCGCAAACCCGCTGGATTGCTTCAGGCCCTAATCTGGTTCCGGCAGGGCATGCTGAGCCTTTGGTTAATTCCTCTTCCTGGTGGGGAATGAGCGTTAAATTTGCCCGTGCAGACACCTACAGCTAATCTCTCATTGGTTCTCCCTCTTCCTGTTCTTCTTGAGCAGAAATTGCAAACTGTGCCCAACAGGAGGTTAAAGGCACTGACTCTCCAAGTAGGGAGAGTGTTAGTAAAGGGTCTGGAATTGTGAACCCGAGTAAAAGGGGACGAAAACTGCAATACATTTGAAAACGTTTGCCGATCACACGCTGTACCATAATGTGGGTTTCCCATGCATGTATTAGCTGAAGGAAGAATCCCTTAAACCTGGAGAGTTGGGACCCATGGAATGCGTACCATGCAGTATGCCTTCAAATGGTCTGCGTTTGTTCATCGAACCTCACCAATGCTATCAGCCCGAAGTCCCCAACCTTATGTCTCACTCAGCTCTGGATGTAGATGTGGAAAATCCAGGTTGCATCACAATCCCTGAATGAATTATTTAAGAATTGCTCCCTATTTCACTGTCCTTGTGTTTTGTTTTTGTAATTCATTTTGATAATGGGATTTATCGGATTTTCTCTGCTGCATTCATGCCGCTGTACACACGCTTCATTCTCTTATGGAGACATATAAATCCATGGGTTTGAAGATTCTTACTAGTCAGGTGTATTCCAAGGCGTTGAATATGGCGTGTTTTGTCCATTTCGTTGAGCAAGGGGTAGGTCTTGACTATTACATATTTGACGAATGGAATGGTATCTGTGCTAATTTCTATCTCTGGTTTTATGCAGCACCCCAACTCACCTTTCCCCTTAAGCAAACATAAGTTGGTTTTCTAAATTTGAGACCCTTTTCTGTTTTGTAATTCAGTTCATGTGTAGCCAAGTTTACATTCCGTGTATTAGTGATATCTTATAATGTTTCATTTTCTGTGTGACTTATTTCAGTTAGAATCATGGTACCTGAATCCACTCATTATGCCGCGATGTGCCTGATGACATAGATTTCATTGCTCAGTGATATTCCATTGTACGTACGTACCACAACTTCTTTATCAATTTTTCACATTCTGGGATATTTAACTTGTACCGTAGACGAGGTTCTTGTAAACAGAGCCGTCCGAAACTTTGGGGTGGCTGTGAGTTTTTGATTTTAATTTCCCTAATCTATAGGACCATAAGTGGAATTGCCGTAGGCTCCGTTGCTTTGTTTTTTAGGTGTTCCAGGAAATACCATACACTTCTCCAGAGTGGCTGTTAGTAATTTACATCCCACTCATCAGCATAACAAGGCTCCCTGTTCTCCATGGCCTGTGCTGCCTTTCTGGATTTTACACTTTTTTCAGATGGCCGTTTTGACCGGGGGGCAGTGAGACTTCATTGTAGTGCAGATTTCTTTAAAATGCTTGCTTGGTTGGCCAAAAAGGGCGTATGCGTTTTTTCCTGAATATATTCAGGAAAAAACGCATACGCACTTTTTGGCCAAGAGCATCATTGTCGACGTTCTGCCTCTTTTCCTATGCTTTAAATGCAATTCCCGTCTACCCCCTGAAATCATTTTCCTGCAATTCTGCCCCGCTTACAAGTTCTCTTCGCAGCCTTCCTTCAATATATTTTTGGACGATAGCTGTCATTTATAACTCTGCAGGTTTGTGAGTTACAGTGTCCCTGAGCTCCTTTCTTCAACTCGCTATCTTGTGAGGTGGTCGCAAACCCGCAGGATTGCTTCAGGCACTAATCTTCTTCCAGCAGGGCATGTTGAGCCTTAGGTTATTTCCTCTTCCTGGCGGGAAATGAGCGTTAAATTTGCCCATGCAGACACCTACAGCTAGTCTCTCATTGGTTCTCCCTATTCCTGTTCATCTTGAGCAGAAATTGCAAACTGTGCCAAAGAGGAGGTTAAAGCACTGGTTCTCCAAGTAGGGAGAGTGTTAGTAAAGGGTCTGGAATGGTGAACCCGAGTAAAAGGGGAGGAAAACTGAGATGCATTTGAAAACGTTTGCCGGTCACACGGTGCACCATACTGTGGGTTTCCCATGCATGTTTTAGCTGAAGGAAGAATCCCTTAAACCGGGAGATTTGGGACCCTTGGAATGGGTACCATGCAGTATGACTTCAAAGTGTCTGCATTTGCTCACTGAACCTCACCAATGCTATCAGCCCGAAGTGCCCAACCTTATGTCTCACTCAGCTATGGGTGTAGATGTGGTAAATCCAGGTTGCATCACAAACCCTGAATGAATTATTTAAGAATTGCTCTCTATTTCACTGTCCTTGTGTTTTGTTTTTGTAATTCATTTTGATAATAGGATTTATCGGATTTTCTCTGCTGCATTCATGCCGCTGTACACACGTTTCATTCTCTTACGGAGACATATGAATCCATGGGTTTGAAGATTCTTACTAGTCAGGTGTATTCCTAGGCGTTGAATATGGGGTGTTTAGTCCATTTCGTTGAGCAAGGGGTAGGTCTTGACTATTATATATTTGGCTTATGAAAAGGTATCTGTGCTAATTTCTATCTCTGTTTTGATGCGGCACCCCAACTCACCTTTCCCCTTAAGCAAGCATAAGTTGGTTTTCTAAATTTGAGGCCCTGTTCTGTTTTGTAATTCAGTTCATGTGTAGCCTAGTTTATATTCCGTGTATTAGTGATATCTTATGATGTTTCATTTTCTGTGTGACTTATTTCACTTAGAATCATGGTACCTGAATCCACTCATTATGCCGCGACGGGCCTGATGACATAGATTTCATTGCTGAGTGATATTCCATTGTACGTACGTACCACAACTTCTTTATCAATTTTTCACATTCTGGGATATTTAACTTGTACCGTAGACGAGGTTCTTGTAAACAGAGTCGTCCGAAACTTTGGGGTGGCTGTGAGTTTTTGATTTTAATTTCCCTAAGCTATAGGACCATAAGTCGAAGTGACGTAGGCTCCGTTGCTTTGTTTTTTAGGTGTTCCAGGAAATACCATACACTTCTCCAGAGTGGCTGTTAGTAATTTACATCCCGCCCATCAGCATAACAAGGCTCCCTGTTCTCCATGGCCTGTGCTGCCTTTCTGGATTTTACACTTTTTTCAGATGGCCGTTTTGACGGGGGGGCAGTGAGACTTCATTGTAGTGCAGATTTCTATAAAATGCTTGCTTGGTTGGCCAAAAAGGGCGTATGCGTTTTTTCCTGAATATACTCAGGAAAAAACGCATACGCCCTTTTTGGCCAAGAGCATCATTGTCGACGTTCTGCCTCTTTTCCTATGCTTTAAATGCAATTCCCGTCTACCCCCTGAAATCATTTTCCTGCAATTCTGCCCCGCTTACAAGTTCTCTTCGCAGCCTTCCTTCAATATATTTTTGGACGATAGCTGTCATTTATAACTCTGCAGGTTTGTGAGTTACAGTGTCCCTGAGCTCCTTTCTTCAACTCGCTATCTTGTGAGCTGGTCGCAAACCCGCAGGATTGCTTCAGGCCCTAATCTGCTTCCAGCACGGCATGTTGAGCCTTAGGTTATTTCCTCTTCCTGGCGGGAAATGAGCGTTAAATTTGCCTGTGCAGAAACCTACAGCTAGTCTCTCATTGGTTCTCCCTATTCCTGTTCATCTTGAGCAGAAATTCAAACTGTGGCAAAGAGGAGGTTAAAGCACTGACTCTCCAAGTAGGGAGAGTGTTAGTAAAGGGTCTGCAATGGTGAACCCGAGTAAAAGGGGAGGAAAACTGAGATGCATTTGAAAACGTTTGCCGGTCACATGGTGCACCATACTGTGGGTTTCCCATGCATGTTTTAGCTGAAGGAAGAATCCCTTAAACCTGGAGAGTTGGGACCCTTGGAATGGGTACCATGCAGTATGACTTCAAAGTGTCTGCATTTGCTCACTGAACCTCACCAATGCTATCAGCCCGAAGTGCCCAACCTTATGTCTCACTCAGCTCTGGGTGTAGATGTGGTAAATCCAGGTTGCATCACAAACCCTGAATGAATTATTTAAGAATTGCTATCTATTTCACTGTCCTTCTGTTTTGTTTTTTTTATATAATTTGATAGTGGGATTTATCGGATTTTCTCTGCTGCATTCATGCCGCTGTACACACGCTTCATTCTCTTACGGAGAAATATGAATCCATGGGTTTGAAGATTCTTACTAGTCAGGTGTATTCCTAGGCGTTGAATATGGGGTGTTTAGTCCATTTCGTTGAGCAAGGGGTAGGTCTTGACTATTACATATTTGTCTTATGAAAAGGTATCTGTGCTAATTTCTATCTCTGTTTTGGTGCGGCACCCCAACTCACCTTTCCCCTTAAGCAAGCATAAGTTGGTTTTCTAAATTTGAGGCCCTGTTCTGTTTTGTAATTCAGTTCATGTGTAGCCTAGTTTATATTCCGTGTATTAGTGATATCTTATGATGTTTCATTTTCTGTGTGACTTATTTCACTTAGAATCATGTTACCTGAATCCACTCATTATGCCGCGACGGGCCTGATGACATAGATTTCATTGCTCAGTGATATTCCATTGTACGTACGTAGCACAACTTCTTTATCCATTTTTCACATTCTGGGATATTTAACTTGTACCGTAGACGAGGTTCTTGTAAACAGAGCCGACCGAAACTTTGGGGTGGCTGTGTGTTTTTGATTTTAATTTCCCTAAGCTATAGGACAATAAGTGGAAGTGCCGTAGGCTCTGTTGCTTTGTTTTTTAGGTGTTCCAGGAAACACCATACACTTCTCCAGAGTGGCTGTTGGCAATTTACATCCCGCCCATCAGCATAACAAGGCTCCCGGTTCTCCATGCCCTGTGCTGCCTTTCTGGATTTTACACTTTTTTCAGATGGCCCTTTTGACCGGGGGGCAGTGAGACTTCATTGTAGTGCAGATTTCTTTAACATGCTTGCTTGGTTGGCCAAAAAGTGCGTATGCGTTTTTTCCTGAATATATTCAGAAAAAACGCATACGCCCTTTTTGGCCAAGAGCATCATTGTCGACGTTCTGCCTCTATTCCTATGCTTTAAATGCAATTACCGTCTACCCCCTGAAATCGTTTTCCTGCAATTCTGCCCCGCTTACAAGTTCTCTTCACAGCCATCCTTCAATATATTTTTGGACGATAGCTGTCATTTATAACTCTGCAGGTTTGTGAGTTACAGTGCCCCTGAGCTCCTTTCTTCAACTCGCTATCTTGTGAGCTGGCCGCAAACCCGCTGGATTGCTTCAGGCCCTAATCTGGTTCCGGCAGGGCATGCTGAGCCTGTGGTTAATTCCTCTTCCTGGTGGGGAATGAGCATTAAATTTGCCCGTGCAGACACCTACAGCTAATCTCTCATTGGTTCTCCCTCTTCCTGTTCTTATTGAGCAGAAATTGCAAACTGTGCCCAACAGGAGGTTAAAGGCACTGACTCTCCAAGTAGGGAGAGTGTTAGTAAAGGGTCTGGAATTGTGAACCCGAGTAAAAGGGGATGAAAACTGCAATGCATTTGAAAATGTTTGCCGGTCACACGCTGCACCATACTGTGGGTTTCCCATGCATGTATTAGCTGAAGGAAGAACCCCTTAAACCTGGAGAGTTGGGACCCATGGAATGCGTACAATGCAGTATGCCTTCAAAGGGTCTGCATTTGTTCATCGAACCTCACCGATGCTATCAGCCCGAAGTCCCCAAACTTATGTCTCACTCAGCTCTGGATGTAGATGTGGTAAATCCAGGTTGCATCACAAGCCCTGAATGAATTATTTAAGAATTGCTCCCTATTTCACTGTCCTTGTGTTTTGTTTTTGTAATTCATTTTGATAATGGGATTTATCGGATTTTCTCTGCTGCATTCATGCCACTGTACAGACGCTTCATTCTCTTATGGAGACATATAAATCCATGGGTTTGAAGATTCTTACTAGTCAGGTGTATTCCTAGGCGTTGAATATGGCGTGTTTTGTCCATTTCGTTGAGCAAGGGGTAGGTCTTGACTATTACATATTTGACGAATGGAATGGTATCTGTGCTAATTTCTATCTCTGGTTTTATGCAGCACCCCAACTCACCTTTCCCCTTAAGCAAGCATAAGTTGGTTTTCTAAATTTGAGGCCCTGTTCTGTTTTGTAATTCAGTTCATGTGTAGCCAAGTTTACATTCCGTGTATTAGTGATAACTTATGATGTTTCATTTTCTGTGTGACTTATTTCACTTAGAATCATGGTACCTGAATCCACTCATTATGCCGCGATGGGCTTGATGACATAGATTTCATTGCTGAGTGATATTCCATTGTACGTACGTACCACAACTTCTTTATCAATTTTTTACATTCTGGGATATTTAACTTGTACCGTAGACGAGGTTCTTGTAAACAGAGCCGTCCGAAACTTTGGGGTGGCTGTGAGTTTTTGATTTTAATTTCCCCAAGCTATAGGACCATAAGTGGAATTGCCGTAGGCTCCATTGCTTTGTTTTTTAGGTGTTCCAGGAAATACCATACACTTCTCCAGAGTGGCTGTTAGTAATTTACATCCCGCCCATCAGCATAACAAGGCTCCCTGTTCTCCGTGGCCTGTGCTGCCTTTCTGGATTTTACACTTTTTTCAGATGGCCCTTTTGACCGGGGGGCAATGAGACTTCATTGTAGTGCAGATTTCTTTAACATGCTTGCTTGGTTGGCCAAAAAGGGCGTATGCGTTTTTTCCTGAATATATTCAGGATAAAACGCATACGCCCTTTTTGGCCAAGTGCATCATTGTCGACGTTCTGCCTCTTTTCCTATGCTTTAAATGCAATTCCAGTCTACCTCCTGAAATCGTTTTCCTGAAATTCTGCCCCGCTTTCAAGTCCTCTTCGCAGCCTTCCTTCAATATATTTTTGGACGATAGCTGTCATTTATAACTCTGCATGTTTGTGAATTACAGTGCCCCTGAGCTCCTTTCTTCAAATCGCTTTCTTGTGAGCTGGCCGCAAACCCGCAGGAATGCTTCAGGCCCTAAACTGGTTCCGGCACGGCATGCTGAGCCTTTGGTTAATTCCTCTTCCAAGTGGGAAATGAGCATTAAATTTGCCCGTGCAGACACCTACAGCTAGTCTCTCATTTGTTCTCCCTATTCCTGTTCATCTTGCGCAGAAATTGCAAACTGTGCCAAACAGCAGGTTAAAGGCACTGACTCTCCAAGTGGGGAAAGTGTTAGTAAAGGGTTTGGAATTGTGAACCCGAGGAAAAGGGGATGAAAACTGAGATGCATTTGAAAACGTTTCCCAGTCACACGGTTCACCATACTGTGGGTTTCCCATGCATGCTTTAGCTGAAGGAAGAATCGCTTAAACCTGGAGAGTTGGGACCCATGGAATGGGTACCATGCAGTATGACTTCAAATGGTCTGCATTTGCTCATCGAACCTCACCAATGCTATCAGCCCGAAGTGTCCAACCTTATGGCTCACTCAGCTCTGGGTGTAGATGAGGTCAATCCAGGTTGCATCACAAGCCCTGAATGAATTATTTAAGAATTGCTCTCTATTTCACTGTCATTGTGTTTTGTTTTTGTAATTCATTTTGATAATGGGATTTATGGGATTTTCTCTGCTGCCTTCATGCAGCTGTACACACGCTTGATTCTCTTATGGAGACATATAAATCCATGGGTTTGAAAAATCTTTCTAGTCAGGTGTATTCCTAGGCATTGAATATAGGGTGTTTAGCCCATTTCGTTGAGCAAGGGGTAGGTCTTGACTATTACATGTTTGACGTATGGAATGGTATCTGTGCTAATTTCTATCTCTGGTTTTATGCAGCACCCCAACTCACCTTTCTCCTTAAGCAAACATAAGTTGGTTTTCTAAATTTGAGACCCTGTTCTGTTTTGTAATTCAGTTCATGTGTAGCCAAGATTACATTCGGTGTATTAGTGATATCTTATGATGTTTCATTTTCTGTGTGACTTATTTCACTTAGAATCATCGTACCTGAATCCACTCATTATGCCACGACGGGCCAGATGACAGAGATTTCATTGGTGAGTGATATTCCATTGTACGTACGTACCACAACTTCTTTATCCATTTTTCGCATTCTGGGATATTTAACTTGTACCGTAGATCAAGTTCTTGTAAACAGAGCCGTCTGAAACTTTGTGGTGGCTGTGTGTTTTTGATTTTAATTTCCCTAATCTATAGGACCATAAGTGGAAGTGCGATAGGCTTCATTGCTTTGTTTTTTAGGTGTTTCAGGAAACACCATACACTTAGCCAGTGTGGCTCTTGGCAATTTACATCCCACCCATCAGCATAACAAGGCTCCCTGTTCTCCATTGCCTGTGCTGCATTTCTGGATTTTACACTTTTTTCAGATGGCCCTTTTGACCGAGGGGCAGTGAGACTTCATTGTAGTGCAGATTTCTTTAACATGCTTGCTTGCTTGGCCAAAAAGGCCGTATGCGTTTTTTCCTGAATATATTCAGGGAAAAACGCATACGCCCTTTTTGGCCAAGTGCATCATTGTCGACGTTCTGCCTCTTTTCCTATGCTTAAAATGCAATTCCAGTCTACCCCCGGAAATCATTTTCCTGCAATTCTTCCCCGCATTCAAGTCCTCTTCGCAGCCTTCCTTCAATATATTTTTGGACGATAGCTGTCATTTATAACTCTGCATGTTTGTGAATTACAGTGCCCCTGAGCTCCTTTCTTCAAATCGCTTTCTTTTGAGCTGGCCGCAAACCCGCAGGATTGCTTCAGGCCCTAATCTTGTTCCGGCTCGGCATGCTGAGCCTTTGGTTAATTCCTCTTCCTGGCTGGAAATGAGCGTTAAATTTGCCCGTGCAGACACCTACAGCTAGTCTCTACTTGGTTCTCTCTATTCCTGTTCATCTTGCGCAGAAATTGCAAACTGTGCCAAACAGGAGGTTAAAGGCACTGACTCTATAAGTGGGGAGAGTGTTAGTAAAGGGTCTGGAATTGTGAACCCGAGTAAAAGAGGACAAAAACTGAGATGCATTTGAAAAGGTTTCCCAGTCACACAGTGCACCATACTGTGGGTTTCCCATGCATGCTTTAGCTGAAGGAAGAATCGCTTAGACCTTGAGAGTTGGGACCCATGGAATGGGTACCATGCAGTATGATTTCAAATGGTCTGCATTTGCTCATCGAACCTCACCAATGCTATCAGCCCGAAGTGTCCAACCTTATGTCTCACACAGCTCTGGGTGGAGATGAGGTAAATCCAGGTTGCATCACAAGCCCTGAATGAATTATTTAAGAATTGCTCTCTATTTCACTGTCATTGTGTTTTGTTTTTGTCATTCATTTGATAATGGGATTTATCGGATTTTCTCTGCTGCCTTCATGCAGCTGTACACACGCTTGATTCTCTTATGGAGACATATAAATCCATGGGTTTGAAAATTCTTTCTAGTCAGGTGTATTCCTAGGTGTTGAATATAAGGTGTGGAGCCCACTTCGTTGAGCAAAGGGTAGGTCTTGACTGTTACATATTTGACGTATGGAATGGTATCTGTGCTAATTTCTATCTCTGGTTTTATGCAGCACCACAACTCACCTTTCCCCTTAAGCAAACATAAGTTGGTTTTCTAAATTTGAGACCCTGTTCTGTTTTGTAATTCAGTTCATGTGTAGCCAAGATTACATTCGGTGTATTAGTGATATCTTATGATGTTTCAATTTCTGCGTGACTTATTTCACTTAGAATCATCGTACCTGAATCCACTCATTATGCCACGACGGGCCAGATGACATAGATTTCATTGGTGAGTGATATTCGATTGTACGTACGTACCACAACTTCTTTATCCATTTTGCGCTTTCTGGGATATTTAACTTGTACCGTAGATGAGGTTCTTGTAAACAGAGCCGTCTGAAATTTTGGGTGGCTGTGTGTTTTTTATTTTAATTTCCCTAGGCTATAGGACCATAAGTGGAAGTGCTGTAGGCTCTGTTGCTTTCTTTTTTAGGTGTTTCAGGAAACACCATACACTTCTCCAGAGTGGCTCTTGGCAATTTACATCCCACCCATCAGCATAACAAGGCTCCCTGTTCTCCATGGCCTGTACTGCATTTCTGGATTTTACACTTTTTTCAGATGGCCCTTTTGACCGGGGGGCAGTGAGACTTCATTTTAGTGCAGATTTCTTTAACATGCTTGCTTGGTTGGCCAAAAAGTGCGTATGCGTTTTTTCCTGAATATATTCAGGAAAAAACGCATACGCCCTTTTTGGCCAAGTGCATCATTGTCGACGTTCTGCCTCTTTTCCTATGCTTTAAATGCAATTCCAGTCTACCCCCTGAAATCGTTTTCCTGCAATTCTGCCCCGCTTTCAAGTCCTCTTCGCAGCCTTCCTTCAATATATTTTTGGACGATAGCTGTCATTTATAACTCTGCAGGTTTGTGAATTACAGTGCCCCTGATCTCCTTTCTTCAAATCGCTATCTTGTGAGCTGGTCGCAAACCCGCAGGATTGCTTCAGGCCCTAATCTGGTTCCGGGACGGCATGCTGAGCCTTTGGTTAATTCCTCTTCCTGGTTGGAAATGAGCGTTAACTTTGCCCGTGCAGACACCTACAGCTAGTCTCTCATTGGTTCTCCCTATTCCTGTTCATCTTGCGCAGAAATTACAAACTGTGCCAAACAGGAGGTTAAAGGCAGTGACTCTCCAAGTGGGGAGAATTTTAGTAAAGGGTCTGGAATTGTGAACCCGAGTAAAAGGGGACAGAGACTGAGATGAATTTGAAAACGTTTTCCGGTCACACGGTGCACCATACTGTGTGTTTCCCATGCATGCTTTAGCTGAAGGAAGAATCGCTTAAACCTGGAGAGTTGGGACCCATGGAATGGGTACCATGCAGTATGACTTCAAATGGTCTGCATTTGCTCATCGAACCTCACCAATGCTATCAGCCCGAAGTGTCCAACCTTATGTCTCACTCAGCTCTGGGTATAGATGAGGTAAATCCAGGTTGCATCACAAGCCCTGAATGAATTATTTAAGAATTGCTCTCTATTTCACTGTCATTGTGTTTTGTTTTTGTAATTCATTTTGATAATAGGATTTATCGGATTTTCTATGCTGCCTTCATGCAGCTGTACACACACTTGATTCTCTTATGGAGACATATAAATCCATGGGTTTGAAGATTTTTACTAGTCAGGTGTATTCCTAGGCATTGAATATAGGGTGTTTAGCCCATTTCGTTGAGCAAGTGGTAGGTCTTGACTATTACATATTTGACTTATGGAATGGTATCTGTGCTAATTTCTATCTCTGGTTTTATGCAGCACCCAACTCACCTTTCTCCTTAAGCAAACATAAGTTGGTTTTCTAAATTTGAGACCCTGTTCTGTTTTGTAAGTCAGTTCATGTGTAGCCAAGATTACATTCCGTGTATTAGTGATATCTTATGATATTTCATTTTCTCTGTGACTTATTTCACTTAGAATCATTGTACCTGAATTCAATCATTATGCCACGACGGGCCTGATGATATAGATTTCATTGGTGAGTGATATTCCATTGTACGTACGTACCACAACTTCTTTATCCATTTTTCGCTTTCTGGGATATTTTACTTGTACCGTAGAAGATGTTCTTGTAAACAGAGCCGTCTGAAACTTTGGGGCGGCTGTGTGTTTTTGATTTTAATTTCCCTAAGCTATAGAACCATAAGTGGAAGTGCCGTAGGCTCCATTGCTTTGTTTTTTAGGTGTTTCAGGAAACACCATACACTTCTCCAGAGTGGCTGTTGGCAATTTACATCCCACCCATCAGCATAACATGGCTCCCTGTTCTCCATGGCCTGTGCTGCCTTTCTGGATTTTACACTTTTTTCAGATGGCCCTTTTGATTGGGGGGCAGTGAGACTTCATTGTAGTGCAGATTTGTCTAACATGCTTGCTTGGTTGGCCAAAAAGGGCGTATGCGTTTTTTCCTGAATATATTCAGGAAAAAACGCATACGCCGTTTTTGGCCACGTGCATCATTGTCGACATTCTGCCTCTTTTCCTATGCTTTAAATGCAATTCTACTCTACTCCCCGAAACCGCTTTCCTGCAATTCTGCCCCGATTTCAAGTCCTCTTCGCAGCCTTCCTTCAATATATTTTTGGACAATAGCTGTCATTTATAACTTTGCAGGTTTGAGAAATACAGTGCCCCTGAGCTCCTTTCTTCAAATCGCTTTCTTGTGAGCTGGCCGCAAACCCGCAGGATTGCTTCTGGCCCTAATCTGGTTCTGGCAAGGCATGCTGAGCGTTTGGTTAATTCCACTTCCTGGTGGGAATGGAGCATTAAATTTGCCCGTGCAAACACCTACAGCTAGTCTCTCATTGGTTCTCCCTATTCCTGTTCATCTTGAGCAGAAATTGCAAACTGTGCCAAAGAGGAGGTTAAAGCACTGACTCTCCAAGTAGGGAGAGTGTTAGTAAAGGGTCTGGAATGGTGAACCCGAGTAAAAGGGGAGGAAAACTGAGATGCATTTGAAAACGTTTGCCGGTCACACGGTGCACCATACTGTGGGTTTCCCATGCATGTTTTAGCTGAAGGAAGAATCCCTTAAACCTGGAGAGTTGGGACCCTTGGAATGGGTACCATGCAGTATGACTTCAAAGTGTCTGCATTTGCTCACTGAACCTCACCAATGCTATCAGCCCGAAGTGCCCAACCTTATGTCTCACTGAGCTCTGGGTGTAGATGTGGTAAATCCAGGTTGCATCACAATCCCTGAATGAATTATTTAAGAATTGCTCCCTATTTCACTGTCCTTGTGTTTTGTTTTTGTAATTCATTTTGATAATGGGATTTATCGGATTTTCTCTGCTGCATTCATGCCGCTGTACACATGCTTCATTCTCTTATGGAGACATATAAATCCATGGGTTTGAAGATTCTTACTAGTCAGGTGTATTCCTAGGCGTTGAATATGGGGTGTTTAGTCCATTTCGTTGAGCAAGGGGTAGGTCTTGACTATTACATATTTGTCTTATGAAAAGGTATCTGTGCTAATTTCTGTCTCTGTTTTGGTGCGGCACCCCAACTCACCTTTCCCCTTAAGCAAGCATAAGTTGGTTTTCTAAATTTGAGGCCCTGTTCTGTTTTGTAATTCAGTTCATGTGTAGCCTAGTTTATATTCCGTGTATTAGTGATATCTTATGATGTTTCATTTTCTGTGTGACTTATTTCACTTAGAATCATGGTACCTGAATCCACTCATTATGCCGCGACGGGCCTGATGACATAGATTTCATTGCTGAGTGATATTCCATTGTACGTACGTACCACAACTTTTTTATCAATTTTTTACATTCTGGGATATTTAACTTGTACCGTAGACGAGGTTCTTGTAAACAGAGCCGTCCGAAACTTTGGGGTGGCTGTGAGTTTTTGATTTTAATTTCCCTAAGCTATAGGACCATAAGTGGAATTGCCGTAGGCTCCGTTGCTTTGTTTTTTAGGTGTTCCTGGAAATACCATACACTTCTCCAGAGTGGCTGTTAGTAATTTACATCCCACACATCAGCATAACAAGGCTCCCTGTTCTCCGTGGCCTGTGCTGCCTTTCTGGATTTTACACTTTTTTCAGATGGCCCTTTTGACCGGGGGGCAGTGAGACTTCATTGTAGTGCAGATTTCTTTAAAATGCTTGCTTGGTTGGCCAAAAAGTGCGTATGCGTTTTTTCCTGAATATACTCAGGAAAAAACGCATACGCACTTTTTGGCCAAGAGCATCATTGTCGACGTTCTGCCTCTTTTCCTATGCTTTAAATGCAATTCCCGTCTACCCCCTGAAATCATTTTCCTGCAATTCTGCCCCGCTTACAAGTTCTCTTCGCAGCCTTCCTTCAATATATTTTTGGACGATAGCTGTCATTTATAACTCTCCAGGTTTGTGAGTTACAGTGTCCCTGAGCTCCTTTCTTCAACTCGCTATCTTGTGAGCTGGTCGCAAACCCGCAGGGTTGCTTCAGGCCCTAATCTGCTTCCAGCACGGCATGTTGAGCCTTAGGTTATTTCCTCTTCCTGGCGGGAAATGAGCGTTAAATTTGCCCGTGCAGACACCTACAGCTAGTCTCTCATTGGTTCTCCCTATTCCTGTTCATCTTGAGCAGAAATTGCAAACTGTGCCAAACAGGAGGTTAAAGCACTGACTCTCCAAGAGGGGAGAGTGTTCGTATAGGGTATGGAATTGTGAACCCGAGTAAAAGGGGATGAAAACTGAGATGCATTTGTAAACGTTTGCCGGTCACACAGTGCACCATACTGTGGGTTTCCCATGCATGTTTTAGCTGAAGGAAGAATCCCTTAAACCTGGAGATTTGGGACCCTTGGAATGGGTACAATGCAGTATGACTTCAAAGGGTCTGCATTTGCTCACTGAACCTCACCAATGCTATCAGCCCGAAGTGCCCAACCTTATGTCTCACTCAGCTATGGGTGTAGATGTGGTAAATCCAGGTTGCATCACAAACCCTGAATGAATTATTTAAGAATTCCTCTCAATTTCACTGTCCTTGTGTTTTGCTTTTGTAATATATTTTGATAATGGGATTTATCGGATTTTCTCTGCTGCATTCATGCCGCTGTACACACGCTTCATTCTCTTACGGAGACATATGAATCCATGGGTTTGAAGATTCTTACTAGCCAGGTGTATTCCTAGGCGTTGAATATGGGGTGTTTAGTCCATTTCGTTGAGCAAGGGGTAGGTCTTGACTATTACATATTTGGCTAATGAAAAGGTATCTGTGCTAATTTCTATCTCTGTTTTGATGCGGCACCCCAACTCACCTTTCCCCTTAAGCAAGCATAAGTTGGTTTTCTAAATTTGAGGCCCTGTTCTGTTTTGTAATTCAGTTCATGTGTAGCCTAGTTTATATTCCGTGTATTAGTGATATCTTATGATGTTTCATTTTCTGTGTGACTTATTTCACTTAGAATCATGGTACCTGAATCCACTCATTATGCCGCGACGGGCCTGATGACATAGATTTCATTGCTCAGTGATATTCCATTGTACGTACGTACCACAACTTCTTTATCCATTTTTCACATTCTGGGATATTTAACTTGTACCGTAGACGAGGTTCTTGTAAACAGAGCCGACCGAAACTTTGGGGTGGCTGTGTGTTTTTGATTTTAATTTCCCTAAGCTATAGGACCATAAGTGGAAGTGCCGTAGGCTCCGTTGCTTTGTTTTTTAGGTGTTCCAGGAAACACCAAACACTTCTCCAGAGTGGCTGTTGGCAGTTTACATCCCGCCCATCAGCATAACAAGGCTCCCGGTTCTCCATGCCCTGTGCTGCCTTTCTGGATTTTACACTTTTTTCAGATGGCCCTTTTGACCGGGGGGCAGTGAGACTTCATTGTAGTGCAGATTTCTTTAACATGCTTGCTTGGTTGGCCAAAAAGTGCGTATGCGTTTTTTCCTGAATATATTCAGAAAAAACGCATATGCCCTTTTTGGCCAAGAGCATCATTGTCGACGTTCTGCCTCTTTTCCTATGCTTTAAATGCAATTACCGTCTACCCCCTGAAATCGTTTTCTTGCAATTCTGCCCCGCTTACAAGTTCTCTTCGCAGCCTTCCTTCAATATATTTTTGGACGATAGCTGTCATTTATAACTCTGCAGGTTTGTGAGTTACAGTGCCCCTGAGCTCCTTTCTTCAACTCGCTATCTTGTGAGCTGGCCGCAAACCCGCTGGATTGCTTCAGGCCCTAATCTGGTTCCGGCAGGGCATGCTGAGCCTTTGGTTAATTCCTCTTCCTGGTGGGGAATGAGCGTTAAATTTGCCCGTGCAGACACCTACAGCTAATCTCTCATTGGTTCTCCCTCTTCCTGTTCTTCTTGAGCAGAAATTGCAAACTGTGCCCAACAGGAGGTTAAAGGCACTGACTCTCAAAGTAGGGAGAGTGTTAGTAAAGGGTCTGGAATTGTGAACCCGAGTAAAAGGGGACGAAAACTGCAATACATTTGAAAACGTTTGCCGATCACACGCTGTACCATAATGTGGGTTTCCCATGCATGTATTAGCTGAAGGAAGAATCCCTTAAACCTGGAGAGTTGGGACCCATGGAATGCGTACCATGCAGTATGCCTTCAAATGGTCTGCATTTGTTCATCGAACCTCACCAATGCTATCAGCCCGAAGTCCCCAACCTTATGTCTCACTCAGCTCTGGATGTAGATGTGGAAAATCCAGGTTGCATCACAATCCCTGAATGAATTATTTAAGAATTGCTCCCTATTTCACTGTCCTTGTGTTTTGTTTTTGTAATTCATTTTGATAATGGGATTTATCGGATTTTCTCTGCTGCATTCATGCCGCTGTACACACGCTTCATTCTCTTATGGAGACATATAAATCCATGGGTTTGAAGATTCTTACTAGTCAGGTGTATTCCAAGGCGTTGAATATGGCGTGTTTTGTCCATTTCGTTGAGCAAGGGGTAGGTCTTGACTATTACATATTTGACGAATGGAATGGTATCTGTGCTAATTTCTATCTCTGGTTTTATGCAGCACCCCAACTCACCTTTCCCCTTAAGCAAACATAAGTTGGTTTTCTAAATTTGAGACCCTTTTCTGTTTTGTAATTCAGTTCATGTGTAGCCAAGTTTACATTCCGTGTATTAGTGATATCTTATAATGTTTCATTTTCTGTGTGACTTATTTCAGTTAGAATCATGGTACCTGAATCCACTCATTATGCCGCGATGTGCCTGATGACATAGATTTCATTGCTCAGTGATATTCCATTGTACGTACGTACCACAACTTCTTTATCAATTTTTCACATTCTGGGATATTTAACTTGTACCGTAGACGAGGTTCTTGTAAACAGAGCCGTCCGAAACTTTGGGGTGGCTGTGAGTTTTTGATTTTAATTTCCCTAATCTATAGGACCATAAGTGGAATTGCCGTAGGCTCCGTTGCTTTGTTTTTTAGGTGTTCCAGGAAATACCATACACTTCTCCAGAGTGGCTGTTAGTAATTTACATCCCACTCATCAGCATAACAAGGCTCCCTGTTCTCCATGGCCTGTGCTGCCTTTCTGGATTTTACACTTTTTTCAGATGGCCGTTTTGACCGGGGGGCAGTGAGACTTCATTGTAGTGCAGATTTCTTTAAAATGCTTGCTTGGTTGGCCAAAAAGGGCGTATGCGTTTTTTCCTGAATATATTCAGGAAAAAACGCATACGCACTTTTTGGCCAAGAGCATCATTGTCGACGTTCTGCCTCTTTTCCTATGCTTTAAATGCAATTCCCGTCTACCCCCTGAAATCATTTTCCTGCAATTCTGCCCCGCTTACAAGTTCTCTTCGCAGCCTTCCTTCAATATATTTTTGGACGATAGCTGTCATTTATAACTCTGCAGGTTTGTGAGTTACAGTGTCCCTGAGCTCCTTTCTTCAACTCGCTATCTTGTGAGGTGGTCGCAAACCCGCAGGATTGCTTCAGGCACTAATCTTCTTCCAGCAGGGCATGTTGAGCCTTAGGTTATTTCCTCTTCCTGGCGGGAAATGAGCGTTAAATTTGCCCATGCAGACACCTACAGCTAGTCTCTCATTGGTTCTCCCTATTCCTGTTCATCTTGAGCAGAAATTGCAAACTGTGCCAAAGAGGAGGTTAAAGCACTGGTTCTCCAAGTAGGGAGAGTGTTAGTAAAGGGTCTGGAATGGTGAACCCGAGTAAAAGGGGAGGAAAACTGAGATGCATTTGAAAACGTTTGCCGGTCACACGGTGCACCATACTGTGGGTTTCCCATGCATGTTTTAGCTGAAGGAAGAATCCCTTAAACCGGGAGAGTTGGGACCCTTGGAATGGGTACCATGCAGTATGACTTCAAAGTGTCTGCATTTGCTCACTGAACCTCACCAATGCTATCAGCCCGAAGTGCCCAACCTTATGTCTCACTCAGCTATGGGTGTAGATGTGGTAAATCCAGGTTGCATCACAAACCCTGAATGAATTATTTAAGAATTGCTCTCTATTTCACTGTCCTTGTGTTTTGTTTTTGTAATTCATTTTGATAATAGGATTTATCGGATTTTCTCTGCTGCATTCATGCCGCTGTACACACGTTTCATTCTCTTACGGAGACATATGAATCCATGGGTTTGAAGATTCTTACTAGTCAGGTGTATTCCTAGGCGTTGAATATGGGGTGTTTAGTCCATTTCGTTGAGCAAGGGGTAGGTCTTGACTATTATATATTTGGCTTATGAAAAGGTATCTGTGCTAATTTCTATCTCTGTTTTGATGCGGCACCCCAACTCACCTTTCCCCTTAAGCAAGCATAAGTTGGTTTTCTAAATTTGAGGCCCTGTTCTGTTTTGTAATTCAGTTCATGTGTAGCCTAGTTTATATTCCGTGTATTAGTGATATCTTATGATGTTTCATTTTCTGTGTGACTTATTTCACTTAGAATCATGGTACCTGAATCCACTCATTATGCCGCGACGGGCCTGATGACATAGATTTCATTGCTGAGTGATATTCCATTGTACGTACGTACCACAACTTCTTTATCAATTTTTCACATTCTGGGATATTTAACTTGTACCTTAGACGAGGTTCTTGTAAACAGAGTCGTCCGAAACTTTGGGGTGGCTGTGAGTTTTTGATTTTAATTTCCCTAAGCTATAGGACCATAAGTCGAAGTGACGTAGGCTCCGTTGCTTTGTTTTTTAGGTGTTCCAGGAAATACCATACACTTCTCCAGAGTGGCTGTTAGTAATTTACATCCCGCCCATCAGCA
Source organism: Delphinapterus leucas (assembly GCF_059928025.1). Classification (NCBI taxonomy): domain Eukaryota; kingdom Metazoa; phylum Chordata; class Mammalia; order Artiodactyla; family Monodontidae; genus Delphinapterus; species Delphinapterus leucas. Next base: position 18,662,276 of record NW_028322233.1, on the reverse strand, counting down.
TAACAAGGCTCCCTGTTCTCCATGGCCTGTGCTGCCTTTCTGGATTTTACACTTTTTTCAGATGGCCGTTTTGACCGGGGGGCAGTGAGACTTCATTGTAGTGCAGATTTCTATAAAATGCTTGCTTGGTTGGCCAAAAAGGGCGTATGCGTTTTTTCCTGAATATACTCAGGAAAAAACGCATACGCCCTTTTTGGCCAAGAGCATCATTGTCGACGTTCTGCCTCTTTTCCTATGCTTTAAATGCAATTCCCGTCTACCCCCTGAAATCATTTTCCTGCAATTCTGCCCCGCTTACAAGTTCTCTTCGCAGCCTTCCTTCAATATATTTTTGGACGATAGCTGTCATTTATAACTCTGCAGGTTTGTGAGTTACAGTGTCCCTGAGCTCCTTTCTTCAAATCGCTATCTTGTGAGCTGGTCGCAAACCCGCAGGATTGCTTCAGGCCCTAATCTGCTTCCAGCACGGCATGTTGAGCCTTAGGTTATTTCCTCTTCCTGGCGGGAAATGAGCGTTAAATTTGCCTGTGCAGAAACCTACAGCTAGTCTCTCATTGGTTCTCCCTATTCCTGTTCATCTTGAGCAGAAATTCAAACTGTGGCAAAGAGGAGGTTAAAGCACTGACTCTCCAAGTAGGGAGAGTGTTAGTAAAGGGTCTGGAATGGTGAACCCGAGTAAAAGGGGAGGAAAACTGAGATGCATTTGAAAACGTTTGCCGGTCACATGGTGCACCATACTGTGGGTTTCCCATGCATGTTTTAGCTGAAGGAAGAATCCCTTAAACCTGGAGAGTTGGGACCCTTGGAATGGGTACCATGCAGTATGACTTCAAAGTGTCTGCATTTGCTCACTGAACCTCACCAATGCTATCAGCCCGAAGTGCCCAACCTTATGTCTCACTCAGCTCTGGGTGTAGATGTGGTAAATCCAGGTTGCATCACAAACCCTGAATGAATTATTTAAGAATTGCTATCTATTTCACTGTCCTTCTGTTTTGTTTTTTTTATATAATTTGATAGTGGGATTTATCGGATTTTCTCTGCTGCATTCATGCCGCTGTACACACGCTTCATTCTCTTACGGAGAAATATGAATCCATGGGTTTGAAGATTCTTACTAGTCAGGTGTATTCCTAGGCGTTGAATATGGGGTGTTTAGTCCATTTCGTTGAGCAAGGGGTAGGTCTTGACTATTACATATTTGTCTTATGAAAAGGTATCTGTGCTAATTTCTATCTCTGTTTTGGTGCGGCACCCCAACTCACCTTTCCCCTTAAGCAAGCATAAGTTGGTTTTCTAAATTTGAGGCCCTGTTCTGTTTTGTAATTCAGTTCATGTGTAGCCTAGTTTATATTCCGTGTATTAGTGATATCTTATGATGTTTCATTTTCTGTGTGACTTATTTCACTTAGAATCATGTTACCTGAATCCACTCATTATGCCGCGACGGGCCTGATGACATAGATTTCATTGCTCAGTGATATTCCATTGTACGTACGTAGCACAACTTCTTTATCCATTTTTCACATTCTGGGATATTTAACTTGTACCGTAGACGAGGTTCTTGTAAACAGAGCCGACCGAAACTTTGGGGTGGCTGTGTGTTTTTGATTTTAATTTCCCTAAGCTATAGGACAATAAGTGGAAGTGCCGTAGGCTCTGTTGCTTTGTTTTTTAGGTGTTCCAGGAAACACCATACACTTCTCCAGAGTGGCTGTTGGCAATTTACATCCCGCCCATCAGCATAACAAGGCTCCCGGTTCTCCATGCCCTGTGCTGCCTTTCTGGATTTTACACTTTTTTCAGATGGCCCTTTTGACCGGGGGGCAGTGAGACTTCATTGTAGTGCAGATTTCTTTAACATGCTTGCTTGGTTGGCCAAAAAGTGCGTATGCGTTTTTTCCTGAATATATTCAGAAAAAACGCATACGCCCTTTTTGGCCAAGAGCATCATTGTCGACGTTCTGCCTCTATTCCTATGCTTTAAATGCAATTACCGTCTACCCCCTGAAATCGTTTTCCTGCAATTCTGCCCCGCTTACAAGTTCTCTTCACAGCCATCCTTCAATATATTTTTGGACGATAGCTGTCATTTATAACTCTGCAGGTTTGTGAGTTACAGTGCCCCTGAGCTCCTTTCTTCAACTCGCTATCTTGTGAGCTGGCCGCAAACCCGCTGGATTGCTTCAGGCCCTAATCTGGTTCCGGCAGGGCATGCTGAGCCTGTGGTTAATTCCTCTTCCTGGTGGGGAATGAGCATTAAATTTGCCCGTGCAGACACCTACAGCTAATCTCTCATTGGTTCTCCCTCTTCCTGTTCTTATTGAGCAGAAATTGCAAACTGTGCCCAACAGGAGGTTAAAGGCACTGACTCTCCAAGTAGGGAGAGTGTTAGTAAAGGGTCTGGAATTGTGAACCCGAGTAAAAGGGGATGAAAACTGCAATGCATTTGAAAATGTTTGCCGGTCACACGCTGCACCATACTGTGGGTTTCCCATGCATGTATTAGCTGAAGGAAGAACCCCTTAAACCTGGAGAGTTGGGACCCATGGAATGCGTACAATGCAGTATGCCTTCAAAGGGTCTGCATTTGTTCATCGAACCTCACCGATGCTATCAGCCCGAAGTCCCCAAACTTATGTCTCACTCAGCTCTGGATGTAGATGTGGTAAATCCAGGTTGCATCACAAGCCCTGAATGAATTATTTAAGAATTGCTCCCTATTTCACTGTCCTTGTGTTTTGTTTTTGTAATTCATTTTGATAATGGGATTTATCGGATTTTCTCTGCTGCATTCATGCCACTGTACAGACGCTTCATTCTCTTATGGAGACATATAAATCCATGGGTTTGAAGATTCTTACTAGTCAGGTGTATTCCTAGGCGTTGAATATGGCGTGTTTTGTCCATTTCGTTGAGCAAGGGGTAGGTCTTGACTATTACATATTTGACGAATGGAATGGTATCTGTGCTAATTTCTATCTCTGGTTTTATGCAGCACCCCAACTCACCTTTCCCCTTAAGCAAGCATAAGTTGGTTTTCTAAATTTGAGGCCCTGTTCTGTTTTGTAATTCAGTTCATGTGTAGCCAAGTTTACATTCCGTGTATTAGTGATAACTTATGATGTTTCATTTTCTGTGTGACTTATTTCACTTAGAATCATGGTACCTGAATCCACTCATTATGCCGCGATGGGCTTGATGACATAGATTTCATTGCTGAGTGATATTCCATTGTACGTACGTACCACAACTTCTTTATCAATTTTTTACATTCTGGGATATTTAACTTGTACCGTAGACGAGGTTCTTGTAAACAGAGCCGTCCGAAACTTTGGGGTGGCTGTGAGTTTTTGATTTTAATTTCCCCAAGCTATAGGACCATAAGTGGAATTGCCGTAGGCTCCATTGCTTTGTTTTTTAGGTGTTCCAGGAAATACCATACACTTCTCCAGAGTGGCTGTTAGTAATTTACATCCCGCCCATCAGCATAACAAGGCTCCCTGTTCTCCGTGGCCTGTGCTGCCTTTCTGGATTTTACACTTTTTTCAGATGGCCCTTTTGACCGGGGGGCAGTGAGACTTCATTGTAGTGCAGATTTCTTTAACATGCTTGCTTGGTTGGCCAAAAAGGGCGTATGCGTTTTTTCCTGAATATATTCAGGATAAAACGCATACGCCCTTTTTGGCCAAGTGCATCATTGTCGACGTTCTGCCTCTTTTCCTATGCTTTAAATGCAATTCCAGTCTACCTCCTGAAATCGTTTTCCTGAAATTCTGCCCCGCTTTCAAGTCCTCTTCGCAGCCTTCCTTCAATATATTTTTGGACGATAGCTGTCATTTATAACTCTGCATGTTTGTGAATTACAGTGCCCCTGAGCTCCTTTCTTCAAATCGCTTTCTTGTGAGCTGGCCGCAAACCCGCAGGAATGCTTCAGGCCCTAAACTGGTTCCGGCACGGCATGCTGAGCCTTTGGTTAATTCCTCTTCCAAGTGGGAAATGAGCATTAAATTTGCCCGTGCAGAACCCTACAGCTAGTCTCTCATTTGTTCTCCCTATTCCTGTTCATCTTGCGCAGAAATTGCAAACTGTGCCAAACAGCAGGTTAAAGGCACTGACTCTCCAAGTGGGGAAAGTGTTAGTAAAGGGTTTGGAATTGTGAACCCGAGGAAAAGGGGATGAAAACTGAGATGCATTTGAAAACGTTTCCCAGTCACACGGTTCACCATACTGTGGGTTTCCCATGCATGCTTTAGCTGAAGGAAGAATCGCTTAAACCTGGAGAGTTGGGACCCATGGAATGGGTACCATGCAGTATGACTTCAAATGGTCTGCATTTGCTCATCGAACCTCACCAATGCTATCAGCCCGAAGTGTCCAACCTTATGGCTCACTCAGCTCTGGGTGTAGATGAGGTCAATCCAGGTTGCATCACAAGCCCTGAATGAATTATTTAAGAATTGCTCTCTATTTCACTGTCATTGTGTTTTGTTTTTGTAATTCATTTTGATAATGGGATTTATGGGATTTTCTCTGCTGCCTTCATGCAGCTGTACACACGCTTGATTCTCTTATGGAGACATATAAATCCATGGGTTTGAAAAATCTTTCTAGTCAGGTGTATTCCTAGGCATTGAATATAGGGTGTTTAGCCCATTTCGTTGAGCAAGGGGTAGGTCTTGACTATTACATGTTTGACGTATGGAATGGTATCTGTGCTAATTTCTATCTCTGGTTTTATGCAGCACCCCAACTCACCTTTCTCCTTAAGCAAACATAAGTTGGTTTTCTAAATTTGAGACCCTGTTCTGTTTTGTAATTCAGTTCATGTGTAGCCAAGATTACATTCGGTGTATTAGTGATATCTTATGATGTTTCATTTTCTGTGTGACTTATTTCACTTAGAATCATCGTACCTGAATCCACTCATTATGCCACGACGGGCCAGATGACAGAGATTTCATTGGTGAGTGATATTCCATTGTACGTACGTACCACAACTTCTTTATCCATTTTTCGCATTCTGGGATATTTAACTTGTACCGTAGATCAAGTTCTTGTAAACAGAGCCGTCTGAAACTTTGTGGTGGCTGTGTGTTTTTGATTTTAATTTCCCTAATCTATAGGACCATAAGTGGAAGTGCGATAGGCTTCATTGCTTTGTTTTTTAGGTGTTTCAGGAAACACCATACACTTAGCCAGTGTGGCTCTTGGCAATTTACATCCCACCCATCAGCATAACAAGGCTCCCTGTTCTCCATTGCCTGTGCTGCATTTCTGGATTTTACACTTTTTTCAGATGGCCCTTTTGACCGAGGGGCAGTGAGACTTCATTGTAGTGCAGATTTCTTTAACATGCTTGCTTGCTTGGCCAAAAAGGGCGTATGCGTTTTTTCCTGAATATATTCAGGGAAAAACGCATACGCCCTTTTTGGCCAAGTGCATCATTGTCGACGTTCTGCCTCTTTTCCTATGCTTAAAATGCAATTCCAGTCTACCCCCGGAAATCATTTTCCTGCAATTCTTCCCCGCATTCAAGTCCTCTTCGCAGCCTTCCTTCAATATATTTTTGGACGATAGCTGTCATTTATAACTCTGCATGTTTGTGAATTACAGTGCCCCTGAGCTCCTTTCTTCAAATCGCTTTCTTTTGAGCTGGCCGCAAACCCGCAGGATTGCTTCAGGCCCTAATCTTGTTCCGGCTCGGCATGCTGAGCCTTTGGTTAATTCCTCTTCCTGGCTGGAAATGAGCGTTAAATTTGCCCGTGCAGACACCTACAGCTAGTCTCTACTTGGTTCTCTCTATTCCTGTTCATCTTGCGCAGAAATTGCAAACTGTGCCAAACAGGAGGTTAAAGGCACTGACTCTATAAGTGGGGAGAGTGTTAGTAAAGGGTCTGGAATTGTGAACCCGAGTAAAAGAGGACAAAAACTGAGATGCATTTGAAAAGGTTTCCCAGTCACACAGTGCACCATACTGTGGGTTTCCCATGCATGCTTTAGCTGAAGTAAGAATCGCTTAGACCTTGAGAGTTGGGACCCATGGAATGGGTACCATGCACTATGACTTCAAATGGTCTGCATTTGCTCATCGAACCTCACCAATGCTATCAGCCCGAAGTGTCCAACCTTATGTCTCACACAGCTCTGGGTGGAAATGAGGTAAATCCAGGTTGCATCACAAGCCCTGAATGAATTATTTAAGAATTGCTCTCTATTTCACTGTCATTGTGTTTTGTTTTTGTCATTCATTTGATAATGGGATTTATCGGATTTTCTCTGCTGCCTTCATGCAGCTGTACACACGCTTGATTCTCTTATGGAGACATATAAATCCATGGGTTTGAAAATTCTTTCTAGTCAGGTGTATTCCTAGGTGTTGAATATAAGGTGTGGAGCCCACTTCGTTGAGCAAAGGGTAGGTCTTGACTGTTACATATTTGACGTATGGAATGGTATCTGTGCTAATTTCTATCTCTGGTTTTATGCAGCACCACAACTCACCTTTCCCCTTAAGCAAACATAAGTTGGTTTTCTAAATTTGAGACCCTGTTCTGTTTTGTAATTCAGTTCATGTGTAGCCAAGATTACATTCGGTGTATTAGTGATATCTTATGATGTTTCAATTTCTGTGTGACTTATTTCACTTAGAATCATCGTACCTGAATCCACTCATTATGCCACGACGGGCCAGATGACATAGATTTCATTGGTGAGTGATATTCGATTGTACGTACGTACCACAACTTCTTTATCCATTTTGCGCTTTCTGGGATATTTAACTTGTACCGTAGATGAGGTTCTTGTAAACAGAGCCGTCTGAAATTTTGGGTGGCTGTGTGTTTTTTATTTTAATTTCCCTAGGCTATAGGACCATAAGTGGAAGTGCTGTAGGCTCTGTTGCTTTCTTTTTTAGGTGTTTCAGGAAACGCCATACACTTCTCCAGAGTGGCTCTTGGCAATTTACATCCCACCCATCAGCATAACAAGGCTCCCTGTTCTCCATGGCCTGTACTGCATTTCTGGATTTTACACTTTTTTCAGATGGCCCTTTTGACCGGGGGGCAGTGAGACTTCATTTTAGTGCAGATTTCTTTAACATGCTTGCTTGGTTGGCCAAAAAGTGCGTATGCGTTTTTTCCTGAATATATTCAGGAAAAAACGCATACGCCCTTTTTGGCCAAGTGCATCATTGTCGACGTTCTGCCTCTTTTCCTATGCTTTAAATGCAATTCCAGTCTACCCCCTGAAATCGTTTTCCTGCAATTCTGCCCCGCTTTCAAGTCCTCTTCGCAGCCTTCCTTCAATATATTTTTGGACGATAGCTGTCATTTATAACTCTGCAGGTTTGTGAATTACAGTGCCCCTGATCTCCTTTCTTCAAATCGCTATCTTGTGAGCTGGTCGCAAACCCGCAGGATTGCTTCAGGCCCTAATCTGGTTCCGGGACGGCATGCTGAGCCTTTGGTTAATTCCTCTTCCTGGTTGGAAATGAGCGTTAACTTTGCCCGTGCAGACACCTACAGCTAGTCTCTCATTGGTTCTCCCTATTCCTGTTCATCTTGCGCAGAAATTGCAAACTGTGCCAAACAGGAGGTTAAAGGCAGTGACTCTCCAAGTGGGGAGAATTTTAGTAAAGGGTCTGGAATTGTGAACCCGAGTAAAAGGGGACAGAGACTGAGATGAATTTGAAAACGTTTTCCGGTCACACGGTGCACCATACTGTGTGTTTCCCATGCATGCTTTAGCTGAAGGAAGAATCGCTTAAACCTGGAGAGTTGGGACCCATGGAATGGGTACCATGCAGTATGACTTCAAATGGTCTGCATTTGCTCATCGAACCTCACCAATGCTATCAGCCCGAAGTGTCCAACCTTATGTCTCACTCAGCTCTGGGTATAGATGAGGTAAATCCAGGTTGCATCACAAGCCCTGAATGAATTATTTAAGAATTGCTCTCTATTTCACTGTCATTGTGTTTTGTTTTTGTAATTCATTTTGATAATAGGATTTATCGGATTTTCTATGCTGCCTTCATGCAGCTGTACACACACTTGATTCTCTTATGGAGACATATAAATCCATGGGTTTGAAGATTTTTACTAGTCAGGTGTATTCCTAGGCATTGAATATAGGGTGTTTAGCCCATTTCGTTGAGCAAGTGGTAGGTCTTGACTATTACATATTTGACTTATGGAATGGTATCTGTGCTAATTTCTATCTCTGGTTTTATGCAGCACCCAACTCACCTTTCTCCTTAAGCAAACATAAGTTGGTTTTCTAAATTTGAGACCCTGTTCTGTTTTGTAAGTCAGTTCATGTGTAGCCAAGATTACATTCCGTGTATTAGTGATATCTTATGATATTTCATTTTCTCTGTGACTTATTTCACTTAGAATCATTGTACCTGAATTCAATCATTATGCCACGACGGGCCTGATGATATAGATTTCATTGGTGAGTGATATTCCATTGTACGTACGTACCACAACTTCTTTATCCATTTTTCGCTTTCTGGGATATTTTACTTGTACCGTAGAAGATGTTCTTGTAAACAGAGCCGTCTGAAACTTTGGGGCGGCTGTGTGTTTTTGATTTTAATTTCCCTAAGCTATAGAACCATAAGTGGAAGTGCCGTAGGCTCCATTGCTTTGTGTTTTAGGTGTTTCAGGAAACACCATACACTTCTCCAGAGTGGCTGTTGGCAATTTACATCCCACCCATCAGCATAACATGGCTCCCTGTTCTCCATGGCCTGTGCTGCCTTTCTGGATTTTACACTTTTTTCAGATGGCCCTTTTGATTGGGGGGCAGTGAGACTTCATTGTAGTGCAGATTTGTCTAACATGCTTGCTTGGTTGGCCAAAAAGGGCGTATGCGTTTTTTCCTGAATATATTCAGGAAAAAACGCATACGCCGTTTTTGGCCACGTGCATCATTGTCGACATTCTGCCTCTTTTCCTATGCTTTAAATGCAATTCTACTCTACTCCCCGAAACCGCTTTCCTGCAATTCTGCCCCGATTTCAAGTCCTCTTCGCAGCCTTCCTTCAATATATTTTTGGACAATAGCTGTCATTTATAACTTTGCAGGTTTGAGAAATACAGTGCCCCTGAGCTCCTTTCTTCAAATCGCTTTCTTGTGAGCTGGCCGCAAACCCGCAGGATTGCTTCTGGCCCTAATCTGGTTCTGGCAAGGCATGCTGAGCGTTTGGTTAATTCCACTTCCTGGTGGGAATGGAGCATTAAATTTGCCCGTGCAAACACCTACAGCTAGTCTCTCATTGGTTCTCCCTATTCCTGTTCATCTTGAGCAGAAATTGCAAACTGTGCCAAAGAGGAGGTTAAAGCACTGACTCTCCAAGTAGGGAGAGTGTTAGTAAAGGGTCTGGAATGGTGAACCCGAGTAAAAGGGGAGGAAAACTGAGATGCATTTGAAAACGTTTGCCGGTCACACGGTGCACCATACTGTGGGTTTCCCATGCATGTTTTAGCTGAAGGAAGAATCCCTTAAACCTGGAGAGTTGGGACCCTTGGAATGGGTACCATGCAGTATGACTTCAAAGTGTCTGCATTTGCTCACTGAACCTCACCAATGCTATCAGCCCGAAGTGCCCAACCTTATGTCTCACTGAGCTCTGGGTGTAGATGTGGTAAATCCAGGTTGCATCACAATCCCTGAATGAATTATTTAAGAATTGCTCCCTATTTCACTGTCCTTGTGTTTTGTTTTTGTAATTCATTTTGATAATGGGATTTATCGGATTTTCTCTGCTGCATTCATGCCGCTGTACACACGCTTCATTCTCTTATGGAGACATATAAATCCATGGGTTTGAAGATTCTTACTAGTCAGGTGTATTCCTAGGCGTTGAATATGGCGTGTTTTGTCCATTTCGTTGAGCAAGGGGTAGGTCTTGACTATTACATATATGATGAATGGAATTGTATCTGTGCTAATTTCTATCTCTGGTTTGATGCAGCACCCCAACTCACCTTTCCCCTTAAGCAAGCATAAGTTGGTTTTCTAAATTTGAGGCCCTGTTCTGTTTTGTAATTCAGTTCATGTGTAGCCAAGTTTACATTCCTTGTATTAGTGATATCTTATGATGTTTCATTTTCTGTGTGACTTATTTCAGTTAGAATCATGGTACCTGAATCCACTCATTATGCCGCGACGGGCCTGATGACATAGATTTCATTGCTGAGTGATATTCCATTGTACGTACGTACCACAACTTTTTTATAAATTTTTTACATTCTGGGATATTTAACTTGTACCGTAGACGAGGTTCTTGTAAACAGAGCCGTCCGAAACTTTGGGGTGGCTGTGAGTTTTTGATTTTAATTTCCCTAAGCTATAGGACCATAAGTGGAATTGCCGTAGGCTCCGTTGCTTTGTTTTTTAGGTGTTCCTGGAAATACCATACACTTCTCCAGAGTGGCTGTTAGTAATTTACATCCCACTCATCAGCATAACAAGGCTCCCTGTTCTCCATGGCCTGTGCTGCCTTTCTGGATTTTACACTTTTTTCAGATGGCCCTTTTGACCGGGGGGCAGTGAGACTTCATTGTAGTGCAGATTTCTTTAAAATGCTTGCTTGGTTGGCCAAAAAGGGCGTATGCGTTTTTTCCTGAATATACTCAGGAAAAAACGCATACGCCCTTTTTGGCCAAGAGCATCATTGTCGACGTTCTGCCTCTTTTCCTATGCTTTAAATGCAATTCCCGTCTACCCCCTGAAATCATTTTCCTGCAATTCTGCCCCGCTTACAAGTTCTCTTCGCAGCCTTCCTTCAATATATTTTTGGACGATAGCTGTCATTTATAACTCTGCAGGTTTGTGAGTTACAGTGTCCCTGAGCTCCTTTCTTCAACTCGCTATCTTGTGAGCTGGTCGCAAACCCGCAGGATTGCTTCAGGCCCTAATCTGCTTCCAGCACGGCATGTTGAGCCTTAGGTTATTTCCTCTTCCTGGCGGGAAATGAGCGTTAAATTTGCCTGTGCAGAAACCTACAGCTAGTCTCTCATTGGTTCTCCCTATTCCTGTTCATCTTGAGCAGAAATTCAAACTGTGGCAAAGAGGAGGTTAAAGCACTGACTCTCCAAGTAGGGAGAGTGTTAGTAAAGGGTCTGGAATGGTGAACCCGAGTAAAAGGGGAGGAAAACTGAGATGCATTTGAAAACGTTTGCCGGTCACATGGTGCACCATACTGTGGGTTTCCCATGCATGTTTTAGCTGAAGGAAGAATCCCTTAAACCGGGAGAGTTGGGACCCTTGGAATGGGTACCATGCAGTATGACTTCAAAGTGTCTGCATTTGCTCACTGAACCTCACCAATGCTCTCAGCCCGAAGTGCCCAACCTTATGTCTCACTCAGCTCTGGGTGTAGATGTGGTAAATCCAGGTTGCATCACAAACCCTGAATGAATTATTTAAGAATTGCTATCTATTTCACTGTCCTTCTGTTTTGTTTTTTTTATATAATTTGATAGTGGGATTTATCGGATTTTCTCTGCTGCATTCATGCCGCTGTACACACGCTTCATTCTCTTACGGAGAAATATGAATCCATGGGTTTGAAGATTCTTACTAGTCAGGTGTATTCCTAGGCGTTGAATATGGGGTGTTTAGTCCATTTCGTTGAGCAAGGGGTAGGTCTTGACTATTACATATTTGTCTTATGAAAAGGTATCTGTGCTAATTTCTATCTCTGTTTTGGTGCGGCACCCCAACTTACCTTTCCCCTTAAGCAAGCATAAGTTGGTTTTCTAAATTTGAGGCCCTGTTCTGTTTTGTAATTCAGTTCATGTGTAGCCTAGTTTATATTCCGTGTATTAGTGATATCTTATGATGTTTCATTTTCTGTGTGACTTATTTCACTTAGAATCATGTTACCTGAATCCACTCATTATGCCGCGACGGGCCTGATGACATAGATTTCATTGCTCAGTGATATTCCATTGTACGTACGTAGCACAACTTCTTTATCCATTTTTCACATTCTGGGATATTTAACTTGTACCGTAGACGAGGTTCTTGTAAACAGAGCCGACCGAAACTTTGGGGTGGCTGTGTGTTTTTGATTTTAATTTCCCTAAGCTATAGGACAATAAGTGGAAGTGCCGTAGGCTCTGTTGCTTTGTTTTTTAGGTGTTCCAGGAAACACCATACACTTCTCCAGAGTGGCTGTTGGCAATTTACATCCCGCCCATCAGCATAACAAGGCTCCCGGTTCTCCATGCCCTGTGCTGCCTTTCTGGATTTTACACTTTTTTCAGATGGCCCTTTTGACCGGGGGGCAGTGAGACTTCATTGTAGTGCAGATTTCTTTAACATGCTTGCTTGGTTGGCCAAAAAGTGCGTATGCGTTTTTTCCTGAATATATTCAGAAAAAACGCATACGCCCTTTTTGGCCAAGAGCATCATTGTCCACGTTCTGCCTCTATTCCTATGCTTTAAATGCAATTACCGTCTACCCCCTGAAATCGTTTTCCTGCAATTCTGCCCCGCTTACAAGTTCTCTTCACAGCCATCCTTCAATATATTTTTGGACGATAGCTGTCATTTATAACTCTGCAGGTTTGTGAGTTACAGTGCCCCTGAGCTCCTTTCTTCAACTCGCTATCTTGTGAGCTGGCCGCAAACCCGCTGGATTGCTTCAGGCCCTAATCTGGTTCCGGCAGGGCATGCTGAGCCTGTGGTTAATTCCTCTTCCTGGTGGGGAATGAGCATTAAATTTGCCCGTGCAGACACCTACAGCTAATCTCTCATTGGTTCTCCCTATTCCTGTTCTTATTGAGCAGAAATTGCAAACTGTGCCCAACAGGAGGTTAAAGGCACTGACTCTCCAAGTAGGGAGAGTGTTAGTAAAGGGTCTGGAATTGTGAACCCGAGTAAAAGGGGATGAAAACTGCAATGCATTTGAAAACGTTTGCCGGTCACACGCTGCACCATACTGTGGGTTTCCCATGCATGTATTAGCTGAAGGAAGAATCCCTTAAACCTGGAGAGTTGGGACCCATGGAATGCGTACAATGCAGTATGCCTTCAAAGGGTCTGCATTTGTTCATCGAACCTCACCGATGCTATCAGCACGAAGTCCCCAAACTTATGTCTCACTCAGCTCTGGATGTAGATGTGGTAAATCCAGGTTGCATCACAATCCCTGAATGAATTATTTAAGAATTGCTCCCTATTTCACTGTCCTTGTGTTTTGTTTTTGTAATTCATTTTGATAATGGGATTTATCGGATTTTCTCTGCTGCATTCATGCCACTGTACAGACGCTTCATTCTCTTATGGAGACATATAAATCCATGGGTTTGAAGATTCTTACTAGTCAGGTGTATTCCTAGGCGTTGAATATGGCGTGTTTTGTCCATTTCGTTGAGCAAGGGGTAGGTCTTGACTATTACATATTTGACGAATGGAATGGTATCTGTGCTAATTTCTATCTCTGGTTTTATGCAGCACCCCAACTCACCTTTCCCCTTAAGCAAGCATAAGTTGGTTTTCTAAATTTGAGGCCCTGTTCTGTTTTGTAATTCAGTTCATGTGTAGCCAAGTTTACATTCCGTGTATTAGTGATAACTTATGATGTTTCATTTTCTGTGTGACTTATTTCACTTAGAATCATGGTACCTGAATCCACTCATTATGCCGCGACGGGCTTGATGACATAGATTTCATTGCTGAGTGATATTCCATTGTACGTACGTACCACAACTTCTTTATCAATTTTTTACATTCTGGGATATTTAACTTGTACCGTAGACGAGGTTCTTGTAAACAGAGCCGTCCGAAACTTTGGGGTGGCTGTGAGTTTTTGATTTTAATTTCCCCAAGCTATAGGACCATAAGTGGAATTGCCGTAGGCTCCATTGCTTTGTTTTTTAGGTGTTCCAGGAAATACCATACACTTCTCCAGAGTGGCTGTTAGTAATTTACATCCCGCCCATCAGCATAACAAGGCTCCCTGTTCTCCGTGGCCTGTGCTGCCTTTCTGGATTTTACACTTTTTTCAGATGGCCCTTTTGACCGGGGGGCAGTGAGACTTCATTGTAGTGCAGATTTCTTTAACATGCTTGCTTGGTTGGCCAAAAAGGGCGTATGCGTTTTTTCCTGAATATATTCAGGATAAAACGCATACGCCCTTTTTGGCCAAGTGCATCATTGTCGACGTTCTGCCTCTTTTCCTATGCTTTAAATGCAATTCCAGTCTACCTCCTGAAATCGTTTTCCTGAAATTCTGCCCCGCTTTCAAGTCCTCTTCGCAGCCTTCCTTCAATATATTTTTGGACGATAGCTGTCATTTATAACTCTGCATGTTTGTGAATTACAGTGCCCCTGAGCTCCTTTCTTCAAATCGCTTTCTTGTGAGCTGGCCGCAAACCCGCAGGAATGCTTCAGGCCCTAATCTGGTTCCGGCACGGCATGCTGAGCCTTTGGTTAATTCCTCTTCCTGGTGGGAAATGAGCATTAAATTTGCCCGTGCAGACACCTACAGCTAGTCTCTCATTTGTTCTCCCTATTCCTGTTCATCTTGCGCAGAAATTGCAAACTGTGCCAAACAGCAGGTTAAAGGCACTGACTCTCCAAGTGGGGAAAGTGTTAGTAAAGGGTTTGGAATTGTGAACCCGAGGAAAAGGGGATGAAAACTGAGATGCATTTGAAAACGTTTCCCAGTCACACGGTTCACCATACTGTGGGTTTCCCATGCATGCTTTAGCTGAAGGAAGAATCGCTTAAACCTGGAGAGTTGGGACCCATGGAATGGGTACCATGCAGTATGACTTCAAATGGTCTGCATTTGCTCATCGAACCTCACCAATGCTATCAGCCCGAAGTGTCCAACCTTATGGCTCACTCAGCTCTGGGTTTTGATGAGGTCAATCCAGGTTGCATCACAAGCCCTGAATGAATTATTTAAGAATTGCTCTCTATTTCACTGTCATTGTGTTTTGTTTTTGTAATTCATTTTGATAATGGGATTTATGGGATTTTCTCTGCTGCCTTCATGCAGCTGTACACACGCTTGATTCTCTTATGGAGACATATAAATCCATGGGTTTGAAAAATCTTTCTAGTCAGGTGTATTCCTAGGCATTGAATATAGGGTGTTTAGCCCATTTCGTTGAGCAAGGGGTAGGTCTTGACTATTACATGTTTGACGTATGGAATGGTATCTGTGCTAATTTCTATCTCTGGTTTTATGCAGCACCCCAACTCACCTTTCTCCTTAAGCAAACATAAGTTGGTTTTCTAAATTTGAGACCCTGTTCTGTTTTGTAATTCAGTTCATGTGTAGCCAAGATTACATTCCGTGTATTAGTGATATCTTATGATGTTTCATTTTCAGTGTGACTTATTTCACTTAGAATCATCGTACCTGAATCCACTCATTATGCCACGACGGGCCAGATGACAGAGATTTCATTGGTGAGTGATATTCCATTGTACGTACGTACCACAACTTCTTTATCCATTTTTCGCATTCTGGGATATTTAACTTGTACCGTAGATCAAGTTCTTGTAAACAGAGCCGTCTGAAACTTTGTGGTGGCTGTGTGTTTTTGATTTTAATTTCCCTAATCTATAGGACCATAAGTGGAAGTGCGATAGGCTTCATTGCTTTGTTTTTTAGGTGTTTCAGGAAACACCATACACTTAGCCAGTGTGGCTCTTGGCAATTTACATCCCACCCATCAGCATAACAAGGCTCCCTGTTCTCCATTGCCTGTGCTGCATTTCTGGATTTTACACTTTTTTCAGATGGCCCTTTTGACCGAGGGGCAGTGAGACTTCATTGTAGTGCAGATTTCTTTAACATGCTTGCTTGCTTGGCCAAAAAGGCCGTATGCGTTTTTTCCTGAATATATTCAGGGAAAAACGCATACGCCCTTTTTGGCCAAGTGCATCATTGTCGACGTTCTGCCTCTTTTCCTATGCTTAAAATGCAATTCCAGTCTACCCCCGGAAATCATTTTCCTGCAATTCTTCCCCGCATTCAAGTCCTCTTCGCAGCCTTCCTTCAATATATTTTTGGACGATAGCTGTCATTTATAACTCTGCATGTTTGTGAATTACAGTGCCCCTGAGCTCCTTTCTTCAAATCGCTTTCTTTTGAGCTGGCCGCAAACCCGCAGGATTGCTTCAGGCCCTAATCTTGTTCCGGCTCGGCATGCTGAGCCTTTGGTTAATTCCTCTTCCTGGCTGGAAATGAGCGTTAAATTTGCCCGTGCAGACACCTACAGCTAGTCTCTACTTGGTTCTCTCTATTCCTGTTCATCTTGCGCAGAAATTGCAAACTGTGCCAAACAGGAGGTTAAAGGCACTGACTCTATAAGTGGGGAGAGTGTTAGTAAAGGGTCTGGAATTGTGAACCCGAGTAAAAGAGGACAAAAACTGAGATGCATTTGAAAAGGTTTCCCAGTCACACAGTGCACCATACTGTGGGTTTCCCATGCATGCTTTAGCTGAAGGAAGAATCGCTTAGACCTTGAGAGTTGGGACCCATGGAATGGGTACCATGCAGTATGACTTCAAATGGTCTGCATTTGCTCATCGAACCTCACCAATGCTATCAGCCCGATGTGTCCAACCTTATGTCTCACACAGCTCTGGGTGGAGATGAGGTAAATCCAGGTTGCATCACAAGCCCTGAATGAATTATTTAAGAATTGCTCTCTATTTCACTGTCATTGTGTTTTGTTTTTGTCATTCATTTGATAATGGGATTTATCGGATTTTCTCTGCTGCCTTCATGCAGCTGTACACACGCTTGATTCTCTTATGGAGACATATAAATCCATGGGTTTGAAAATTCTTTCTAGTCAGGTGTATTCCTAGGTGTTGAATATAAGGTGTGGAGCCCACTTCGTTGAGCAAAGGGTAGGTCTTGACTGTTATATATTTGACGTATGGAATGGTATCTGTGCTAATTTCTATCTCTGGTTTTATGCAGCACCACAACTCACCTTTCCCCTTAAGCAAACATAAGTTGGTTTTCTAAATTTGAGACCCTGTTCTGTTTTGTAATTCAGTTCATGTGTAGCCAAGATTACATTCGGTGTATTAGTGATATCTTATGATGTTTCAATTTCTGTGTGACTTATTTCACTTAGAATCATCGTACCTGAATCCACTCATTATGCCACGACGGGCCAGATGACATAGATTTCATTGCTCAGTGATATTCCATTGTACGTACGTACCACAACTTCTTTATCCATTTTTCACATTCTGGGATATTTAACTTGAACCGTAGACGAGGTTCTTGTAAACAGAGCCGACCGAAACTTTGGGGTGGCTGTGTGTTTTTGATTTTAATTTCCCTAAGCTATAGGACCATAAGTGGAAGTGCCGTAGGCTCCGTTGCTTTGTTTTTTAGGTGTTCCAGGAAACACCCTACACTTCTCCAGAGTGGCTGTTGGCAATTTACATCCCACCCATCAGCATAACAAGGCTCCCGGTTCTCCATGCCCTGTGCTGCCTTTCTGGATTTTACACTTTTTTCAGATGGCCCTTTTGCCCGGGGGGCAGTGAGACTTCATTGTAGTGCAGATTTCTTTAACATGCTTGCTTCGTTGGCCGAAAAGTGCGTATGCGTTTTTTCCTGAATATATTCAGAAAAAACGCATACGCCCTTTTTGGCCAAGAGCATCATTGTCGACGTTCTGCCTCTTTTCCTATGCTTTAAATGCAATTCCAGTCTACCCCCTGAAATCGTTTTCCTGCAATTCTGCCCCGCTTTCAAGTCCTCTTCGCAGCCTTCCTTCAATATATTTTTGGATGATAGCTGTCATTTATAACTCTGCAGTTTTGTAAATTACAGTGCCCCTGAGCTCCTTTCTTCAAATCGCTTTCTTGTGAGCTGGCCGCAAACCCACAGGATTGCTTCAGGCCCTAATCTGGTTCCGGCACGGCATGCTGAGCCTTTGGTTAATTCCTCTTCCTGGTGGGAAATGAGCATTAAATTTGCCCGTGCAGACACCTAGAGCTAGTCTCTCATTGGTTCTCCCTATTCCTGTTCATCTTGCGCAAAAATTGCAAACTGTGCCAAACAGCAGGTTAAAGGCACTGGCTCTCCAAGTGGGGAGAGTTTTAGTAAAGGGTCTGGAATTGTGAACCCGAGTAAATGGGGACGAAAACTGAGATGCATTTGAAAACGTTTCCCGGTTACACGGTGCACCATACTGTGGGTTTCCCATGCATGTTTTAGCTGAAGGAAGAATCGCTTAAACCTGGAGAGTTGGGACCCACGGAATGGGTACCATGCAGTATGACTTCAAATGGTCTGCATTTGCTCATCGAACCTCACCAATGCTATCAGCCCGAAGGGTCCAACCTTATGTCTCACTCAGCTCTGGGTGTAGATGAGGTAAATCCAGGTTGCATCACAAGCCCTGAATGAATTATTTAAGAATTGCTCTCTATTTCACTGTCATTGTGCTTTGTTTTGTAATTCATTTTGATAGTGGGATTTATCGGATTTTCTCGGCTGCCTTCATGTAGCTGTACACACGCTTGATTCTCTTATGGAGACATATAAATCCATGGGTTTGAAGATTCTTTCTAGTCAGGTGTATTCCTAGGCGTTGAATATAGGGGGTTTAGCCCATTTGGTTGAGCAAGGGGTAGGTCTTGACTATTACATATTTGACGTATGGAATGGTATCTGTGCTAATTTTTATCTCTGGTTTTATGCAGCACCCCAACTCACCTTTCCCCTTAAGCAAACATAAGTTGGTTTTCTAAATTTGAGACCCTGTTCTGTTTTGTAATTCAGTTCATGTGTAGCCAAGATTACATTTGGTGTATTAGTGATATCTTATGATGTTTCATTTTCTGTGTGACTTATTTCACTTAGAATCATCATACCTGAATCCACTCATTATGCCAGGACGGGCCAGATGACATAGACTTCATTGGTGAGTGATATTCCATTGTACGTACGTACCACAACTTCTTTATCCATTTTTCGCATTCTGGGATATTTAACTTGTACCGTAGACGAGGTTCTTGTAAACAGAGCCGTCTGATATTTTGGGGTGGCTGTGTGTTTTTGATTTTAATTTCCCTAAGCTATAGGACCATAAGTGGAAGTGCTGTAGGCTCCTTTGGCTTGTGTTTTAGGTGTTTCAGGAAACACCATACACTTCTCCAGAGTGGCTGTTGGCAATTTACATCCCACCCATCAGCATAACAAGGCTCCCTGTTCTCCATGGTCTGTGCTGCATTTCTGGATTTTACACTTTTATCAGATGGCCCTTTTGCCCGGGTGACAGTGAGACTTCATTGTAGTGCAGATTTCTTTAACATGCTTGCTTGGTTTGCCAAAAGGGCGTATGCGTTTTTTCCTGAATATATTCCGGAAAAAACGCATACGCCCTTTTTGGCCAAGTGCATCATTGTCGACGTTCTGCCTCTTTTCCTATGCTTTAAATGCAATTCCAGTCTGCACCCTGAAATCGTTTTCCTGCAATTCTGCCCCGCTTTCAAGTCCTCTTCGCAGCCTTCCTTCAATATATTATTGGACGACAGCTGTCATTTATAACTGTGCAGGTTTGTGAATTACAGTGCCCCTGAGCTCCTTTCTTCAAATCGCTTTCTTGTGAGCTGGCCGCAAACCCGCAGGATTGCTTCAGGCCCTAATCTGGTTCCGGCACGGCATGCTGAGCCTTTGGTTAATTCCTCTTCCTGGTGGAAATGAGCATTAAATTTGCCCGTGCAGACACCTACAGCTAGTTTCTCATTGGTTCTCCCTATTCCTGTTCATCTTGCTCAGTAATTGCAAACTGTCCCAAACAGGAGGTTAAAGGCACTGACTCTCCAAGTGGGGAGAGTGTTAGTAAAGGGTCTGGAATTGTGAACCCGAGTAAAAGGGGCGAAAACTGAGATGCATTTGAAAACGTTTCCCAGTCACACGGTGCACCATACTGTGGGTTTCCCATGCATGTTTTAGCTGAAGTAAGAATCGCTTAAACCTGGAGAGTTGGGACCCACGGAATGGGTACCATGCAGTATGACTTCAAATGGTCTGCATTTGCTCATCGAACCTCACCAATGCTATCAGCCCGAAGTGTCCAACCTTATGTCTCACTCAGCTCTGGGTTTTGATGAGGTAAATCCAGGTTGCATCACAAGCCCTGAATGAATTATTTAAGAATTGCTCTCTATTTCACTGTCATTGTGTTTTGTTTTTGTCATTCATTTTGATAATAGGATTTATCGGATTTTCTCTGCTGCCTTCATGCAGCTGTACACACGCTTGATTCTCTTTTGGAGACTTATAAATCCATGGGTTTGAAGATTCAAACTAGTCAGTTGTATTCCTAGGCGTTGAATATAGGGTGTTTAACCCATTTCGTTGAGCAAGGGGTAGGTCTTGACTATTACATATTTGACGTGTGGAATGGTATCTGTGCTAATTTCTATCTCTGGTTTTATGCAGCACCCCAACTCACCTTTCCCCTTAAGCAAACATAAGTTGGTTTTCTAAATTTGAGACCCTGTTCTGTTTTGTAATTCAGTTCATGTGTAGCCAAGATTATATTCCGTGTATTAGTGGCATCTTATGATGTTTCATTTTCTGTGTGACTTATTTCACTTAGAATCATCGTACCTGAATCCACTCATTATGCCACGACGGGCCAGATGACATAGATTTCATTGGTGAGTGATATTCCATTGTACGTACGTACCACAACTTCTTTATCCATTTTTCGCTTTCTGGGATATTTAACTTGTACCGTAGACGAGGTTCTTGTAAACAGAGCCGTCTGAAACTTTGGGGTGGCTGTGTGTTTTTGATTTTAATTTCCCTAAGCTATAGGACCATAAGTGGAAGTGCCGTAGGCTCCGTTGCTTTGTTTTTTAGGTGTTTCAGGAAACACCATACACTTCTGCAGAGTGGCTGTTGGCAATTTACATCCCACCCATCAGCATAACAAGGCTCCCTGTTCTCCATGGCCTGTGCTGCATTTCTGGATTTTACACTTTTTTCAGATGGCCCTTTTGCCCGGGGGGCAGTGAGACTTCATTGTAGTGCAGATTCCTTTAACATGCTTGCTTGGTTGGCCAAAAAGGGCATATGCGTTTTTTCCTGAATATATTCAGGATAAAACGCATACGCCCTTTTTGGCCAAGTGCATCATTGTCGACGTTCTGCCTCTTTTCCTATGCTTTAAATGCAATTCCAGTCTACCCAATGAAATCGTTTTCCTGCAATTCTGCCCCGTTTTCTAGTCCTCTTCGCAGCCTTCCTTCAATATATTTTTGGACGATAGCTGTCATTTATAACTCTGCAGGTTCGTGAATTACAGTGCCCCTGAGCTCCTTTCTTCAAATCGCTTTCTTGTGAGCTGGCCGCAAACCCGCAGGATTGCTTCAGGCCCTAATCTGGTTCCGGCATGGCATGCTGAGCCTTTGGTTAATTCCTCTTCCTGGTGGAAAATGAGTGTTAAAATTGCCCGTGCAGACACCTACAGCTACTTTCTCATTGGTTCTCCCTATTCCTATTCATCTTGCGCAGAAATTGCAAACTGTCGCAAACAGGAGGTTAAAGGCACTGACTCTCCAAGTGGGGAGAGTGTTAGTAAAGGGTCCGGAATTGTGAACCCGAGTAAAAGGGGCAAAAACTGAGATGCATTTGAAAACGTTTTCCGGTCACACGGTGCACCATACTGTGGGTTTCCCATGCATGTTTTAGCTGAAGGAAGAATCGCTTAAACCTGGAGAGTTGGGACCCATGGAATGGGTACCATGCAGTATGACTTCAAATGGTCTGCATTTGCTCATCGAACCTCACCAATGCTATCAGCCCGAAGTGTCCAACCTTATGTCTCACTCAGCTCTGGGTTTAGATGAGGTAAATCCAGGTTGCATCACAAGCCCTGAATGAATTATTTAAGAATTGCTCTCTATTTCACTGCCATTGTGTTTTGTTTTTGTAATTCATTTTGATAATAGGATTTATCGGATTTTCTCTGCTGCCTTCATGCAGCTGTACACACGCTTGATTCTCTTATGGAGACATATAAATCCATGGGTTTGAAGATTCTTACTAGTCAGGTGTATTCCTAGGCGTTGAATATAGGGTGTTTAGCCCATTTCGTTGAGCAAGGGGTAGGTCTTGACTATTACATATTTGACGTATGGAATGGTATCTGTGCTAATTTCTATCTCTGGTTTTATGCAGCACCCCAACTCACCTTTCCCCTTAAGCAAACATAAGTTGGTTTTCTAAATTTGAGGCCCTGTTCTGTTTAGTAATTCAGTTCATGTGTAGCCAAGATTACATTTGGTGTATTAGTGATATCTTATGATGTTTCATTTTCTGTGTGACTTATTTCACTTAGAATCATCATACCTGAATCCACTCATTATGCCAGGACGGGCCAGATGACATAGACTTCATTGGTGAGTGATATTCCATTGTACGTACGTACCACAACTTCTTTATCCATTTTTCGCATTCTGGGATATTTAACTTGTACCGTAGACGAGGTTCTTGTAAACAGAGCCGTCTGAAACTCAGGGGTGGCTGTGTGTTTTTGATTTTAATTTCCCTAAGCTATAGGACCATATGTGGAAGTGCTGTAGGCTCCTTTGGCTTGTGT
Organism: Delphinapterus leucas; assembly: GCF_059928025.1. Taxonomy (NCBI): domain Eukaryota; kingdom Metazoa; phylum Chordata; class Mammalia; order Artiodactyla; family Monodontidae; genus Delphinapterus; species Delphinapterus leucas. Next base: position 18,639,654 of record NW_028322233.1, on the reverse strand, counting down.
TTTAGGTGTTTCAGGAAACACCATACACTTCTCCAGTGTGGCTGTTGGCAATTTACATCCCACCCATCAGAATAACCAGGCTCCCTGTTCTCCATGGCCTGTGCTGCATTTCTGGATTTTACACTTTTTTCAGATGGCCGTTTTGACCGGGGGGCAGTGAGACATCATTGTAGTGCAGATTTCTTTAACATGCTTGCTTGGTTGGCCAAAAAGTGCGTATGCGTTTTTTCCTGAATTCATATTCAGGAAAAAACGCATACGCACTTTTTGGCCAAGTGCATCATTGTCGACGTTCTGCCTCTTTTCCTATGCTTTCAATGCAATTCCAGTGTACCCCCTGAAATCGTTTTCCTGCAATTCTGCCCTGCGTTCAAGTCCTCTTCGCAGCCTTCCTTCAATATATTTTTGGACGATAGCTGTCATTTATAACTCTGCAGGTTTGTGAATTACAGTGCCCCTGAGCTCCTTTCTTCAAATCGCTTTCTTGTGAGCTGGCCGCAAACCCGCAGGATTGCTTCAGGCCCTAATCTGGTTCCGGCACGGCATGCTGAGCCTTTGGTTAATTCCTCTTCCTGGTGGAAATGAGCATTAAATTTGCCCGTGCAGACACCTACAGCTACTTTCTCATTGGTTCTCCCTATTCCTATTCATCTTGCGCAGAAATTGCAAACTGTCGCAAACAGGAGGTTAAAGGCACTGACTCTCCAAGTGGGGAGAGTGTTAGTAAAGGGTCTGGAATTGTGAACCCGAGTAAAAGGGGCGAAAACTGAGATGCATTTGAAAACGTTTTCCGGTCACACGGTGCACCATACTGTGGGTTTCCCATGCATGTTTTAGCTGAAGGAAGAATCGCTTAAACCTGGAGAGTTGGGACCCATGGAATGGGTACCATGCAGTATGACTTCAAATGGTCTGCATTTGCTCATCGAACCTCACCAATGCTATCAGCCCGAAGTGTCCAACCTTATGTCTCACTCAGCTCTGGGTTTAGATGAGGTAAATCCAGGTTGCATCACAAGCCCTGAATGAATTATTTAAGAATTGCTCTCTATTTCACTGCCATTGTGTTTTGTTTTTGTAATTCATTTTGATAATAGGATTTATCGGATTTTCTCTGCTGCCTTCATGCAGCTGTACACACGCTTGATTCTCTTATGGAGACATATAAATCCATGGGTTTGAAGATTCTTACTAGTCAGGTGTATTCCTAGGCGTTGAATATAGGGTGTTTAGCCCATTTCGTTGAGCAAGGGGTAGGTCTTGACTATTACATATTTGACGTTGGAATGGTATCTGTGCTAATTTGTATCTCTGGTTTTATGCAGCACCCTGATTCACATTTCCCCTTAAGCAAACATAAGTTGGTTTTCAAAATTTGAGACCCTGTTCTGTTTTGTAATTCAGTTCATGTGTAGCCAAGATTACATTCCGTGTATTAGTGATATCTTATGATGTTTCATTTTCTGTGTGACTTATTTCACTTAGAATCATCGTACCTGAATCCACTCATAAGTGGAAGTGCCATAGGCTCCGTTGCTTTGTTTTTTAGGTGTTTCAGGAAACACCATACAATTCTTCAGAGTGGCTCTTGACAATTTACATCCCACCCATCAGCATAACAAGGCTCCCTATTCTCCATGGCCTGTGCTGCATTTCTGGATTTTACACTTTTTTCAGATGGCCCTTTTGACCGGGGGGCAGTGAGACTTCATTGTAGTGCAGATTTCTTTCACATGCTTGCTTGGTTGGCCAAAAAGTGCGTATGCGTTTTTTCCTGAATATATTCCAGAAAAAACGCATACGCACTTTTTGTCCAAGTGCATCATTGTCGACGTTCTACCTCTATTCCTATGCTTTAAATGCAACTCCAGTCTACCCCCTGAAATCGTTTTCCTGCAATTCTGTCCCGCTTTCAAGTCCTCTTCGCAGCCTTCCTTCAATATATTATTGGACGATAGCTGTCATTTATAACTCTGCAGGTGTGTGAATTACAGTGCCCCTGAGATCCCTTCCTCAAATCGCTTTCTTGTAAGCTGGCCACAACCCCTCAGGATTGATCCAGGCCCTAATCTGATTCCGGCACGGCATGCTGAGCGTTTGGTTAATTCCTATTCCTGGTTGGAAATGAGCGTTAAATTTGCCCGTGCAGACACCTACAGCTAGGCTCTCATTGGTTCTCCCTATTCCTGTTCATCTTGCGCAGAAATTGAAAACTGTGCCAAACAGCAGGTTAAAGGCACTGACTCTCCAAGTGGGGAGAGTGTTAGTAAAGGGTCTGGAATTGTGAACCCGAGTAAAAGGGGACGAAAACTGAGATGCATTTGAAAACGTTTCCCGGTCACACGGTGCACCATACTGTGGGTTTCCCATGCATGTTTTAGCTGAAGTAAGAATCGCTTAAACCTGGAGAGTTGGGACCCACGGAATGGGTATCATGCAGTATGACTTCAAATGGTCTGCATTTGCTCATCGAACCTCACCAATGCTATCAGCCCGAAGTGTCCAACCTTATGTCTCACTCAGCTCTGGGTTTTGATGAGGTAAATCCAGGTTGCATCACAAGCCCTGAATGAATTATTTAAGAATTGCTCTCTATTTCACTGTCATTGTGTTTTGTTTTTGTAATTCATTTTGATAATAGGATTTATCGGATTTTCTCTGCTGCCTTCATGCAGCTGTACACACGCTTGATTCTCTTATGGAGACATATAAATCCATGGGTTTGAAGATTCAAACTAGTCAGTTGTATTCCTAGGCGTTGAATATATGGTGTTTAGCCCATTTCGTTGAGCAAGGGGTAGGTCTTGACTATTACATATTTGACGTGTGGAATGGTATCTGTGCTAATTTCTATCTCTGGTTTTATGCAGCACCCCAACTCACCTTTCCCCTTAAGCAAACATAAGTTGGTTTTCAAAATTTGAGACCCTGTTCTCATTTGTAATTCAGTTCATGTGTAGCCAAGATTATATTCCGTGTATTAGTGACATCTTATGATGTTTCATTTTCTGTGTGACTTATTTCACTTAGAATCATCGTACCTGAATCCACTCATTATGCCACGACGGGCCAGATGACATAGATTTCATTGGTGAGTGATATTCCATTGTACGTACGTACCACAACTTCTTTATCCATTTTTCGCTTTCTGGGATATTTAACTTGTACCGTAGACGAGGTTCTTGTAAACAGAGCTGTCTGAAACTTTGGGGTGGCTGTGTGTTTTTGATTTTAATTTCCCTAAGCTATAGGACCATAAGTGGAAGTGCCGTAGGCTCCGTTGCTTTGTTTTTTAGGTGTTTCAGGAAACACCATACACTTCTCCAGAGAGGCTGTTGGCAATTTACATCCCACCCATCAGCAAAACAAGGCTCCCTGTTCTCCATGGCCTGTGCTGCATTTCTGGATTTTACACTTTTTTCAGATGGCCCTTTTGATCGGGGGGCCGTGAGACTTCATTGTAGCGCAGATTCCTTTAACATGCTTGCTTGGTTGGCCAAAAAGAGTGTATGCGTTTTTTCCTGAATATATTCAGGATAAAACGCATACGCCCTTTTTGGCCAAGTGCATCATTGTCGACGTTCTGCCTCTTTTCCTATGCTTTCAATGCAATTCCAGTGTACCCCCTGAAATCGTTTTCCTGCAATTCTGCCCTGCGTTCAAGTCCTCTTCGCAGCCTTCCTTCAATATATATTTTGGACGATAGCTGTCATTTATAACTCTGCAGGTTTGTGAATTACAGTGCCCCTGAGCTCCTTTCTTCAAATCGCTTTCTTGTGAGCTGGCCGCAAACCCGCAGGATTGCTTCAGGCCCAAATCTGGTTCCGGCACGGCATGCTGAGTCTTTGGTTAATTCCTCTTCCTGGTGGAAATGAGCATTAAATTTGCCCGTGCAGACACCTACAGCTAGTTTCTCATTGGTTCTCCCTATTCCTATTCATCTTGCGCAGAAATTGCAAACTGTCGCAAACAGGAGGTTAAAGGCACTGACTCTCCAACTGGGGAGAGTGTTAGTAAAGGTTCTGGAATTGTGAACCCGAGTAAAAGGGGCAAAAACTGAGATGCATTTGAAAACGTTTCCCGGTCACACGGTGCACCATAATGTGGGTTTCCCATGCATGTTTTAGCTGAAGGAAGAATCGCTTAACCTGGAGAGTTGGGACCCATGGAATGGGTACCATGCAGTATGACTTCAAATGGTCTGCATTTGCTCATCGAACCTCACCAATGCTATCAGCCCGAAGTGTCCAACCTTATGTCTCACTCAGCTCTGGGTTTAGATGAAGTAAATCCAGGTTGCATCACAAGCCCTGAATGAATTATTTAAGAATTGCTCTCTATTTCACTGCCATTGTGTTTTGTTTTGGTAATTCATTTTGATAATAAGATTTATCGGATTTTCTCTGCTGCCTTCATGCAGCTGTACACACGCTTGATTCTCTTATGGAGACATATAAATCCATGGGTTTGAAGATTCTTACTAGTCAGGTGTATTCCTAGGCATTGAATATAGGGTGTTTAGCGCATTTCGTTGAGCAAGGGGTAGGTCTTGACTATTACGTATTTGACGTATGGAATGGTATGTGTGCTAATTTCTATCTCTGGTTTTATGCAGCACCCCAACTCACCTTTCCCCTTAAGCAAACATAAGTTGGTTTTCTAAATTTGAGACCCTGTTCTCATTTGTAATTCAGTTCATGTGTAGTCAAGATTACATTCCGTGTATTAGTGATATCTTATGATGTTTCATTTTCTGTGTGACTTATTTCACTTAGAATCATCGTACCTGAATCCACTCATTATGCCACGACGGGCCAGATGACATAGATTTCATTGGTGAGTGATATTCCATTGTACGTACGTACCACAACTTCTTTATCCATTTTTCGCTTTCTGGGATATTTAACTTGTACCGTAGACGAGGTTCTTGCAAACAGAGACGTCTGAAACTTTGGGGTGGCTGTGTGTTTTTGATTTTAATTTCCCTAAGCTATAGGATCATAAGTGGAAGTACCGTAGGCTCCGTTGCTTTGTTTTTTAGGTGTTTCAGGAAACACCATACACTTCTTCAGAGTGGCTCTTGGCAATATACATCCCACCCATCAGCATAACAAGGCTCCCTGTTCTCCATGGTCTGTGCTGCATTTCTGGATTTTACACTTTTTTCAGATGGCCCTTTTGACCGGGGGGCAGTGAGACTTCATTGTAGTGCAGATTTCTTTAACATGCTTGCTTGGTTTGCCAAAAGGGCGTATGCGTTTTTTCCTGAATATATTCCGGAAAAAACGCATACGCCCTTTTTGTCCAAGTGCATCATTGTTGACGTTCTGCTTCTTTTCCTATGCTTTAAGTGCAATTCCAGTCTACCCCCTGAAATCGTTTTCCTGCAATTCTGCCCCGCTTTAAAGTCCTCTTCGCAGCCTTGCTTCAATATAGTTTTGGACGATAGCTGTCATTTATAACTCTGCAGGTTTGTGAATTACAGTGCCCCTGAGCTCCTTTCTTCAAATCGCTTTCTTGTGAGCTGGCCGCAAACCCGCAGGATTGCTTCAGGCCATAATCTGGTTCCGGCAGGGCATGCTGAGCCTTTGGTTAATTCCTCTTCCTGGTGGGGAATGAGCGTTAAATTTGCCCGTGCAGACACATACAGCTAGTCTCTCATTGGTTCTCCCTATTCCTGTTCATCTTGCGCAGAATTTGCAAACTGTGCCAAACAGCAGGTTAAAGGCACTGACTCTCCAAGTGGGGATAGTGTTAGTAAAGGGTCTGGAATTGTGAACCCGAGTAAAAGGGGACAAAAACTGAGATGCATTTGAAAACGTTTCCCGGTCACATGGTGTACCATACTGTGGGTTTCCCATGCATGTTTTAGCTGAAGGAAGAATCGCTTAAACCTGGAGATTTGGGACCCTTGGAATTGGTAACATGCAGTATGACTTCAAATGGTCTGCATTTGCTCATCGAACCTCACCAATGTTATCAGCCCGACGTGTCCAACCTTATGTCTCACTCAGCTTTGGGTTTTGATGAGGTAAATGCAGGTTGCATCACAAGCCCTGAATGAATTATTTAAGAATTGCTCTCTATTTCACTGTCATTGTGTTTTGTTTTTGTAATTCATTTTGATAATAGGATTTATCGGATTTTCTCTGCTGCCTTCATGCAGCTGTACACACGCTTGATTCTCTTATGGAGACATATAAATCCATGGGTTTGAAGATTCTTACTAGTCAGGTGTATTCCAAGGCGTTGAATATAGGGTGTTTAGCCCATTTCGTTGAGCAAGTGGTACGTCTTGACTATTACGTATTTGACATATGGAATGGTATCTGTGCTAATTTCTAACTCTGGTTTTATGCAGCACCCCAACTCACCTTTCCCCTTACGCAAACATAAGTTGGTTTTCTAAATTTGAGACCCTGTTCTGTTTTGTAATTCAGTTCACGTGTAGCCGAGATTACATTCCGTGTATTAGTGATATGATGTTTCATTTTCTGTGTGACTTATTTCACTTAGAATCATTGTACCTGAATCCACTCATTATGCCACGACGGGCCTGATGATATAGATTTCATTGGTGAGTGATATTCCATTGTACGTACGTACCACAATTTCTTTATCCATTTTTTGCTTTCTGGGATATTTAACTTGTACCGTAGACGAGGTTCTTGTGAAGAGAGCCGTCTGAAACTTTGGGGTGGCTGTGTGTTTTTGATTTTAATTTCCCTAAGCTATAGGACCATAAGTGGAAGTGCCGTAGGCTCCGTTGCTTTGTTTTTTAGGTGTTTCAGGAAACACCATACACTTCTCCAGAGTGTCTCTTGGCAATTTACATCCCACCCATCAGCATAACAAGGCTCCCTGTTCTCCATGGCCTGTACTGCCTTTCTGGATTTTACACTTTTTTCAGATGGCCCTTTTGACCGGGGGGCAGTGAGACTTCATTGTAGTGCAGATTTCTTTAACATGATTACTTGGTTGGCCAGAAAGTGCGTATGCGTTTTTTCCTGAATATATTCAGGAAAAAACGCATATGCCCTTTTTGGCCAAGTGCATCATTGTCGACGTTCTGCCTCTTTTCCTATGCTTTAAATGCAATTCCAGTCTACACCCTGAAATCGTTTTCCTGCAATTCTGCCCCGCTTTCAAGTCCTCTTCGCAGCCTTCCTTCAATATATTATTGGACGATAGCTGTCATTTATAACTCTGCAGGTGTGTGAATTACAGTGCTCCTGAGCTCCCTTCCTCAAATCGCTTTCTTGTAAGCTGGCCACAACCCCTCAGGATTGATCCAGGCCCTAATCTGATTCCGGCACGGCATGCTGAGCGTTTGGTTAATTCCTATTCCTGGTTGGAAATGAGCGTTAAATTTGCCCGTGCAGACACCTACAGCTAGTCTCTCATTGGTTCTCCCTATTCCTGTTCATCTTGCGCAGAAATTGAAAACTGTGCCAAACAGCAGGTTAAAGGCACTGACTCTCCAAGTGGGGAGAGTGTTAGTAAAGGGTCTGGAATGGTGAACCCGTGTAAAAGGGGCCGAAAACTGAGATGCATTTGAAAACGTTTCCCGGTCACACGGTGCACCATACTGTGGGTTTCCCATGCATGTTTTAGCTGAAGGAAGAATCGCTTAAACCTGGAGAGTTGGGACCCATGGAATGGGTACCATGCAGTATGACTTCAAATGGTCTGCATTTGCTCATCGAACCTCACCAATGCTATCAGCCCGAAGTGTCCAACCTTATGTCTCACTCAGCTCTGGGTTTAGATGAAGTAAATCCAGGTTGCATCACAAGCCCTGAATGAATTATTTAAGAATTGCTCTCTATTTCACTGCCATTGTGTTTTGTTTTTGTAATTCATTTTGATAATAGGATTTATCGGATTTTCTCTGCTGCCTTCATGCAGCTGTACACACGTTGATTCTCTTATGGAGACATATAAATCCATGGGTTTGAAGATTCTTACTAGTCAGGTGTATTCCTAGGCGTTGAATATAGGGTGTTTAGCCCATTTCGTTGAGCAAGGGGTAGGTCTTGACTATTACGTATTTGACGTATGGAATTGTATCTGTGCTAATTTCTCACTCTGGTTTTATGCAGTACCGTGATTCACCTTTCCCCTTAAGCAAACATAAGTTGGTTTTCTAAATTTGAGACCCTGTTCTGTTTTGTAATTCAGTTCATGTGTAGCCAAGATTACATTCGGTGTATTAGTGATATCTTATGATGTTTCATTTTCTGTGTGACTTATTTCACTTAGAATCATCGTACCTGAATCCACTCATTATGCCACGACGGGACAAATGACATAGATTTCATTGGTGAGTGATATTCCATTGTACGTACGTACCACAACTTCTTTATCCATTTTTCGCTTTCTGGGATATTTAACTTGTACCGTAGACGAGTTTCTTGCAAACAGAGCCGTCTGAATCTTTGGGGTGGCTGTGTGTTTTTGATTTTAATTTCCCTAAGCTATAGGACCATAAGTGGAAGTGCCGTAGGCTCCGTTGCTTTGTTTTTTAGTTGTTTCAGGAAACACCATACACTTCTTCAGAGTGGCTCTTGGCAATTTACATCCCACCCATCAGCATAACAAGGCTCCCTGTTCTCCATGGTCTGTGCTGCATTTCTGAATTTTACACTTTTTTCAGATGGCCCTTTTGACCGGGGGGCAGTGAGACTTCATTGTGGTGCAGATTTCTTTAACATGCTTGCTTGGTTTGCCAAAAGGGCGTATGCTTTTTTTCCTGAATATATTCCAGAAAAAACGCATACGCCCTTTTTGTCCAAGTGCATCATTTTTGACGTTCTGCCTCTTTTCCTATGCTTTAAGTGCAATTCCAGTCTACCCCCTGAAATCGTTTTCCTGCAATTCTGCCCCGCTTTCAAGTCCTCTTCGCAGCCTTGCTTCAATATAGTTTTGGACGATAGCTGTCATTTATAACTCTGCAGGTTTGTGACTTACAGTGCCCCTGAGCTCCTTTCTTCAAATCGCTTTCTTGTGAGCTGGCCGCAAACCCGCAGGATTGCTTCAGGCCCTAATCTGGTTCCGGCACGGCATGCTGAGCCTTTGGTTAATTCCTCTTCCTGGTTGGAAATGAGCGTTAAATTTGCCCGTGCAGACACCTACAGCTAGTCTCTCATTGGTTCTCCTTATTCCTGTTCATCTTGCGCAAAAATTGCAAACTGTGCCAAACAGGAGGTTAAAGGCACTGACTCTCCAAGTGGGGAGAGTGTTAGTAAAGGGTCTGGAATTGTGAACCCGAGTAAAAGGGGACAAAAACTGAGATGCATTTGAAAACGTTTCCCGGTCACACGGTGCACCATACTGTGGGTTTCCCATGCATGCTTTAGCTGAAGGAAGAATCGCTTAAACCTGGAGAGTTGGGACCCATGGAATGGGTACCATGCAGTATGACTTCAAATGGTCTGCATTTGCTCATCGAACCTCACCAATGCTATCAGCCCGAAGTGTCCAACCTTATGTCTCACTCAGCTCTGGGTTTTGATGAGGTAAATGCAGGATGCATCACAAGCCCTGAATGAATTATTTAAGCATTGCTCTCTATTTCACTGTCATTGTGTTTTGTTTTTGTAATTCATTTTGATAATAGGATTTATCGGATTTTCTCTGCTGCCTTCATGCAGCTGTACACAGGCTTGATTCTCTTATGGAGACATATAAATCCATGGGTTTGAAGATTCTTACTAGTCAGGTGTATTCCTAGGCGTTGAATATAGGGTGTTTAGCCCATTTCGTTGAGCAAGTGGTACGTCTTGACTATTACGTATTTGACATATGGAATGGTATCTGTGCTAATTTCTAACTCTGGTTTTATGCAGCACCCCAACTCACCTTTCCCCTTACGCAAACATAAGTTGGTTTTCTAAATTTGAGACCCTGTTCTGTTTTGTAATTCAGGTCATGTGTAGCCAAGATTACATTCCGTGTATTAGTGATATGATGTTTCATTTTCTGTGTGACTTATTTCACTTAGAATCATTGTACCTGAATCCACTCATTATGCCACGACGGGCCTGATGATATAGATTTCATTGGTGAGTGATATTCCATTGTACGTACGTACCACAATTTCTTTATCCATTTTTTGCTTTCTGGGATATTTAACTTGTACCGTAGACGAGGTTCTTGTGAAGAGAGCCGTCTGAAACTTTGGGGTGGCTGTGTGTTTTTGATTTTAATATCCCTAAGCTATAGGACCATAAGTGGAAGTGCCGTAGGCTCTCTTGCTTTGTTTTTTAGGTGTTTCAGGAAACACCATACACTTCTCCAGAGTGGCTGCTGTCAATTTACATCCCACCCATTAGCATAACAAGGCTCCCTGTTCTCCATGGCCTGTACTGCCTTTCTGGATTTTACACTTTTTTCAGATGGCCCTTTTGACCGGGGGGCAGTGAGACTTCATTGTAGTGCAGATTTCTTTAACATGCTTACTTGGTTGGCCAGAAAGTGCGTATGCGTTTTTTCCTGAATATATTCCGGAAAAAACGCATATGCCTTTTTTGGCCAAGTGCATCATTGTCGACGTTCTGCCTCTTTTCCTATGCTTTAAATGCAATTCCAGTCTACACCCTGAAATCGATTTCCTGCAATTCTGCCCCGCTTTCAAGTCCTCTTCGCAGCCTTCCTTCAATATATTATTGGACGATAGCTGTCATTTATAACTCTGCAGGTGTGTGAATTACAGTGCCCCTGAGCTCCTTTCTTCAAATCGCTTTCTTGTAAGCTGGCCACAAACCCTCAGGATTGATCCAGGCCCTAATCTGGTTCCGGCACGGCATGCTGAGCGTTTGGTTAATTCCTATTCCTGGTTGGAAATGAGCGTTAAATTTGCCCGTGCAGACACCTACAGCTAGGCTCTCATTGGTTCTCCCTATTCCTGTTCATCTTGCGCAGATATTGAAAACTGTGCCAAACAGCAGGTTAAAGGCACTGACTCTCCAAGTGGGTAGAGTGTTAGTAAAGGGTCTGGATGGTGAACCTGAGTAAAAGGGTCCGAAAACTGAGATGCATTTGAAAACGTTTCCCGGTCACACGGTGCACCATACTGTGGGTTTCCCATGCATGTTTTAGATGAAGGAAGAATCGCTTAAACCTGGAGAGTTGGGACCCATGGAATGGGTACCATGCAGTATGACTTCAAATGGTCTGCATTTGCTCATCGAACCTCACCAATGCTATCAGCCCGAAGTGTCCAACTTTATGTCTCACACAGCTCTGGGATTAGATGAGGTAAATCCAGGTTGCATCACAAGCCCTGAATGAATTATTTAAGCATTGATCTCTATTTCACTGTCATTGTGTGTTGTTTTTTAATTCATTTTGATAATAGGATTTATCGGATTTTCTCTGCTGCCTTCATGCAGCTGTACACACGCTTGATTCTCTTATGGAGACATATAAATCCATGGGTTTGAAGATTCTTACTAGTCAGGTGTATTCCTAGGCGTTGAATATAGGGTGTTTAGCCCATTTCGTTGAGCAAGGGGTAGGTCTTGACTATTACATATGTGACGTATGGAATGGTATCTGTGCTAATTTCTATCTCTGGTTTTATGCAGCACCCCAACTCAGCTTTCCCCTTAAGCAAACATAAGTTGGTTTTCTAAATTTGAGGCCCTGTTCTGTTTAGTAATTCAGTTCATGTGTAGCCAAAATTACATTTGGTGTATTAGTGATATCTTATGATGTTTCATTTTCTGTGTGACTTATTTCACTTAGAATCATCATACCTGAATCCACTCATTATGCCAGGACGGGCCAGATGACATAGACTTCATTGGTGAGTGATATTCCATTGTACGTACGTACCACAACTTCTTTATCCATTTTTCGCATTCTGGGATATTTAACTTGTACCGTAGACGAGGTTCTTGTAAACAGAGCCGTCTGAAACTCAGGGGTGGCTGTGTGTTTTTCATTTTAATTTCCCTAAGCTATAGGACCATATGTGGAAGTGCTGTAGGCTCCTTTGGCTTGTGTTTTAGGTGTTTCAGGAAACACCATACACTTCTCCAGAGTGGCTGTTGGCAATTTACATCCCACCCATCAGCATAACCAGGCTCCCTGTTCTCCATGGCCTGTGCTGCATTTCTGGATTTTACACTTTTTTCAGATGGCCCTTTTGACCGGGGGGCAGTGAGACTTCATTGTAGTGCAGATTTCTTTAACATGCTTGCTTGGTTGGCCAAAAAGTGCGTATGCGTTTTTTCCTGAATTCATATTCAGGAAAAAACACATACGCACTTTTTGGCCAAGTGCATCATTGTCGACGTTCTGCCTCTTTTCCTATGCTTTCAATGCAATTCCAGTGTACCCCCTGAAATCGTTGTCCTGCAATTCTGCCCTGCGTTTAAGTCCTCTTCGCAGCCTTCCTTCAATATATTTTTGGACGATAGCTGTCATTTATAACTCTGCAGGTTTGTGAATTACAGTGCCCCTGAGCTCCTTTCTTCAAATCGCTTTCTTGTGAGCTGGCCGCAAACCCGCAGGATTGCTTAAGGCCCTAATCTGGTTCCGGCACGGCATGCTGAGCCTTTGGTTAATTCCTCTTCCTGGTGGAAATGAGCATTAAATTTGCCCGTGCAGACACCTACAGCTACTTTCTCATTGGTTCTCCCTATTCCTATTCATCTTGCGCAGAAATTGCAAACTGTCCCAAACAGGAGGTTAAAGGCACTGACTCTCCAAGTGGGGAGAGTGTTAGTAAAGGGTCTGGAATTGTGAACCCGAGTAAAAGGGGCAAAAACTGAGATGCATTTGAAAACGTTTTCCGGTCACACGGTGCACCATACTGTGGGTTTCCCATGCATGTTTTAGCTGAAGGAAGAATCGCTTAAACCTGTAGAGTTGGGACCCATGGAATGGGTACCATGCAGTATGACTTCAAATGGTCTGCATTTGCTCATCGAACCTCACCAATGCTATCAGCCCGAAGTGTCCAACCTTATGTCTCACTCAGCTCTGGGTTTAGATGAGGTAAATCCAGGTTGCATCACAAGCCCTGAATGAATTATTTAAGAATTGCTCTCTATTTCACTGCCATTGTGTTTTGTTTTTGTAATTCATTTTGATAATAGGATTTATCGGATTTTCTCTGCTGCCTTCATGCAGCTGTACACACGCTTGATTCTCTTATGGAGACATATAAATCCATGGGTTTGAAGATTCTTACTAGTCAGGTGTATTCCTAGGCGTTGAATAAAGGGTGTTTAGCCCATTTCGTTGAGCAAGGGGTAGGTCTTGACTATTACATATTTGACGTATGGAATGGTATCTGTGCTAATTTCTAACTCTGGTTTTATGCAGCACCCTGATTCACATTTCCCCTTAAGCAAACATAAGTTGGTTTTCTAAATTTGAGACCCTGTTCTGTTTTGTAATTCGGTTCATGTGTAGCCAAGATTACATTCGGTGTATTAGTGATATCTTATGATGTTTCATTTTCTGTGTGACTTATTTCACTTAGAATCATCGTACCTGAATCCACTCATTATGCCACGACGGGCCAGATGACATAGATTTCATTGGTGAGTGATATTCCATTGTACGTACGTACCACAACTTCTTTATCCATTTTTCGCTTTCTGGGATATTTAACTTGTACCGTAGACGAGGTTCTTGTAAACAGAGCCGTCTGAAACTTTGGGGTGGCTGTGTGTTTTTGATTTTAATTTCCCTAAGCTATAGGACCATAAGTGGAAGTGCCGTAGGCTCCCTTGCTTTGTTTTTTAGGTGTTTCAGGAAACACCATACAATTCTTCAGAGTGGCTCTTGACAATTTACATCCCACCCATCAGCATAACAAGGCTCCCTGTTCTCCATGACCTGTGCTGCATTTCTGGATTTTACACTTTTTTCAGATGGCCCTTTTGACCGGGGGGCAGTGAGACTTCATTGTAGTGCAGATTTCTTTCACATGCTTGCTTGGTTGGCCAAAAAGTGCGTATGCGTTTTTTCCTGAATATATTCAGGAAAAAACGCATATGCCCTTTTTGGCCAAGTGCATCATTGTCGACGTTCTACCTCTATTCCTATGCTTTAAATGCAACTCCAGTCTACCCCCTGAAATCGTTTTCCTGCAATTCTGTCCCGCTTTCAAGTCCTCTTCGCAGCCTTCCTTCAATATATTTTTGGACGATAGCTGTCATTTATAACTCTGCAGGTTTGTGAATTACAGTGCCCCTGAGCTCCTTTCTTCAAATCGCTTTCTTGTGAGCTGGCCGCAAACCCACAGGATTGCTTCAGGCCCTAATCTGGCTCCGGCACGGCATGCTGAGCCTTTGGTTAATTCCTCTTCCTGGTGGGACATGAGAATTAAATTTGCCCGTGCAGACACCTACAGCTAGTCTCTCATTGGTTCTCACTATTCCTGTTCATCTTGCGCAGAAATTGCAAACTGTGCCAAACAGCAGGTTACAGGCACTGGCTCTCCATGTGGGGAGAGTGTTAGTAAAGCGTCTGGAATTGTGAACCCGACTAAATGGGGACGAAAACTGAGATGCATTTGAAAACGTTTCCCGGTCACACGGTGCACCATACTGTGGGTTTCCCATGCATGTTTTAGCTGAAGGAAGAATCGCTTAAACCTGGAGAGTTGGGACCCACGGAATGGGTACCATGCAGTATGACTTCAAATGGTCTGCATTTGCTCAGCGAACCTCACCAATGCTATCAGCCCGAAGTGTCCAACCTTATGTCTCACTCAGCTCTGGGTGTAGATGAGGTAAATCCAGGTTGCATCACAAGCCCTGAATGAATTATTTAAGAATTGCTCTCTATTTCACTGCCATTGTGTTTTGTTTTTGTAATTCATTTTGATAATAGGATTTATCGGATTTTCTCTGCTGCCTTCATGCAGCTGTACACACGCTTGATTCTCTTATGGAGACATATAAATCCATGGGTTTGAAGATTCTTACTAGTCAGGTGTATTCCTAGGCGTTGAATAAAGGGTGTTTAGCCCATTTCGTTGAGCAAGGGGTAGGTCTTGACTATTACATATTTGACGTATGGAATGGTATCTGTGCTAATTTCTAACTCTGGTTTTATGCAGCACCCTGATTCACATTTCCCCTTAAGCAAACATAAGTTGGTTTTCTAAATTTGAGACCCTGTTCTGTTTTGTAATTCGGTTCATGTGTAGCCAAGATTACATTCGGTGTATTAGTGATATCTTATGATGTTTCATTTTCTGTGTGACTTATTTCACTTAGAATCATCGTACCTGAATCCACTCATTATGCCACGACGGGCCAGATGACATAGATTTCATTGGTGAGTGATATTCCATTGTACGTACGTACCACAACTTCTTTATCCATTTTTCGCTTTCTGGGATATTTAACTTGTACCGTAGACGAGGTTCTTGTAAACAGAGCCGTCTGAAACTTTGGGGTGGCTGTGTGTTTTTGATTTTAATTTCCCTAAGCTATAGGACCATAAGTGGAAGTGCCGTAGGCTCCCTTGCTTTGTTTTTTAGGTGTTTCAGGAAACACCATACAATTCTTCAGAGTGGCTCTTGACAATTTACATCCCACCCATCAGCATAACAAGGCTCCCTGTTCTCCATGACCTGTGCTGCATTTCTGGATTTTACACTTTTTTCAGATGGCCCTTTTGACCGGGGGGCAGTGAGACTTCATTGTAGTGCAGATTTCTTTCACATGCTTGCTTGGTTGGCCAAAAAGTGCGTATGCGTTTTTTCCTGAATATATTCAGGAAAAAACGCATATGCCCTTTTTGGCCAAGTGCATCATTGTCGACATTCTACCTCTATTCCTATGCTTTAAATGCAACTCCAGTCTACCCCCTGAAATCGTTTTCCTGCAATTCTGTCCCGCTTTCAAGTCCTCTTCGCAGCCTTCCTTCAATATATTTTTGGACGATAGCTGTCATTTATAACTCTGCAGGTTTGTGAATTACAGTGCCCCTGAGCTCCTTTCTTCAAATCGCTTTCTTGTGAGCTGGCCGCAAACCCACAGGATTGCTTCAGGCCCTAATCTGGCTCCGGCACGGCATGCTGAGCCTTTGGTTAATTCCTCTTCCTGGTGGGACATGAGAATTAAATTTGCCCGTGCAGACACCTACAGCTAGTCTCTCATTGGTTCTCACTATTCCTGTTCATCTTGCGCAGAAATTGCAAACTGTGCCAAACAGCAGGTTACAGGCACTGGCTCTCCATGTGGGGAGAGTGTTAGTAAAGCGTCTGGAATTGTGAACCCGACTAAATGGGGACGAAAACTGAGATGCATTTGAAAACGTTTCCCGGTCACACGGTGCACCATACTGTGGGTTTCCCATGCATGTTTTAGCTGAAGGAAGAATCGCTTAAACCTGGAGAGTTGGGACCCACGGAATGGGTACCATGCAGTATGACTTCAAATGGTCTGCATTTGCTCAGCGAACCTCACCAATGCTATCAGCCCGAAGTGTCCAACCTTATGTCTCACTCAGCTCTGGGTGTAGATGAGGTAAATCCAGGTTGCATCACAAGCCCTGAATGAATTATTTAAGAATTGCTCTCTATTTCACTGTCATTGTGTTTTCTTTTTATAATTCATTTTGATAATGGGATTTATCGGATTGTCTCTGCTGCCTTCATGCAGCTGTACACACGCTTGATTCTCTTATGGAGACATATAAATCCATGGGTTTGAAGATTCTTTCTAGTCAGGTGTATTCCTAGGCGTTGAATATAGGGTGCTTAGCCCATTTGGTTGAGCAAGGGGTAGGTCTTGACTCTTACATATTTGACATATGGAATGGTATCTGTGCTAATTTCTATCTCTGGTTTTATGCAGGCCCCCAACTCACCTTTCCCCTTAAGCAAACATAAGTTGGTTTTCTTAATTTGAGACCCTGTTCTGTTTTGTAATTCAGTTCATGTGTAGCCAAGATTACATTCCGTGTATTAGTGACATCTTATGATGTTTCATTTTCTGTGTGACTTATTTCACTTAGAATCATCATACCTGAATCCACTCATTATGCCAGGACGGGCCAGATGACATAGACTTCATTGGTGAGTGATATTCCATTGTACGTACGTACCACAACTTCTTTATCCATTTTTCGCATTCTGGGATATTTAACTTGTACCGTAGACGAGGTTCTTGTAAACAGAGCCGTCTGAAACTCAGGGGTGGCTGTGTGTTTTTCATTTTAATTTCCCTAAGCTATAGGACCATATGTGGAAGTGCTGTAGGCTCCTTTGGCTTGTGTTTTATGTGTTTCAGGAAACACCATACACTTCTCCAGAGTGGCTGTTGGCAATTTACATCCCACCCATCAGCATAACCAGGCTCCCTCTTCTCCATGGCCTGTGCTGCATTTCTGGATTTTACACTTTTTTCAGATGGCCCTTTTGACCGGGGGGCAGTGAGACTTCATTGTAGTGCAGATTTCTTTAACATGCTTGCTTGGTTGGCCAAAAAGTGCGTATGCGTTTTTTCCTGAATTCAGGAAAAAACGCATACGCACTTTTTGGCCAAGTGCATCATTGTCGACGTTCTGCCTCTTTTCCTATGCTTTCAATGCAATTCCAGTGTACCCCCTGAAATCGTTTTCCTGCAATTCTGCCCTGCGTTTAAGTCCTCTTCGCAGCCTTCCTTCAATATATTTTTGGACGATAGCTGTCATTTATAACTCTGCAGGTTTGTGAATTACAGTGCCCCTGAGCTCCTTTCTTCAAATCGCTTTCTTGTGAGCTGGCCGCAAACCCGCAGGATTGCTTCAGGCCCTAATCTGGTTCCGGCACGGCATGCTGAGCCTTTGGTTAATTCCTCTTCCTGGTGGAAATGAGCATTAAATTTGCCCGTGCAGACACCTACAGCTACTTTCTCATTGGTTCTCCCTATTCCTATTCATCTTGCGCAGAAATTGCAAACTGTCACAAACAGGAGGTTAAAGGCACTGACTCTCCAAGTGGGGAGAGTGTTAGTAAAGGGTCTGGAATTGTGAACCCGAGTAAAAGGGGACAAAACTGAGATGCATTTGAAAACGTTTCCCGGTCACACGGTGTACCATACTGTGGGTTTCCCATGCATGTTTTAGCTGAAGGAAGAATCGCTTAAACCTGGAGATTTGGGACCCTTGGAATTGGTACCATGCAGTATGACTTCAAATGGCCTGCATTTGCTCATCGAACCTCACCAATGTTATCAGCCCGAAGTGTACAACCTTATGTCTCACACCGCTCTGGGTGTAGATGAGGTAAATGCAGGTTGCATCACAAGCCCTGAATGAATTATTTAAGAATTGCTCTCTATTTCACTGTCATTGTGTTTTGGTTTTGTAATTCATTTTGATAATAGGATTTATCGGATTATCTCTGCTGCCTTCATGCAGCTGTACACACGCTTGATTCTCTTATGGAGACATATAAATCCATGGGTTTGAAGATTCTTACTAGTCAGGTGTATTCCTAGGCGTTGAATAGAGGGTGTTTAGCCCATTTCGTTCAGCAAGGGGTAGGTCTTGACTATTACGTATGTGACGTATGAAATGGTATCTGTGCTAATTTCTATCTCTGGTTTTATGCAGCAGCCCAACCCACCTTTCCCCTTAAGCAAACATAAGTTGGTTTTCAAAATTTGAGACCCTGTTCTGTTTTGTAATTCAGTTCATGTGTAGCCAAGATTACATTCCGTGTATTAGTGATATGATGTTTCATTTTCTGTGTGACTTATTTCACTTAGAATCATTGTACCTGAATCCAGTCATTATGCCACGACGGGCCTGATGATTTAGATTTCATTGGTGAGTGATATTCCATTGTACGTACGTACCACAATTTCTTTATCCATTTTTCGCTTTCTGGGATATTTAACTTGTACCGTAAACGAGGTTCTTGTGAAGAGAGCCGTCTGAAACATTGGGGTGGCTGTGTGTTTTTGATTTTAATTTCCCTAAATTATAGGACCATAAGTGGAAGTGCCGTAGGCTCCGTTGCTTTGTTTTTCAGGTGTTTCAGGAAACACCATACACTTCTCCAGAGTGGCTCTTGGCAATTTACATCCCACCCATCAGCATAACAAGGCTCCCTGTTCTCCATGGCCTGTGCTGCCTTTCTGGATTTTACACTTTTTTCAGATGGCCCTTTTGACCGGGGGGCAGTGAGACTTCATTGTAGTGCAGATTTCTTTAACATGCTTGCTTGGTTTGCCAAAAGGGCGTATGCGTTTTTTCCTGAATATATTCCGGAAAAAACGCATACGCGCTTTGTGTCCAAGTGCATCATTGTTGACGTTCTGCCTCTTTTCCTATGCTTTAAGTGCAATTCCAGTCTACCCCCTGAAATCGTTTTCCTGCAATTCTGTCCCGCTTTCAAGTCCTCTTCGCAGCCTTGCTTCAATATAGTTTTGGACGATAGCTGTCATTTATAACTCTGCAGGTTTGTGACTTACAGTGCCCCTGAGCTCCTTTCTTCAAATCGCTTTCTTGTGAGCTGGCCGCAAACCCGCAGGATTGCTTCAGGCCCTAATCTGGTTCCGGCACGGCATGCTGAGCCTTTGGTTAATTCCTCTTCCTGGTTGGAAATGAGCGTTAAATTTGCCCGTGCAGACACCTACAGCTAGTCTCTCATTGGTTCTCCCTATTCCTGTTCATCTTGCGCAGAATTTGCAAACTGTGCCAAACAGCAGGTTAAAGGCACTGACTCTCCAAGTGGGGAGAGTGTTAGTAAAGGGTCTGGAATTGTGAACCCGAGTAAAAGGGGACGAAAACTGAGATGCATTTGAAAACGTTTCCCGGTCACACGGTGTACCATACTGTGGGTTTCCCATGCATGTTTTAGCTGAAGGAAGAATCGCTTAAACCTGGAGATTTGGGACCCTTGGAATTGGTACCATGCAGTATGACTTCAAATGGTCTGCATTTGCTCATCGAACCTCACCAATGCTATCAGCCCGAAGTGTACAACCTTATGTCTCACACAGCTCTGGGTGTAGATGAGGTAAATGCAGGTTGCATCACAAGCCCTGAATGAATTATTTAAGAATTGCTCTCTATTTCACTGTCATTGTGTTTTGTTTTTGTAATTCATTTTGATAATAGGATTTATCGGATTTTCTCTGCTGCCTTCATGCAGCTGTACACACGCTTGATTCTCTTATGGAGACATATAAATCCATGGGTTTGAAGATTCTTACTAGTCTGGTGTATTCCTAGGCATTGAATAGAGGGTGTTTAGCCCATTTCGTTCAGCAAGGGGTAGGTCTTGACTATTACGTATGTGACATATGGAATGGTATCTGTGCTAATTTCTATCTCTGGTTTTATGCAGCACCCCAACTCACCTTTCCCCTTAAGCAAACATAAGTTGGTTTTCAAAATTTGAGACCCTGTTCTGTTTTGTAATTCAGTTCATGTGTAGCCAAGTTTACATTCCGTGTATTAGTGATATCTTATGATGTTTCATTTTCTGTGTGACTTATTTCACTTAGAATCATCGTACCTGAATCCACTCATTATGCCACGACGGGCCAAATGACATAGATTTCATTGGTGAGTGATATTCCATTGTATGTACGTACCACAACTTCTTTATCCATTTTTCGCTTTCTGGGATATTTAACTTGTACCGTAGACGAGTTTCTTGCAAACAGAGCCGTCTGAATCTTTGGGGTGGCTGTGTGTTTTTGATTTTAATTTCCCTAAGCTATAGGACCATAAGTGGAAGTGCCGTAGGCTCCGTTGCTTTGTTTTTTAGGTGTTTCAGGAAACACCATACACTTCTTCAGAGTGGCTCTTGGCAATTTACATCCCACCCATCAGCATAACAAGGCTCCCTGTTCTCCATGGTCTGTGCTGCATTTCTGAATTTTACACTTTTTTCAGATGGCCCTTTTGACCGGGGGGCAGTGAGACTTCATTGTAGTGCAGATTTCTTTAACATGCTTGCTTGGTTTGCCAAAAGGGCGTATGCGTTTTTTCCTGAATATATTCCAGAAAAAACGCATACGCCCTTTTTGTCCAAGTGCATCATTGTTGACGTTCTGCCTCTTTTCCTATGCTTTAAGTGCAATTCCAGTCTACCCCCTGAAATCGTTTTCCTGCAATTCTGCCCCGCTTTCAAGTCCTCTTCGCAGCCTTGCTTCAATATAGTTTTGGACGATAGCTGTCATTTATAACTCTGCAGGTTTGTGACTTACAGTGCCCCTGAGCTCCTTTCTTCAAATCGCTTTCTTGTGAGCTGGCCGCAAACCCGCAGGATTGCTTCAGGCCCTAATCTGGTTCCGGCACGGCATGCTGAGCCTTTGGTTAATTCCTCTTCCTGGTTGGAAATGAGCGTTAAATTTGCCCGTGCAGACACCTACAGCTAGTCTCTCATTGGTTCTCCCTATTCCTGTTCATCTTGCGCAGAATTTGCAAACTGTGCCAAACAGGAGGTTAAAGGCACTGACTCTCCAAGTGGGGAGAGTGTTAGTAAAGGGTCTGGAATTGTGAACCCGAGTAAAAGGGGACAAAAACTGAGATGCATTTGAAAACGTTTCCCGGTCACACGGTGCACCATACTGTGGGTTTCCCATGCATGCTTTAGCTGAAGGAAGAATCGCTTAAACCTGGAGAGTTGGGACCCATGGAATGGGTACCATGCAGTATGACTTCAAATGGTCTGCATTTGCTCATCGAACCTCACCAATGCTATCAGCCCGAAGTGTCCAACCTTATGTCTCACTCAGCTCTGGGTTTTGATGAGGTAAATGCAGGTTGCATCACAAGCCCTGAATGAATTATTTAAGCATTGCTCTCTATTTCACTGTCATTGTGTTTTGTTTTTGTAATTCATTTTGATAATAGGATTTATCGGATTTTCTCTGCTGCCTTCATGCAGCTGTACACAGGCTTGGTTCTCTTATGGAGACATATAAATCCATGGGTTTGAAGATTCTTACTAGTCAGGTGTATTCCTAGGCGTTGAATATAGGGTGTTTAGCCCATTTCGTTGAGCAAGTGGTACGTCTTGACTATTACGTATTTGACATATGGAATGGTATCTGTGCTAATTTCTAACTCTGGTTTTATGCAGCACCCCAACTCACCTTTCCCCTTACGCAAACATAAGTTGGTTTTCTAAATTTGAGACCCTGTTCTGTTTTGTAATTCAGGTCATGTGTAGCCAAGATTACATTCCGTGTATTAGTGATATGATGTTTCATTTTCTGTGTGACTTATTTCACTTAGAATCATTGTACCTGAATCCACTCATTATGCCACGACGGGCCTGATGATATAGATTTCATTGGTGAGTGATATTCCATTGTACGTACGTACCACAATTTCTTTATCCATTTTTTGCTTTCTGGGATATTTAACTTGTACCGTAGACGAGGTTCTTGTGAAGAGAGCCGTCTGAAACTTTGGGGTGGCTGTGTGTTTTTGATTTTAATATCCCTAAGCTATAGGACCATAAGTGGAAGTGCCGTAGGCTCTCTTGCTTTGTTTTTTAGGTGTTTCAGGAAACACCATACACTTCTCCAGAGTGTCTCTTGGCAATTTACATCCCACCCATCAGCATAACAAGGCTCCCTGTTCTCCATGGCCTGTACTGCCTTTCTGGATTTTACACTTTTTTCAGATGGCCCTTTTGACCGGGGGGCAGTGAGACTTCATTGTAGTGCAGATTTCTTTAACATGCTTACTTGGTTGGCCAGAAAGTGCGTATGCGTTTTTTCCTGAATATATTCCGGAAAAAACGCATATGCCTTTTTTGGCCAAGTGCATCATTGTCGACGTTCTGCCTCTTTTCCTATGCTTTAAATGCAATTCCAGTCTACACCCTGAAATCGTTTTCCTGCAATTCTGCCCCGCTTTCAAGTCCTCTTCGCAGCCTTCCTTCAATATATTATTGGACGATAGCTGTCATTTATAACTCTGCAGGTTTGTGAATTACTTGGCCCCTGAGCTCCTTTCTTCAAATCGCTTTCTTGTGAGCTGGCCGCAAACCCGCAGTATTGCTTCAGGCCCTAAACTGGTTCCGGCACGGCATGCTGAGCGTTTGGTTAATTCCTCTTCCTGGTTGGAAATGAGCGTTAAATTTGCTCGTGCAGACACCTACAGCTAGTCTCTCATTGGTTCTCCCTATTCCTGTTCATCTTGCGCAGAAATTGCAAACTGTGCCAAACAGCAGGTTAAAGGCACTTGCTCTCCAAGTGAGGAGAGTGATAAAAGGGTCTGGAATGGTGAACCCGAGTAAAAGGGGAGGAAAACTGAGATGCATTTGAAAACGTTTCCCGGTGACACGGTGCACCATACTGTGGGATTCCCATGCATGTTTTAGCTGAAGGAAGAATCGCTTAAACCTGGAGAGTTGAGACCCATGGAATGGGTTCCATGAAGTATGACTTCAAATGGTCTGCATTTGCTCATCGAACCTCACCAATGCTATCAGCCCGAAGTGTCCAACCTTATGTCTCACTCAGCTCTGGGTGTAGCTGAGGTAAATCCTTGTTGCATCACAAGCCCTGAATGAATTATTTAAGAATTGCTCTCTATTTCACTGTCATTGTGTTTTGTTTTTGTAATTCATTTTGATAATGGGATTTATCGGATTTTCTCTGCTGCCTTCATGCAGCTGTACACACGCTTGATTCTCTTATGGAGACATATAAATCCATGGGTTTGAAAATTCTTTCTAGTCAGGTGTATTCCTAGGCATTGAATATAGGGTGTTTAGCCCATTTCGTTGAGCAAGGGGTAGGTCTTGACTATTACATGTTTGACGTATGGAATGGTATCTGTGCTAATTTCTATCTCTGGTTTTATGCAGCACCCCAACTCGCCTTTCCCCTTAAGCAAACATAAGTTGGTTTTCTAAATTTGAGACCCTGTTCTGTTTTGTAATTCAGTTCATGTGTAGCCAGGATTACATTCCGTGTATTAGTGATATCTTATGATGTTTCATTTTCTGTGTGACTTATTTCACTTAGAATCATCGTACCTGAATCCACTCATTATGCCACGATGGGCCAGATGAAATAGTTTTCATTGGTGAATGATACTCCATTGTACGTACGTACCACAACTTCTTTATCCATTTTTCGCTTTTTGGAATATTTAACTTGTACCGTAGATGAAGTTCTTGTAAACAGAGCCGTCAGAAACTTTGCGGTGGCTGTGTGTTTTTGATTTTAATTTCCCTAATCTATAGTAGCATAAGTGGAAGTGCCGTAGGCTCCGTTGCTTTGTTTTTTAGGTGTTTCAGGAAACACCATACACATCTCCAGAGTGGCTCTTGGCATTTTACATCCCACCCATCAGCATAACAAGGCTCCCTGTTCTCCATGGACTGTGCTGCCTTTCTGGATTTTACACTTTTTTCAGATGGCCCTTTTGATTGGGGGGCAGTGAGACTTCATTGTAGTGCAGATTTCTCTAACATGCTTGCTTGGTTGACCAAAAAGGGCGTATGCGTTTTTTCCTGAATATATTCAGGAAAAAACGCATACGCCCTTTTTGGCCACGTGCCTCATTGTCGACGTTCTGCCTCTTTTCCTATGCTTTAAATGCAATTCCACTCTACTCCCTGAAACCGCTTTCCTGCAATTCTGCCCCGATTTCAAGTCCTCTTCGCAGCCTTCCTTCAATATATTTTTGGACAATAGCTGTCATTTATAACTTTGCAGGTTTGAGAATTACAGGGCCCCTGAGCTCCTTTCTTCAAATCGCTTTCTTGTGAGCTGTCCGGAAACCCACAGGATTGCTTCAGGCCCTAATCTGGTTCTGGCAAGGCATGATGAGCGTTTGGTTAATTCCGCTTCCTAGTGGGAAATGAGCATTAAATTTGCCCGTGCAGACACCTACAGCTTGTCTCTCATTCGTTCTCCCTATTCCTGTTCATCTTGCGCAGAAATTGCAAACTGTGCCAAACAGGAGGTTAAAGGCACTGACTCTCCAAGTGGGGAGAGTGTTAGTAAAGGGTCTGGAATAGTGAACCCTAGTAAAAGGGGACGAAAACTGAGATGCATTTGAAAACGTTTCCCTGTGACACGGTGCACCATACTATGGGTTTCCCATGCATGTTTTAGCTGAAGGAAGAATCGCTTAAACCTGGAGAGTTGGGACCCATGGAATGGGTACCATGCAGTATGACTTCAAATGGTCTGCATTTGCTCATTGAACCACACCAATGCTATCAGCCCGAAGTGTCCAACTTTATATCTCACTCAGCTCTGGGTGTAGATGAGGTAAATCCAGGTTGCATCACAAGCCCTGAATGAATTATTTAAGAATTGCTCTCTATTTCACTGTCATTGTGTTTTGTTTTTGTAATTCATTTTGATAATGGGATTTATCGGATTTTCTCTGCTGCATTCATGCAGCTATACACACGCTTGATTCTCTTATATAGACATATAAATCCATGGGTTTGAAGATTCTTACTAGTCAGGTGTATTCCTAGGCGTTGAATATAGGGTGTTTATCCCATTTTGTTGAGCAAGGGGTAGGTCTGGACTATTACATATTTAACTTATGGAATGGTATCTGTGCTAATATCTATCTCTGGTTTTATGCAGCACCCCAACTCACCTTTCCCCTTAAGCAAACATAAGTTGGTTTTCTAAATTTGAGACCCTGTTCTGTTTTGTAATTCAGTTCATGTGTAGCCAAGATTACATTCGGTGTATTAGTGATATCTTATGATGTTTCATTTTCTGTGTGACTTATTTCACTTAGAATCATCGTACCTGAATCCACTCATTATGCCACGACGGGCCAGATGACATAGATTTCATTGGTGAGTGATATTCCACTGTACGTACGTACCACAAATTCTTTATCCATTTTTCGCTTTCTGGGATATTTAACTTGTACCGTAGAAGAGGTTCTTGTAAACAGAGCCGTCTGAAACTTTGGGGTGGCTGTGTGTTTTTGATTTTAATTTCCCTAAGCTATAGGACCATAAGTGGAAGTGCCGTAGGCTCCGTTGCTTTGTTTTTTAGGTGTTTCACTAAACACCATACACTTCCCCAGAGTGGCTGTTGGCAATTTACATCCCACCCATCAGCATAACAAGGCTCCCTGTTCTCCATGGCCTGTGCTGCATTTCTGGATTTTACACTTTTTTCTGATGGCCCTTTTGACCGGGGGGCAGTGAGACTTCATTGTAGTGCAGATTTCTTTAACATGCTTGCTTGGTTGGCCAAAAAGGGCGTATGCGTTTTTTCCTGAATATATTCAGGAAAAAACGCATACGCCCTTTTTAGCCAAGTGCATCATTGTCGACGTTCTGCCTCTTTTCCTATGCTTTAAATGCAATTCCAGTCTACTCCCTGAAATCGTTTTCCTGCAATTCTGCCCCGCTTTCAAGTCCTCTTCGCAGCCTTCCTTCAATATGTTTTTGGACGATAGCTATTATTTATAACTCTGCAGTTTTGTGAATTACAGTGCCCCTGAGCTCCTTTCTTCAAATCGCTTTCTTGTGAGCTGGCCGCAAAGCCGCAGGATTGCTTCAGGCCCTAATCTGGTTCCTGCACGGCATGCTGAGCCTTTGGTTAATTCCTCTTCCTGGTGGGAAATGAGCGTTAACTTTGCCCGTGCAGACACCTACAGCTAGTCTCTCATTGGTTCTCCCTATTCCTGTTCATCTTGCGCAGAAATTGCAAACTGTGCCAAAAAGGAGGTTAAAGGCACTGACTCTCCAAGTGGGGAGAGTGTTAGTAAAGGGTCTGGAAATGTGAACCCGAGTAAAAGGGGACAAAAACTGAGATGCATTTGAAAACGTTTTCCGGTCACATGGTGCACCATACTGTGGGTTTCACATGCATGGTTTAGCTGAAGGAAGAATCACTTAAACCTGGAGAGTGTGGACCCATGGAATGGGTACCATGCAGTATGACTTCAAATAGTCTGCATTTGCTCATCGAACCTCACCAATGCTATCAGCCCGAAGTGTCCAACCTTATGTCTCACACAGCTCTGGGTGTAGATGAGGTAAATCCAGGTTGCATCACAAGCCCTGAATGAATTATTTAAGAATTGCTCTCTATTTCACTGTCATTCTATTTTGTTTTTGTAATTCATTTTGATAATGGGATTTATCGGATTTTCTCTGCTGCCTTCATGCAGCTGTACACACGCTTGATTCTCTTATGGAGACATATAAATCCATGGGTTTGAATATTCTTTCTAGTCAGGTGTATTCCTAGACGTTGAATATAGGGTGTTTAGCCCATTTGGTTGAGCAAGGGGTAGGTCTTGACTATTACATATTTGACATATGGAATGGTATCTGTGCTAATTTCTATCTCTGGTTTTATGCAGCACCCTAACTCACCTTTCCCCTTAAGCAAACATAAGTTGGTTTTCTAAATTTGAGACCCTGTTCTGTTTTGTAATTCAGTTCATGTGTAGCCAAGATTACATTCCGTGTATTAGTGACATCTTATGATGTTTCATTTTCTGTGTGAGTTATTTCACTTAGAATCATCGTACCTGAATCCACTCATTATGCCACGACGGGCCAGATGACATAGATTTCATTGCTCAGTGATATTCCATTGTACGTACGTACTACAACTTCTTTATCAATTTTTCACTTTCTGGGATATTTAACTTGTACCGTAGACGAAGTTCTTGTAAACAGAACCGTCTGAAACATTGGGGTGGCTGTGTGTTTCTGATTTTAATTTCCCTAAGCTATAGGACCATAAGTGGAAGTGCCGTAGGCTCCGTTGCTTTGTTTTTTTGGTGTTTCAGGAAACACCATACACTTCTCCAGAGTGGCTCTTGGCAATTTACATCCCCCCCATCAGCATAACAAGGCTCCCTGTTCTCCATGGCCTGTGCTGCATTTCTGGATTTTACACTTTTTTCAGTTGGCCCTTTTGACCGGTGGGCAGTGAGACTTCATTGTAGTGCAGATTTCTTTAACATGCTTGCTTGGTTGGCCAAAAAGGGCGTATGCGTTTTTTCCTGAATATATTCAGGAAAAAACGCATACGCCCTTTTTGGCCAAGTGCATCATTGTCGACGTTCTGCCTCTTTTCCTATGCTCTAAATGCAATTCCAGTCTACTCCCTGAAATCGTTTTCCTGCAATTCTGCCCCGCTTTCAAGTCCTCTTCGCAGCCTTCCTTCAATATATTTTCGGACGATAGCTGTCATTTATAACTCTGCAGGTTTGTGAATTACAGTGCCCCTGAGCTCCTTTCTTCAAATCGCTTTCCTGTGAGCTGGCCGCAAACCCGCAGGATTGCTTCAGGCCCTAATCTGGTTCCTGCACGGCATGCTGAGCGTTTGGTTAATTCCTCTTCCTGGTTGGAAATGAGCGTTAAATTTGCCCGTGCAGACACCTACAGCTAGTCTCTGATTGGTTCTCCCTATTCCTGTTCATCTTGCGCAGAAATTGCAAACTGTGCCAAACAGGAGGTTAAAGGCACTGACTCTCCAAGTGGGGAGAGTTTTAGTAAAGGGTCTGGAATTGTGAACCCGAGTAAAAGGGGACAAAAACTGAGATGCATTTGAAAACGTTTCCCGGTCACACGGTGCACCATACTGTGGGTTTCCCATGCATGCTTTAGCTGAAGGAAGAATCGCTTAAACCTGGAGAGTTGGGACCCATGGAATGGGTACCATGCAGTATGACTTCAAATGGTCTGCATTTGCTCATCGAACCTCACCAATGCTATCAGCCCGAAGTGTCCAACCTTATGGCTCACTCAGCTCTGGGTGTAGATGAGGTAAATCCAGGTTGCATCACAAGCCCTGAATGAATTATTTAAGAATTGCTCTCTATTTCACTGTCATTGTGTTTTGTTTTTGTAATTCATTTTGATAATGGGATTTATCGGATTGTCTCTGCTGCCTTCATGCAGCTGTACACACGTTTGATTCTCTTTTGGAGACATATAAATCCATGGGTTTGAAAATTCTTTCTAGTCAGGTGTATTCCTAGGCGTTGAATATAGGGTGTTTAGCCCATTTTGTTGAGCAAGGGGTAGGTCTTGACTATTACATATTTGACGTATGGAATGGTATCTGTGCTAATTTCTATCTCTGGTTTTATGCAGCACCCCAACTCACCTTTCCCCTTAAGCAAACATAAGTTGGTTTTCTAAATTTGAGACTCTGTTCTGTTTTGTAATTCAGTTCATGTGTAGCCAAGATTACATTCCGTGCATTAGTGATATCTTATGATGTTTCATTTTCTGTGTGACTTATTTCACTTAGCATCATCGTACCTGAATCCACTCATTATGCCACGATGGGCCTGATGACATAGATTTCATTGGTGAGTGATATTCCATTGTACGTACGTACCACAATTTCTTTATCCATTTTCCGCTTTCTGGGATATTTAACTTGTACCGTAGACGAGGTTCTTGTAAACAGAGCCGTCTGAAACTTTGGGGTGGCTGTGTGTTTTTGATTTTAATTTCCCTAAGCTATAGGACCATAAGTGGAAGTGCCGTAGGCTCCGTTGCTTTGTTTTTTAGGTGTTTCAGGAAACACCATACACTTCTCCAGATTGGCTGTTGGCAATTTACATCCAACCCATCAGCATAACAAGGCTCCCTGTTCTCCATGGCCTGTGCTGCATTTCTGGATTTTACACTTTTTTCAGATGGCCCTTTTGACCGGGGGGCAGTGAGACTTCATTGTAGTGCAGATTTCTTTAACATGCTTGCTTGGTTGGCCAAAAAGGCCGTATGCGTTTTTTCCTGAATATATTCAGGAAAAAACGCATACGCCCTTTTTGGCCAAGTGCATCATTGTCGACGTTCTGCCTCTTTTTCTATGCTTCAAATGCAATTCCAGTCTACCCCATGAAATCGTTTTCCTGCAATTCTGCCGCGGTTTCAAGTCCTCTTCGCAGCCTTCCTTCAATATATTTTTGGACGATAGCTGTCATTTATAACTCTGCAGGTTTGTGAATTACTTGGCCCCTGAGCTCCTTTCTTCAAATCGCTTTCTTGTGAGCTGGCCGCAAACCCGCAGGATTGCTTCAGGCCCTAAACTGGTTCCGGCACGGCATGCTGAGCGTTTGGTTAATTCCTCTTCCTGGTTGGAAATGAGCGTTAAATTTGCCCGTGCAGACACCTACAGCTAGTCTCTCATTGGTTCTCCCTATTCCTGTTCATCTTGCGCAGAAATTGCAAACTGTGCCAAACAGGAGGTTAAAGGCACTGACTCTCCAATTGGGGAGAGTGTTAGTAAATGGTCTGGAATTGTGAACCCGAGTAAAAGGGTACGAAAACTGAGATGCATTTGAAAACGTTTCCCGGTCACACGGTGCACCATACTGTGGGAATCCCATGCATGTTTTAGCTGAAGGAAGAATCGCTTAAACCTGGAGAGTTGGGACCCATGGAATGGGTTCCATGAAGTATGACTTCAAATGGTCTGCATTTGCTCATCGAACCTCACCAATGCTATCAGCCCGAAGTGTCCAACCTTATGTCTCACTCAGCTCTGGGTGTAGCTGAGGTAAATCCTGGTTGCATCACAAGCCCTGAATGAATTATTTAAGAATTGCTCTCTATTTCACTGTCATTGTGTTTTGTTTTTGTAATTCATTTTGATAATGGGATTTATCGGATTTTCTCTGCTGCCTTCATGCAGCTGTACACACGCTTGATTCTCTTATGGAGACATATAAATCCATGGGTTTGAAAATTCTTTCTAGTCAGGTGTATTCCTAGGCATTGAATATAGGATGTTTAGCCCATTTCGTTGAGCAAGGGGTAGGTCTTGAATATTACATGTTTGACGTATGGAATGGTATCTGTGCTAATTTCTATCTCTGGTTTTATGCAGCACCCCAACTCGCCTTTCCCCTTAAGCAAACATAAGTTGGTTTTCTAAATTTGAGACCCTGTTCTGTTTTGTAATTCAGTTCATGTGTAGCCAAGATTACATTCCGTGTATTAGTGATATCTTATGATGTTTCATTTTCTGTGTGACTTATTTCACTTAGAATCATCGTACCTGAATCCACTCATTATGCCACGATGGGCCAGATGAAATAGTTTTCATTGGTGAATGATACTCCATTGTACGTACGTACCACAACTTCTTTATCCATTTTTCGCTTTCTGGAATATTTAACTTGTACCGTAGATGAAGTTCTTGTAAACAGAGCCGTCAGAAACTTTGCGGTGGCTGTGTGTTTTTGATTTTAATTTCCCTAATCTATAGTAGCATAAGTGGAAGTGCCGTAGGCTCCGTTGCTTTGTTTTTTAGGTGTTTCAGGAAACACCATACACTTCTCCAGAGTGGCTCTTGGCAATTTACATCCCACCCATCAGCATAACAAGGCTCCCTGTTCTCCATTGCCTGTGCTGCATTTCTGGATTTTACACTTTTTTCAGATGACCCTTTTGACGGGGGGCAGTGAGACTTCATTGTAGTGCAGATTTCTTTAACATGCTTGCTTGGTTGGCCAAAAAGGGCGTATGCGTTTTTTCCTGAATATATTCAGGAAAAAACGCATACGCCCTTTTTGGCCAAGTGCATCATTGTCGACGTTCTGCCTCTTTTCCTATGCTTTAAATGCAATTCCAGTCTACCCCCTGAAATCGTTTTCCTGCAATTCTGCCCCGCTTTCAAGTCCTCTTCGCAGCCTACCTTCAATATATTTTTGGACGATAGCTGTCATTTATAACTCTGCAGGTTTCTGAATTACAGTGCCCCTGAGCTCCTTTCTTCAAATCGCTTTCTTGTGAGCTGGCCCGAAACCCGCAGGATTGCTTCAGGCCCTAATCTGGTTCCGGCACGGCATGCTGAGCCTTTGGTTAATTCCTCTTCCTGGTTGGAAATGAGCGTTAAATTTGCCCGTGCAGACACCTACAGCTGGTCTCTCATTGGTTCTCCCTATTCCTGTTCATCTTGCGCAGAAATTGCAAACTGTGCCAAACAGCAGGTTAAAGGCACTGGCTCTCCAAGTGAGGAGAGTGTTAAAAGGGTCTGGAATGGTGAACCCGAGTAAAAGGGGAGGAAAACTGAGATGCATTTGAAAACGTTTCCCGGTGACACGGTGCACCATACTGTGGGATTCCCATGCATGTTTTAGCTGAAGGAAGAATCGCTTAAACCTGGAGAGTTGGGACCCATGGAATGGGTTCCATGAAGTATGACTTCAAATGGTCTGCATTTGCTCATCGAACCTCACCAATGCTATCAGCCCGAAGTGTCCAACCTTATGTCTCACTCAGCTCTGGGTGTAGCTGAGGTAAATCCTGGTTGCATCACAAGCCCTGAATGAATTATTTAAGAATTGCTCTCTATTTCACTGTCATTGTGTTTTGTTTTTGTAATTCATTTTGATAATGGGATTTATCGGATTTTCTCTGCTGCCTTCATGCAGCTGTACACACGCTTGATTCTCTTATGGAGACATATAAATCCATGGGTTTGAAAATTCTTTCTAGTCAGGTGTATTCCTAGGCATTGAATATAGGGTGTTTAGCCCATTTCGTTGAGCAAGGGGTAGGTCTTGACTATTACATGTTTGACGTATGGAATGGTATCTGTGCTAATTTCTATCTCTGGTTTTATGCAGCACCCCAACTCGCCTTTCCCCTTAAGCAAACATAAGTTGGTTTTCTAAATTTGAGACCCTGTTCTGTTTTGTAATTCAGTTCATGTGTAGCCAAGATTACATTCCGTGTATTAGTGATATCTTATGATGTTTCATTTTCTGTGTGACTTATTTCACTTAGAATCATCGTACCTGAATCCACTCATTATGCCACGATGGGCCAGATGAAATAGTTTTCATTGGTGAATGATACTCCATTGTACGTACGTACCACAACTTCTTTATCCATTTTTCCTTTCTGGAATATTTAACTTGTACCGTAGATGAAGTTCTTGTAAACAGAGCCGTCAGAAACTTTGCGGTGGCTGTGTGTTTTTGATTTTAATTTCCCTAATCTATAGTAGCATAAGTGGAAGTGCCGTAGGCTCCGTTGCTTTGTTTTTTAGGTGTTTCAGGAAACACCATACACATCTCCAGAGTGGCTCTTGGCATTTTACATCCCACCCATCAGCATAACAAGGCTCCCTGTTCTCCATGGACTGTGCTGCCTTTCTGGATTTTACACTTTTTTCAGATGGCCCTTTTGATTGGGGGGCAGTGAGACTTCATTGTAGTGCAGATTTCTCTAACATGCTTGCTTGGTAGGCCAAAAAGGGCGTATGCGTGTTTTCCTGAATATATTCAGGAAAAAACGCATACGCCCTTTTTGGCCACGTGCCTCATTGTCGACGTTCTGCCTCTTTTCCTATGCTTTAAATGCAATTCCACTCTACTCCCTGAAACCGCTTTCCTGCAATTCTGCCCCGATTTCAAGTCCTCTTCGCAGCCTTCCTTCAATATATTTTTGGACAATAGCTGTCATTTATAACTTTGCAGGTTTGAGAATTACAGGGCCCCTGAGCTCCTTTCTTCAAGTCGCTTTCTTGTGAGCTGTCCGCAAACCCACAGGATTGCTTCAGGCCCTAATCTGGTTCTGGCAAGGCATGATGAGCGTTTGATTAATTCCGCTTCCTAGTGGGAAATGAGCATTAAATTTGCCCGTGCAGACACCTACAGCTTGTCTCTCATTCGTTCTCCCTATTCCTGTTCATCTTGCGCAGAAATTGCAAACTGTGCCAAACAGGAGGTTAAAGGCACTGACTCTCCAAGTGGGGAGAGTGTTAGTAAAGGGTCTGGAACAGTGAACCCTAGTAAAAGGGGACGAAAACTGAGATGCATTTGAAAACGTTTCCCTGTGACACGGTGCACCATACTATGGGTTTCCCATGCATGTTTTAGCTGAAGGAAGAAT
Organism: Delphinapterus leucas; assembly: GCF_059928025.1. Taxonomy (NCBI): domain Eukaryota; kingdom Metazoa; phylum Chordata; class Mammalia; order Artiodactyla; family Monodontidae; genus Delphinapterus; species Delphinapterus leucas. The sequence goes on along the minus strand of NW_028322233.1, from coordinate 18,605,855 downwards.
CGCTTAAACCTGGAGAGTTGGGACCCATGGAATGGGTACCATGCAGTATGACTTCAAATGGTCTGCATTTGCTCATTGAACCTCACCAATGCTATCAGCCCGAAGTGTCCAACTTTATATCTCACTCAGCTCTGGGTGTAGATGAGGTCAATCCAGGTTGCATCACAAGCCCTGAATGAATTATTTAAGAATTGCTCTCTATTTCACTGTCATTGTGTTTTGTTTTTGTAATTCATTTTGATAATGGGATTTATCGGATTTTCTCTGCTGCATTCATGCAGCTATACACACGCTTGATTCTCTTATGGAGACATATAAATCCATGGGTTTGAAGATTCTTACTAGTCAGGTGTATTCCTAGGCGTTGAATATCGGGTGTTTATCCCATTTTGTTGAGCAAGGGGTAGGTCTGGACTATTACATATTTAACTTATGGAATGGTATCTGTGATAATATCTATCTCTGGTTTTATGCAGCACCCCAACTCACCTTTCCCCTTAAGCAAACATAAGTTGGTTTTCTAAATTTGAGACCCTGTTCTGTTTTGTAATTCAGTTCATGGGTAGCCAAGATTACATTCCGTGTATTAGTGATATCTTATGATGTTTCATTTTCTGTGTGACTTATTTCACTTAGAATCATGGTACCTGAATCCACTCATTATGCCACGACGGGCCAGATGACATAGATTTCATTGGTGAGTGATATTCCACTGTACGTACGTACCACAAATTCTTTATCCATTTTTCGCTTTCTGGGATATTTAACTTGTACCGTAGACGAGGTTCTTGTAAACAGATCCGTCTGAAACTTTGGGGTGGCTGTGTGTTTTTGATTTTAATTTCCCTAAGCTATAGGACCATAAGTGGAAGAGCCGTAGTCTCCGTTGCTTTCTTTTTTAGGTGTTTCAGGAAACACCATACACTTCTCCAGAGTGGCTGTTGGCAATTTACATCCCACCCATCAGCATAACAAGGCTCCCTGTTCTCCATGGCCTGTGCTGCATTTCTGGATTTTACACTTTTTTCTGATGGCCCTTTTGACCGGGGGGCAGTGAGACTTCATTGTAGTGCAGATTTCTTTAACATGCTTGCTTGGTTGGCCAAAAAGGGCGTATGCGTTTTTTCCTGAATATATTCAGGAAAAAACGCATACGCCCTTTTTAGCCAAGTGCATCATTGTTGACGTTCTGCCTCTTTTCCTATGCTTTAAATGCAATTCCAGTCTACTCCCTGAAATCGTTTTCCTGCAATTCTGCCCCGCTTTCAAGTCCTCTTCGCAGCCTTCCTTCAATATGTTTTTGGACGATAGCTGTTATTTATAACTCTGCAGTTTTGTGAATTACAGTGCCCCTGAGCTCCTTTCTTCAAATCGCTTTCTTGTGAGCTGGCCGCAAAGCCGCAGGATTGCTTCAGGCCCTAATCTGGTTCCTGCACGGCATGCTGAGCCTTTGGTTAATTCCTCTTCCTGGTGGGAAATGAGCGTTAACTTTGCCCGTGCAGACACCTACAGCTAGTCTCTCATTGGTTCTCCCTATTCCTGTTCATCTTGCGCAGAATTTGCAAACTGTGCCAAAAAGGAGGTTAAAGGCACTGACTCTCCAAGTGGGGAGAGTGTTAGTAAAGGGTCTGGAATTGTGAACCCGAGTAAAAGGGGACAAAAACTGAGATGCATTTGAAAACGTTTTCCGGTCACATGGTGCACCATACTGTGGGTTTCACATGCGTGGTTTAGCTGAAGGAAGAATCACTTAAACCTGGAGAGTGTGGACCCATGGAATGGGTACCATGCAGTATGACTTCAAATAGTCTGCATTTGCTCATCGAACCTCACCAATGCTATCAGCCCGAAGTGTCCAACCTTATGTCTCACACAGCTCTGGGTGTAGATGAGGTAAATCCAGGTTGCATCACAAGCCCTGAATGAATTATTTAAGAATTGCTCTCTATTTCACTGTCATTCTATTTTGTTTTTGTAATTCATTTTGATAATGGGATTTATCGGATTTTCTCTGCTGCCTTCATGCAGCTGTACACACGCTTGATTCTCTTATGGAGACATATAAATCCATGGGTTTGAATATTCTTTCTAGTCAGGTGTATTCCTAGACGTTGAATATAGGGTGTTTAGCCCATTTGGTTGAGCAAGGGGTAGGTCTTGACTATTACATATTTGACATATGGAATGGTATCTGTGCTAATTTCTATCTCTGGTTTTATGCAGCACCCTAACTCACCTTTCCCCTTAAGCAAACATAAGTTGGTTTTCTAAATTTGAGACCCTGTTCTGTTTTGTAATTCAGTTCATGTGTAGCCAAGATTACATTCCGTGTATTAGTGACATCTTATGATGTTTCATTTTCTGTGTGAGTTATTTCACTTAGAATCATCGTACCTGAATCCACTCATTATGCCACGACGGGCCAGATGACATAGATTTCATTGGTGAGTGATATTCCATTGTACGTACGTACTACAACTTCTTTATCAATTTTTCACTTTCTGGGATATTTAACTTGAACCGTAGACGAGGTTCTTGTAAACAGAACCGTCTTAAACATTTGGGTGGCTGTGTGTTTCTGATTTTAATTTCCCTAAGCTATAGGACCATAAGTGGAAGTGCCGTAGGCTCCGTTGCTTTGTTTTTTTGGTGTTTCAGGAAACACCATACACTTCTCCAGAGTGGCTCTTGGCAATTTACATCCCCCCCATCAGCATAACAAGGCTCCCTGTTCTCCATGGCCTGTGCTGCATTTCTGGATTTTACACTTTTTTCAGTTGGCCCTTTTGACCGGTGGGCAGTGAGACTTCATTGTAGTGCAGATTTCTTTAACATGCTTGCTTGGTTGGCCAAAAAGTGCGTATGCGTTTTTTCCTGAATATATTCAGGGAAAAACGCATACGCCCTTTTTGGCCAAGTGCATCATTGTCGACGTTCTGCCTCTTTTCCTATGCTCTAAATGCAATTCCAGTCTACCCCCTGAAATCGTTTTCCTGCAATTCTGCCCCGCTTTCAAGTCCTCTTCGCAGCCTTCCTTCAATATATTTTCGGACGATAGCTGTCATTTATAACTCTGCAGGTTTGTGAATTACAGTGCCCCTGAGCTCCTTTCTTCAAATCGCTTTCTTGTGAGCTGGCCGCAAACCCGCAGGATTGCTTCAGGCCCTAATCTGGTTCCTGCACGGCATGCTGAGCGTTTGGTTAATTCCTCTTCCTGGTTGGAAATGAGCGTTAAATTTGCCCGTGCAGACACCTACAGCTAGTCTCTCATTGGTTCTCCCTATTCCTGTTCATCTTGCGCAGAAATTGCAAACTGTGCCAAACAGGAGGTTAAAGGCACTGACTCTCCAAGTGGGGAGAGTTTTAGTAAAGGGTCTGGAATTGTGAACCCGAGTAAAAGGGGACAAAAACTGAGATGCATTTGAAAACGTTTCCCGGTCACATGGTGCACCATACTGTGGGTTTCCCATGCATGCTTTCCTGAAGGAAGAATCACTTAAACCTGGAGAGTTGCGACCCATGGAATGGGAACCATGCAGTATGATTTCAAATGGTCTGCATTTGCTCATCGAACCTCACCAATGCTATCAGCCCGAAGTGTCCAACCTTATGTCTCACTCAGCTCTGGGTTTAGATGAGGTAAATCCAGGTTGCATCACAAGCCCTGAATGAATTATTTAAGAATTGCTCTCTATTTCACTGTCATTGTGTTTGGTTTTTTAATTCATTTTGATAATGGGATTTATCAGATTTTCTCTGCTGCCTTCATGCAGCTGTACACACGCTTGATTCTCTTATGGAGACATATAAATACATGGGTTTGAAGATTCTTACTAGTCAGGTGTATTCCTAGGCGTTAAATATATGGTGTTTAGCCCATTTCGTTGAGCAAGGGGTATGTCTTGACTATTACGTATTTGACATATGGAATGGTATCTGTGCTAATTTCTAACTCTGGTTTTATGCAGCACCCCAACTCACCTTTCCCGTTACGCAAACTTAAGTTGGTTTTCTAAATTTGAGACCCTGTTCTGTTTTGTAATTCAGTTCATGTGTAGCCAAGATTACATTCGGTTTATTAGTGATATCTTATGATGTTTCATTTTCTGTGTGACTTATTTCACTTAGAATCATCGTACCTGAATCCACTCATTATGCCACGACGGGCCAGATGACATAGATTTCATTGGTGAGTGATATTCCATTGTACGTACGTACCACAACTTCTTTATCCATTTTTCGCTTTCTGGGATATTTAACTTGTACCGTAGACGAGGTTCTTGTAAACAGAGCCGTCTGAAACTTTGGGGTGGCTGTGTGTTTTTGATTTTAATTTCCCTAAGCTATAGGACCATAAGTGGAAGTGCCGTAGGCTCCGTTGCTTTGTTTTTTAGGTGTTTCAGGAAACACCATACACTTCTCCAGAGTGGCTGTTGGCAATTTACATCCCACCCATCAGCATAACAAGGCTCCCTGTTCTCCGTGGTCTGTGCTGCCTTTCTGGATTTTACACTTTTTTCAGATGGCCCTTTTGACCGGGGGGCAGTGAGACTTCATTGTAGTGCAGATTTCTTTAACATGCTTGCTTGGTTGGCCAAAAAGTGCGTGAACGCATACGTCCTTTTAAGCCAAGTGCATCATTGTCGACGTTCTGCCTCTTTTCCGATGCTTTAAATGCAATTCCAGTCTACCCCCGAAATCGTTTTCCTGCAATTCTGCCCCGCTTTCAAGTCCTCTTCGCAGCCTTCCTTCAATATATTTTTGGACGGTAGCTGTCATTTATAACTCTGCAGGTTTGTGAATTACAGTGCCCCTGAGCTCCTTTCTTCAAATCGCTTTCTTGTGAGCTGGCCGCAAACCCGCAGGATTGCTTCAGGCCCTAATCTGGTTCCTGCACGGCATGCTGAGCCTTTGGTTAATTCCTCTTCCTGGTGGGAAATGAGAATTAAATTTGCCCGTGCAGACACCTACAGCTAGTCTCTCATTGGTTCTCCCTATTCCTGTTCATCTTGCGAAGAAATTGCAAACTGTGCCAAACAGGAGGTTAAAGGCACTGACTCTCCAATTGGGGAGAGTGTTAGTAAAGGGTCTGGAATTGTGAACCCGAGTAAAAGGGGACAAAACTGAGATGCATTTGAAAACGATTCCCGGTCACACGGTGCACCATACTGTAGGTTTCCCATGCATGCTTTAGCTGAAGGAAGAATCGCTTAAACCTGGAGAGTTGGGTCCCATGGAATGTGTATCATGCAGTATGACTTCAAATGGTCTGCATTTGCTCATCGAACCTCACCAATGCTATCAGCCCGAAGTGTCCAACCTTATGTCTCTATCAGCTCTGGGTTTACATGAGGTAAATCCAGGTTGCATCACAAGCCCTGAATGAATTATTTAAGAATTATTCTCTATTTTACTGTCATTGTGTTTTGTTTTTGTAATTCATTTTGATAATAGGATTTACCGGATTTTTTCTGCTGCCTTCATGCAACTGTACACACGCTTGATTCTCCTATGTAGACTTATAAATCCATGGGTTTGAAGATTTTACTAGTCAGGTGTATTCCTAGGTGTTGAATATAGGGTGTTTAGCCCATTTCGTTGAGCAAGTGATAGGACTTGACTATTACATATTTGACTTATGGATGGTATCTTTGCTAATTTCTATCTCTGGTTTTATGCAGCACCCAACTCACCTTTCCCCTTAAGCAAACATAAGTTGGTTTTCTAAATTTGAGACCCTGTTCTGTTTTGTAGTTCAGTTCATGTGTAGCCAAGATTACATTCCGTGTATTAGTGATATCTTATGATGTTTCATTTTCTGTGTGACTTATTTCACTTAGAATCATTGTACCTGAATTCAATCATTATGCCACGACGGGCCTGATGATATAGATTTCATTGGTGAGTGATATTCCATTGTACGTACGTACCACAACTTCTTTATCCATTTTTCGCTTTCTGGGATATTTAACTTGTACTGTAGAACATGTTCTTGTAAACAGAGCCGTCTGAAACATTGAGGCGGCTGTGTGTTTTTGATTTTAATTTCCCTAAGCTATTGGACCATAAGTGGAAGTGCCGTAGGCTCCGTTGCTTTGTTTTTTAGGTGTTTCAGGAAACACCATGCACTTCTCCAGGGTGGCTGTTGGCAATTTACATCCCACCCATCAGCATAACATGGCTCCCTGTTCTCCATGGCCTGTGCTGCCTTTTTGCATTTTACACTTTTTTCATATGGCCCTTTTGATTGTGGGGCAGTGAGACTCACTGTACTGCAGATTTCTCTAACATGCTTGCTTGGTTGGCCAAAAAGGGCGTATGCGTTTTTTCCTGAATATATTCAGGAAAAAACGCATACCCCCGTTTTGGCCACGTGCATCATTGTCGACGTTCTGCCTCTTTTCCTATGCATTAAATGCAATTCCACTCTACTCCCTGAAACCGCTTTCCTGCAATTCTGCCCCGATTTCAAGTCCTCTTCGCAGCCTTCCTTCAATATATTTTTGGACAATAGCTGTCATTTATAACTTTGCAGGTTTGAGAATTACAGTGCCCCTGAGCTCCTTTCTTCAAATTGCTTTCTTGTGAGCTGGCCGCAAACCCGCAGGATTGCTTCAGGCCCTAATCTGGTTCCTGCACGGCATGCTGAGCCTTTGGTTAATTCCTCTTCCTGGTTGGAAATGAGCGTTAAATTTGCCCGTGCAGACACCTACAGCTAGTCTCTCATTGGTTCTCCCTATTTCTGTTCATCTTGCGCAGAAATTGCAAACTGTGCCAAACAGGAGATTAAAGGCACTGACTCTCCAAGGGCGGAGAGTGTTAGTAAAGGGTCTGGAATTGTGAACCCGAGTAAAAGGGGACAAAAACTGAGATGCATTTGAAAACGTTTCCCGGTCACATGGTGCACCATACTGTGGGTTTCCCATGCATGCTTTAGCTGAAGGAAGAATCACTTAAACCTGGAGAGTTGGGACCGATGGAATGGGTACCATGCAGTATGATGTCAAATGGTCTGCATTTCCTGATCGAACCTCACCAATGCTATCAGCCCGAAGTGTCCAACCTTATGTCTCACTCAGCTCTGGGTTTAGATGAGGTAAATCCAGGTTGCATCACAAGCCCTGAATGAATTATTTAAGAATTGCTCTCTATTTCACTGTCATTGTGTTTGGTTTTTTAATTCATTTTGATAATGGGATTTATCAGATTTTCTCTGCTGCCTTCATGCAGCTGTACACACGCTTGATTCTCTTATGGAGACATATAAATCCATGGGTTTGAAGATTCTTACTAGTCAGGTGTATTCCTAGGCGTTGAATATAGGGTGTTTAGCCCATTTCGTTGAGCAAGGGGTAGGTCTTGACTATTACGTATTTGACATATGGAATGGTATCTGTGCTAATTTCTAACTCTGGTTTTATGCAGCACCCCAACTCACCTTTCCCCTTACGCAAACATAAGTTGGTTTTCTAAATTTGAGACCCTGTTCTGTTTTGTAATTCAGTTCATGTGTAGCCAAGGTTACATTCGGTGTATTAGTGATATCTTATGATGTTTCATTTTCTGTGTGACTTATTTCACTTAGAATCATCGTACCTGAATCCACTCATTATGCCACGACGGGCCCGATGACATAGATTTTATTGGTGAGTGATATTCCATTGTACGTACGTACCACAACTTCTTTATCCATTTCTCGCTTTCTGGGATATTTAACTTGTACCGTAGACGAGGTTCTTGTAAAGAGAGCCGTCTGAAACTTTGGGGTGGCTGTGTGTTTTTGATTTTAATTTCCCTAATTTCTAGGACCATAAGTGGAAGTGCCGTAGTCTCCGTTGCTTTGTTTTTTGGTGTTTCAGGAAACACCATACACTTCTCCAGAGTGGCTGTTGGCAATTTACATCCCACCCATCAGCATAACAAGGCTCCCTGTTCTCCATGGCCTGTGCTGCATTTCTGGATTTTACAGATTTTCAGATGGCCCTTTTGACCAGGGGGCAGTGAGACTTCATTGTAGTGCAGATTTCTTTAACATGCTTGCTTGGTTGGCCAAAAAGTGCGTATGCGTTTTTTCCTGAATATATTCAGGAAAAAACGCATACGCCCTTTTTGGCCAAGTGCATCATTGTCGACGTTCTGCCTCTTTTCCTATGTTTTAAATTCAATTCCAGTCTACCACCTGAAATCGTTTTCCTGCAATTCTGCCCCGCTTTCAAGTCCTCTTCGCAGCCTTCCTTCAATATATTTTCGGATGATAGCTGTCATTTATAACTCTGCAAGTTTGTGAATTACAGTGCCCCTGAGCTCCTTTCTTCAAATCGCTTTCTTGTGAGCTGGCCGCAAACCCGCAGGATTGCTTCAGGCCCTAATCTGGTTCCTGCACGGCATGCTGAGCCTTTGGTTAATTCCTCTTCCTGGTTGGAAATGAGCATTAAATTTGCCCGTGCAGACACCTACAGCTAGTCTCTCATTGGTTCTCCCTATTCCTGTTCATCTTGCGCAGAAATTGCAAACTGTGCCAAACAGGAGTTTAAAGGCACTGACTCTCCAAGTGGGGAGAATGTTAGTAAAGGGTCTGGAATTGTGAACCCGAGTAAAAGGGGACAAAAACTGAGATGCATTTGAAAACATTTCCCGGTCACATGGTGCACCATACTGTGGGTTTCCCATGCATGCTTTAGCTGAAGGAAGAATCACTTAAACCTGGAGAGTGTGGACCCATGGAATGGGTACCATGCAGTATGACTACAAATGGTCTGCATTTGCTCATCGAACCTCACCAATGCTATCAGCCCGAAGTGTCCAACCTTATGTCTCACTCAGCTCTGGGTTTAGATGAGGTAAATCCAGGTTGCATCACAAGCCCTGAATGAATTATTTAAGAATTGCTCTCTATTTCACTGCCATTGTGTTTTGTTTTTGTAATTCATTTTGATAATAGGATTTATCGGATTTTCTCTGCTGCCTTCATGCAGCTGTACACACGCTTGATTCTCTTCTGGAGACATATAAATCCATGGGTTTGAAGATTCTTACTAGTCAGGTGTATTCCTAGGCGTTGAATATAGGGTGTTTAGCCCATTTGGTTGAGCAAGGGGTAGGTCTTGACTATTACATATCTGACGTATGGAATGGTATGTGTGCTAATTTCTATCTCTGGTTTTATGCAGCACCCCAACTCACCTTTCCCCTTAAGCAAACATAAGTTGGTTTTCTAAATTTGAGACCCTGTTCTGTTTTGTAATTCAGTTCATGTGTCGCCAAGATTACATTCCGTGTATTAGTGACATATTATGATGTTTCATTTTCTGTGTGAGTTATTTCACTTAGAATCATCGTAGCTGAATCCACTCATTATGCCACGACGGGCCAGATGACATAGATTTCATTGGTGAGTGATATTCCATTCCATCAGCATTACAAGGCTCCATGTTCTCCATGGCCTGTGCTGCATTTCTGGATTTTACACTTTTTCAGATGGCCCTTTTGACCGGGGGGCAGTGAGACTTCATTGTAGTGCAGATTTCTTTAACATGCTTGCTTGGTTGGCCAAAAAGTGCGTATGCGTTTTTTCCTGAATATATTCAGGAAAAAACGCATACGCCCTTTTTGGCCAAGTGCATCATTGTCGACGTTCTGCCTCTTTTCCTATGCTTTAAATGCAATTAGAGTCTACCCCCTGAAATCGTTTTCCTGCAATTCTGCCCCGCTTTCAAGTCCTCTTCGCAGCCTTCCGTCAATATATTTTCGGACGATAGCTGTCATTTATAACTCTGCAGGTTTGTGAATTAGAGTGCCCCTGAGCTCCTTTCTTCAAATCGCTTTCTTGTGAGCTGGCCACAAACCCGCAGGATTGCTTCAGGCCCTAATCTGGTTCCGGCACGGCATGCTGAGCCTTTGGTTAATTCCTCTTCCTGGTTGGAAATGAGCGTTAAATTTGCCCGTGCAGACACCTACAGCTAGTCTCTCATTGGTTCTCCCTATTCCTGTTCATCTTGCGCAGAAATTGCAAACTGTGCCAAACAGGAGGTTAAAGGCAGTGACTCTCCCAGTGGGGAGAGTGTTAGTAAAGTGTCTGGAATTGTGAACCCGAGGAAAAGGGGACGAAAACTGAGATGCATTTGAAAACGTTTCCCGGTCACATGGTGCCCCATACTGTGGGTTTCACATGCATGGTTTAGCTGAAGGAAGAATCACTTAAACCTGGAGAGTGTGGACCCATGGAATGGGTACCATGCAGTATGACTTCAAATAGTCTGCATTTGCTCATCGAACCTCACCAATGCTATCAGCCCGAAGTGTCCAACCTTATGTCTCACACAGCTCTGGGTGTAGATGAGGTAAATCCAGGTTGCATCACAAGCCCTGAATGAATTATTTAAGAATTGCTCTCTATTTCACTGTCATTCTATTTTGTTTTTGTAATTCATTTTGATAATGGGATTTATCGGATTTTCTCTGCTGCCTTCATGCAGCTGTACACACGCTTGATTCTCTTATGGAGACATATAAATCCATGGGTTTGAATATTCTTTCTAGTCAGGTGTATTCCTAGACGTTGAATATAGGGTGTTTAGCCCATTTGGTTGAGCAAGGGGTAGGTCTTGACTATTACATATTTGACATATGGAATGGTATCTGTGCTAATTTCTATCTCTGGTTTTATGCAGCACCCTAACTCACCTTTCCCCTTAAGCAAACATAAGTTGGTTTTCTAAATTTGAGACCCTGTTCTGTTTTGTAATTCAGTTCATGTGTAGCCAAGATTACATTCCGTGTATTAGTGACATCTTATGATGTTTCATTTTCTGTGTGAGTTATTTCACTTAGAATCATCGTACCTGAATCCACTCATTATGCAACGACGGGCCAGATGACATAGATTTCATTGGTGAGTGATATTCCATTGTACGTACGTACTACAACTTCTTTATCAATTTTTCACTTTCTGGGATATTTAACTTGAACCGTAGACGAGGTTCTTGTAAACAGAACCGTCTTAAACATTGGGGTGGCTGTGTGTTTCTGATTTTAATTTCCCTAAGCTATAGGACCATAAGTGGAAGTGCCGTAGGCTCCGTTGCTTTGTTTTTTTGGTGTTTCAGGAAACACCATACACTTCTCCAGAGTGGCTCTTGGCAATTTACATCCCCCCCATCAGCATAACAAGGCTCCCTGTTCTCCATGGCCTGTGCTGCATTTCTGGATTTTACACTTTTTTCAGTTGGCCCTTTTGACCGGTGGGCAGTGAGACTTCATTGTAGTGCAGATTTCTTTAACATGCTTGCTTGGTTGGCCAAAAAGTGCGTATGCGTTTTTTCCTGAATATATTCAGGGAAAAACGCATACGCCCTTTTTGGCCAAGTGCATCATTGTCGACGTTCTGCCTCTTTTCCTATGCTCTAAATGCAATTCCAGTCTACCCCCTGAAATCGTTTTCCTGCAATTCTGCCCCGCTTTCAAGTCCTCTTCGCAGCCTTCCTTCAATATATTTTCGGACGATAGCTGTCATTTATAACTCTGCAGGTTTGTGAATTACAGTGCCCCTGAGCTCCTTTCTTCAAATCGCTTTCTTGTGAGCTGGCCGCAAACCCGCAGGATTGCTTCAGGCCCTAATCTGGTTCCTGCACGGCATGCTGAGCGTTTGGTTAATTCCTCTTCCTGGTTGGAAATGAGCGTTAAATTTGCCCGTGCAGACACCTACAGCTAGTCTCTCATTGGTTCTCCCTATTCCTGTTCATCTTGCGCAGAAATTGCAAACTGTGCCAAACAGGAGGTTAAAGGCACTGACTCTCCAAGTGGGGAGAGTTTTAGTAAAGGGTCTGGAATTGTGAACCCGAGTAAAAGGGGACAAAAACTGAGATGCATTTGAAAACGTTTCCCGGTCACATGGTGCACCATACTGTGGGTTTCCCATGCATGCTTTCCTGAAGGAAGAATCACTTAAACCTGGAGAGTTGCGACCCATGGAATGGGAACCATGCAGTATGATTTCAAATGGTCTGCATTTGCTCATCGAACCTCACCAATGCTATCAGCCCGAAGTGTCCAACCTTATGTCTCACTCAGCTCTGGGTTTAGATGAGGTAAATCCAGGTTGCATCACAAGCCCTGAATGAATTATTTAAGAATTGCTCTCTATTTCACTGTCATTGTGTTTGGTTTTTTAATTCATTTTGATAATGGGATTTATCAGATTTTCTCTGCTGCCTTCATGCAGCTGTACACACGCTTGATTCTCTTATGGAGACATATAAATCCATGGGTTTGAAGATTCTTACTAGTCAGGTGTATTCCTAGGCGTTAAATATATGGTGTTTAGCCCATTTCGTTGAGCAAGGGGTATGTCTTGACTATTACGTATTTGACATATGGAATGGTATCTGTGCTAATTTCTAACTCTGGTTTTATGCAGCACCCCAACTCACCTTTCCCGTTACGCAAACTTAAGTTGGTTTTCTAAATTTGAGACCCTGTTCTGTTTTGTAATTCAGTTCATGTGTAGCCAAGATTACATTCGGTTTATTAGTGATATCTTATGATGTTTCATTTTCTGTGTGACTTATTTCACTTAGAATCATCGTACCTGAATCCACTCATTATGCCACGACGGGCCAGATGACATAGATTTCATTGGTGAGTGATATTCCATTGTACGTACGTACCACAACTTCTTTATCCATTTTTCGCTTTCTGGGATATTTAACTTGTACCGTAGACGAGGTTCTTGTAAACAGAGCCGTCTGAAACTTTGGGGTGGCTGTGTGTTTTTGATTTTAATTTCCCTAAGCTATAGGACCATAAGTGGAAGTGCCGTAGGCTCCGTTGCTTTGTTTTTTAGGTGTTTCAGGAAACACCATACACTTCTCCAGAGTGGCTGTTGGCAATTTACATCCCACCCATCAGCATAACAAGGCTCCCTGTTCTCCGTGGTCTGTGCTGCCTTTCTGGATTTTACACTTTTTTCAGATGGCCCTTTTGACCGGGGGGCAGTGAGACTTCATTGTAGTGCAGATTTCTTTAACATGCTTGCTTGGTTGGCCAAAAAGTGCGTGAACGCATACGTCCTTTTAAGCCAAGTGCATCATTGTCGACGTTCTGCCTCTTTTCCGATGCTTTAAATGCAATTCCAGTCTACCCCCGAAATCGTTTTCCTGCAATTCTGCCCCGCTTTCAAGTCCTCTTCGCAGCCTTCCTTCAATATATTTTTGGACGGTAGCTGTCATTTATAACTCTGCAGGTTTGTGAATTACAGTGCCCCTGAGCTCCTTTCTTCAAATCGCTTTCTTGTGAGCTGGCCGCAAACCCGCAGGATTGCTTCAGGCCCTAATCTGGTTCCTGCACGGCATGCTGAGCCTTTGGTTAATTCCTCTTCCTGGTGGGAAATGAGAATTAAATTTGCCCGTGCAGACACCTACAGCTAGTCTCTCATTGGTTCTCCCTATTCCTGTTCATCTTGCGCAGAAATTGCAAACTGTGCCAAACAGGAGGTTAAAGGCACTGACTCTCCAATTGGGGAGAGTGTTAGTAAAGGGTCTGGAATTGTGAACCCGAGTAAAAGGGGACAAAACTGAGATGCATTTGAAAACGATTCCCGGTCACACGGTGCACCATACTGTAGGTTTCCCATGCATGCTTTAGCTGAAGGAAGAATCGCTTAAACCTGGAGAGTTGGGACCCATGGAATGTGTATCATGCAGTATGACTTCAAATGGTCTGCATTTGCTCATCGAACCTCACCAATGCTATCAGCCCGAAGTGTCCAACCTTATGTCTCTATCAGCTCTGGGTTTACATGAGGTAAATCCAGGTTGCATCACAAGCCCTGAATGAATTATTTAAGAATTATTCTCTATTTTACTGTCATTGTGTTTTGTTTTTGTAATTCATTTTGATAATAGGATTTACCGGATTTTTTCTGCTGCCTTCATGCAACTGTACACACGCTTGATTCTCCTATGTAGACTTATAAATCCATGGGTTTGAAGATTTTACTAGTCAGGTGTATTCCTAGGTGTTGAATATAGGGTGTTTAGCCCATTTCGTTGAGCAAGTGATAGGACTTGACTATTACATATTTGACTTATGGATGGTATCTTTGCTAATTTCTATCTCTGGTTTTATGCAGCACCCAACTCACCTTTCCCCTTAAGCAAACATAAGTTGGTTTTCTAAATTTGAGACCCTGTTCTGTTTTGTAGTTCAGTTCATGTGTAGCCAAGATTACATTCCGTGTATTAGTGATATCTTATGATGTTTCATTTTCTGTGTGACTTATTTCACTTAGAATCATTGTACCTGAATTCAATCATTATGCCACGACGGGCCTGATGATATAGATTTCATTGGTGAGTGATATTCCATTGTACGTACGTACCACAACTTCTTTATCCATTTTTCGCTTTCTGGGATATTTAACTTGTACTGTAGAACATGTTCTTGTAAACAGAGCCGTCTGAAACATTGAGGCGGCTGTGTGTTTTTGATTTTAATTTCCCTAAGCTATTGGACCATAAGTGGAAGTGCCGTAGGCTCCGTTGCTTTGTTTTTTAGGTGTTTCAGGAAACACCATACACTTCTCCAGGGTGGCTGTTGGCAATTTACATCCCACCCATCAGCATAACATGGCTCCCTGTTCTCCATGGCCTGTGCTGCCTTTTTGCATTTTACACTTTTTTCATATGGCCCTTTTGATTGTGGGGCAGTGAGACTCACTGTACTGCAGATTTCTCTAACATGCTTGCTTGGTTGGCCAAAAAGGGCGTATGCGTTTTTTCCTGAATATATTCAGGAAAAAACGCATACCCCCGTTTTGGCCACGTGCATCATTGTCGACGTTCTGCCTCTTTTCCTATGCATTAAATGCAATTCCACTCTACTCCCTGAAACCGCTTTCCTGCAATTCTGCCCCGATTTCAAGTCCTCTTCGCAGCCTTCCTTCAATATATTTTTGGACAATAGCTGTCATTTATAACTTTGCAGGTTTGAGAATTACAGTGCCCCTGAGCTCCTTTCTTCAAATTGCTTTCTTGTGAGCTGGCCGCAAACCCGCAGGATTGCTTCAGGCCCTAATCTGGTTCCTGCACGGCATGCTGAGCCTTTGGTTAATTCCTCTTCCTGGTTGGAAATGAGCGTTAAATTTGCCCGTGCAGACACCTACAGCTAGTCTCTCATTGGTTCTCCCTATTTCTGTTCATCTTGCGCAGAAATTGCAAACTGTGCCAAACAGGAGATTAAAGGCACTGACTCTCCAAGGGCGGAGAGTGTTAGTAAAGGGTCTGGAATTGTGAACCCGAGTAAAAGGGGACAAAAACTGAGATGCATTTGAAAACGTTTCCCGGTCACATGGTGCACCATACTGTGGGTTTCCCATGCATGCTTTAGCTGAAGGAAGAATCACTTAAACCTGGAGAGTTGGGACCGATGGAATGGGTACCATGCAGTATGATGTCAAATGGTCTGCATTTGCTCATCGAACCTCACCAATGCTATCAGCCCGAAGTGTCCAACCTTATGTCTCACTCAGCTCTGGGTTTAGATGAGGTAAATCCAGGTTGCATCACAAGCCCTGAATGAATTATTTAAGAATTGCTCTCTATTTCACTGTCATTGTGTTTGGTTTTTTAATTCATTTTGATAATGGGATTTATCAGATTTTCTCTGCTGCCTTCATGCAGCTGTACACACGCTTGATTCTCTTATGGAGACATATAAATCCATGGGTTTGAAGATTCTTACTAGTCAGGTGTATTCCTAGGCGTTGAATATAGGGTGTTTAGCCCATTTCGTTGAGCAAGGGGTAGGTCTTGACTATTACGTATTTGACATATGGAATGGTATCTGTGCTAATTTCTAACTCTGGTTTTATGCAGCACCCCAACTCACCTTTCCCGTTACGCAAACTTAAGTTGGTTTTCTAAATTTGAGACCCTGTTCTGTTTTGTAATTCAGTTCATGTGTAGCCAAGATTACATTCGGTTTATTAGTGATATCTTATGATGTTTCATTTTCTGTGTGACTTATTTCACTTAGAATCATCGTACCTGAATCCACTCATTATGCCACGACGGGCCAGATGACATAGATTTCATTGGTGAGTGATATTCCATTGTACGTACGTACCACAACTTCTTTATCCATTTTTCGCTTTCTGGGATATTTAACTTGTACCGTAGACGAGGTTCTTGTAAACAGAGCCGTCTGAAACTTTGGGGTGGCTGTGTGTTTTTGATTTTAATTTCCCTAAGCTATAGGACCATAAGTGGAAGTGCCGTAGGCTCCGTTGCTTTGTTTTTTAGGTGTTTCAGGAAACACCATACACTTCTCCAGAGTGGCTGTTGGCAATTTACATCCCACCCATCAGCATAACAAGGCTCCCTGTTCTCCGTGGTCTGTGCTGCCTTTCTGGATTTTACACTTTTTTCAGATGGCCCTTTTGACCGGGGGGCAGTGAGACTTCATTGTAGTGCAGATTTCTTTAACATGCTTGCTTGGTTGGCCAAAAAGTGCGTGAACGCATACGTCCTTTTAAGCCAAGTGCATCATTGTCGACGTTCTGCCTCTTTTCCGATGCTTTAAATGCAATTCCAGTCTACCCCCGAAATCGTTTTCCTGCAATTCTGCCCCGCTTTCAAGTCCTCTTCGCAGCCTTCCTTCAATATATTTTTGGACGGTAGCTGTCATTTATAACTCTGCAGGTTTGTGAATTACAGTGCCCCTGAGCTCCTTTCTTCAAATCGCTTTCTTGTGAGCTGGCCGCAAACCCGCAGGATTGCTTCAGGCCCTAATCTGGTTCCTGCACGGCATGCTGAGCCTTTGGTTAATTCCTCTTCCTGGTGGGAAATGAGAATTAAATTTGCCCGTGCAGACACCTACAGCTAGTCTCTCATTGGTTCTCCCTATTCCTGTTCATCTTGCGCAGAAATTGCAAACTGTGCCAAACAGGAGGTTAAAGGCACTGACTCTCCAATTGGGGAGAGTGTTAGTAAAGGGTCTGGAATTGTGAACCCGAGTAAAAGGGGACAAAACTGAGATGCATTTGAAAACGATTCCCGGTCACACGGTGCACCATACTGTAGGTTTCCCATGCATGCTTTAGCTGAAGGAAGAATCGCTTAAACCTGGAGAGTTGGGACCCATGGAATGTGTATCATGCAGTATGACTTCAAATGGTCTGCATTTGCTCATCGAACCTCACCAATGCTATCAGCCCGAAGTGTCCAACCTTATGTCTCTATCAGCTCTGGGTTTACATGAGGTAAATCCAGGTTGCATCACAAGCCCTGAATGAATTATTTAAGAATTATTCTCTATTTTACTGTCATTGTGTTTTGTTTTTGTAATTCATTTTGATAATAGGATTTACCGGATTTTTTCTGCTGCCTTCATGCAACTGTACACACGCTTGATTCTCCTATGTAGACTTATAAATCCATGGGTTTGAAGATTTTACTAGTCAGGTGTATTCCTAGGTGTTGAATATAGGGTGTTTAGCCCATTTCGTTGAGCAAGTGATAGGACTTGACTATTACATATTTGACTTATGGATGGTATCTTTGCTAATTTCTATCTCTGGTTTTATGCAGCACCCAACTCACCTTTCCCCTTAAGCAAACATAAGTTGGTTTTCTAAATTTGAGACCCTGTTCTGTTTTGTAGTTCAGTTCATGTGTAGCCAAGATTACATTCCGTGTATTAGTGATATCTTATGATGTTTCATTTTCTGTGTGACTTATTTCACTTAGAATCATTGTACCTGAATTCAATCATTATGCCACGACGGGCCTGATGATATAGATTTCATTGGTGAGTGATATTCCATTGTACGTACGTACCACAACTTCTTTATCCATTTTTCGCTTTCTGGGATATTTAACTTGTACTGTAGAACATGTTCTTGTAAACAGAGCCGTCTGAAACATTGAGGCGGCTGTGTGTTTTTGATTTTAATTTCCCTAAGCTATTGGACCATAAGTGGAAGTGCCGTAGGCTCCGTTGCTTTGTTTTTTAGGTGTTTCAGGAAACACCATACACTTCTCCAGGGTGGCTGTTGGCAATTTACATCCCACCCATCAGCATAACATGGCTCCCTGTTCTCCATGGCCTGTGCTGCCTTTTTGCATTTTACACTTTTTTCATATGGCCCTTTTGATTGTGGGGCAGTGAGACTCACTGTACTGCAGATTTCTCTAACATGCTTGCTTGGTTGGCCAAAAAGGGCGTATGCGTTTTTTCCTGAATATATTCAGGAAAAAACGCATACCCCCGTTTTGGCCACGTGCATCATTGTCGACGTTCTGCCTCTTTTCCTATGCATTAAATGCAATTCCACTCTACTCCCTGAAACCGCTTTCCTGCAATTCTGCCCCGATTTCAAGTCCTCTTCGCAGCCTTCCTTCAATATATTTTTGGACAATAGCTGTCATTTATAACTTTGCAGGTTTGAGAATTACAGTGCCCCTGAGCTCCTTTCTTCAAATTGCTTTCTTGTGAGCTGGCCGCAAACCCGCAGGATTGCTTCAGGCCCTAATCTGGTTCCTGCACGGCATGCTGAGCCTTTGGTTAATTCCTCTTCCTGGTTGGAAATGAGCGTTAAATTTGCCCGTGCAGACACCTACAGCTAGTCTCTCATTGGTTCTCCCTATTTCTGTTCATCTTGCGCAGAAATTGCAAACTGTGCCAAACAGGAGATTAAAGGCACTGACTCTCCAAGGGCGGAGAGTGTTAGTAAAGGGTCTGGAATTGTGAACCCGAGTAAAAGGGGACAAAAACTGAGATGCATTTGAAAACGTTTCCCGGTCACATGGTGCACCATACTGTGGGTTTCCCATGCATGCTTTAGCTGAAGGAAGAATCACTTAAACCTGGAGAGTTGGGACCGATGGAATGGGTACCATGCAGTATGATGTCAAATGGTCTGCATTTGCTCATCGAACCTCACCAATGCTATCAGCCCGAAGTGTCCAACCTTATGTCTCACTCAGCTCTGGGTTTAGATGAGGTAAATCCAGGTTGCATCACAAGCCCTGAATGAATTATTTAAGAATTGCTCTCTATTTCACTGTCATTGTGTTTGGTTTTTTAATTCATTTTGATAATGGGATTTATCAGATTTTCTCTGCTGCCTTCATGCAGCTGTACACACGCTTGATTCTCTTATGGAGACATATAAATCCATGGGTTTGAAGATTCTTACTAGTCAGGTGTATTCCTAGGCGTTGAATATAGGGTGTTTAGCCCATTTCGTTGAGCAAGGGGTAGGTCTTGACTATTACGTATTTGACATATGGAATGGTATCTGTGCTAATTTCTAACTCTGGTTTTATGCAGCACCCCAACTCACCTTTCCCCTTACGCAAACATAAGTTGGTTTTCTAAATTTGAGACCCTGTTCTGTTTTGTAATTCAGTTCATGTGTAGCCAAGGTTACATTCGGTGTATTAGTGATATCTTATGATGTTTCATTTTCTGTGTGACTTATTTCACTTAGAATCATCGTACCTGAATCCACTCATTATGCCACGACGGGCCCGATGACATAGATTTTATTGGTGAGTGATATTCCATTGTACGTACGTACCACAACTTCTTTATCCATTTCTCGCTTTCTGGGATATTTAACTTGTACCGTAGACGAGGTTCTTGTAAAGAGAGCCGTCTGAAACTTTGGGGTGGCTGTGTGTTTTTGATTTTAATTTCCCTAATTTCTAGGACCATAAGTGGAAGTGCCGTAGTCTCCGTTGCTTTGTTTTTTGGTGTTTCAGGAAACACCATACACTTCTCCAGAGTGGCTGTTGGCAATTTACATCCCACCCATCAGCATAACAAGGCTCCCTGTTCTCCATGGCCTGTGCTGCATTTCTGGATTTTACAGATTTTCAGATGGCCCTTTTGACCAGGGGGCAGTGAGACTTCATTGTAGTGCAGATTTCTTTAACATGCTTGCTTGGTTGGCCAAAAAGTGCGTATGCGTTTTTTCCTGAATATATTCAGGAAAAAACGCATACGCCCTTTTTGGCCAAGTGCATCATTGTCGACGTTCTGCCTCTTTTCCTATGCTTTAAATTCAATTCCAGTCTACCACCTGAAATCGTTTTCCTGCAATTCTGCCCCGCTTTCAAGTCCTCTTCGCAGCCTTCCTTCAATATATTTTCGGATGATAGCTGTCATTTATAACTCTGCAAGTTTGTGAATTACAGTGCCCCTGAGCTCCTTTCTTCAAATCGTTTTCTTGTGAGCTGGCCGCAAACCCGCAGGATTGCTTCAGGCCCTAATCTGGTTCCTGCACGGCATGCTGAGCCTTTGGTTAATTCCTCTTCCTGGTTGGAAATGAGCATTAAATTTGCCCGTGCAGACACCTACAGCTAGTCTCTCATTGGTTCTCCCTATTCCTGTTCATCTTGCGCAGAAATTGCAAACTGTGCCAAACAGGAGTTTAAAGGCACTGACTCTCCAAGTGGGGAGAATGTTAGTAAAGGGTCTGGAATTGTGAACCCGAGTAAAAGGGGACAAAAACTGAGATGCATTTGAAAACATTTCCCGGTCACATGGTGCACCATACTGTGGGTTTCCCATGCATGCTTTAGCTGAAGGAAGAATCACTTAAACCTGGAGAGTGTGGACCCATGGAATGGGTACCATGCAGTATGACTACAAATGGTCTGCATTTGCTCATCGAACCTCACCAATGCTATCAGCCCGAAGTGTCCAACCTTATGTCTCACTCAGCTCTGGGTTTAGATGAGGTAAATCCAGGTTGCATCACAAGCCCTGAATGAATTATTTAAGAATTGCTCTCTATTTCACTGCCATTGTGTTTTGTTTTTGTAATTCATTTTGATAATAGGATTTATCGGATTTTCTCTGCTGCCTTCATGCAGCTGTACACACGCTTGATTCTCTTCTGGAGACATATAAATCCATGGGTTTGAAGATTCTTACTAGTCAGGTGTATTCCTAGGCGTTGAATATAGGGTGTTTAGCCCATTTGGTTGAGCAAGGGGTAGGTCTTGACTATTACATATCTGACGTATGGAATGGTATGTGTGCTAATTTCTATCTCTGGTTTTATGCAGCACCCCAACTCACCTTTCCCCTTAAGCAAACATAAGTTGGTTTTCTAAATTTGAGACCCTGTTCTGTTTTGTAATTCAGTTCATGTGTCGCCAAGATTACATTCCGTGTATTAGTGACATATTATGATGTTTCATTTTCTGTGTGAGTTATTTCACTTAGAATCATCGTAGCTGAATCCACTCATTATGCCACGACGGACCAGATGACATAGATTTCATTGGTGAGTGATATTCCATTCCATCAGCATTACAAGGCTCCATGTTCTCCATGGCCTGTGCTGCATTTCTGGATTTTACACTTTTTCAGATGGCCCTTTTGACCGGGGGGCAGTGAGACTTCATTGTAGTGCAGATTTCTTTAACATGCTTGCTTGGTTGGCCAAAAAGTGCGTATGCGTTTTTTCCTGAATATATTCAGGAAAAAACGCATACGCCCTTTTTGGCCAAGTGCATCATTGTCGACGTTCTGCCTCTTTTCCTATGCTTTAAATGCAATTAGAGTCTACCCCCTGAAATCGTTTTCCTGCAATTCTGCCCCGCTTTCAAGTCCTCTTCGCAGCCTTCCGTCAATATATTTTCGGACGATAGCTGTCATTTATAACTCTGCAGGTTTGTGAATTAGAGTGCCCCTGAGCTCCTTTCTTCAAATCGCTTTCTTGTGAGCTGGCCACAAACCCGCAGGATTGCTTCAGGCCCTAATCTGGTTCCGGCACGGCATGCTGAGCCTTTGGTTAATTCCTCTTCCTGGTTGGAAATGAGCGTTAAATTTGCCCGTGCAGACACCTACAGCTAGTCTCTCATTGGTTCTCCCTATTCCTGTTCATCTTGCGCAGAAATTGCAAACTGTGCCAAACAGGAGGTTAAAGGCAGTGACTCTCCCAGTGGGGAGAGTGTTAGTAAAGTGTCTGGAATTGTGAACCCGAGGAAAAGGGGACGAAAACTGAGATGCATTTGAAAACGTTTCCCAGTCACACGGTGCACCATACTGTGGGTTTCCCATGCATGCTTTAGCTGAAGAAAGAATCGCTTAAACCTGGAGAGTTGGGACCCATGTAATGGGTACCATGCAGTATGACTTCAAATGGTCTGCATTTGCTCATCGAACCTCACCAATGCTATCAGCCTGAAGTGTCCAACCCTATGTCTCACTCAGCTCCGGCTGTACATGAGGTAAATCCAGGTTGCATCACAAGCCCTGCATGAATTATTTAAGAATTGCTCTCTATTTCACTGTCATTGTGTTTTGTTTTTGTAATTCATTTTGATAATGGGATTTATCGGCTTTTCTCTGCTGCCTTCATGCAGCTGTACACACGCTTGATTCTCTTATGGAGACATATAAATCCATGTGTTTGAAAATTCTTTCTAGTCAGGTGTATTCCTAGGCGTTGAATATAGGGTGTTTAGCCCATTTCGTTGAGCAAGCGGTAGGTCTTGACTATTACATATTTGACATATGGAATGGTATCTGTGCTAATTTGTATCTCTTGTTTGATGCAGCACCCCAACTCACCTTTCCCCTTAAGCAAACATAAGTTGGTTTTCTAAATTTAGACCCTGTTCTGTTTTGTAATTCAGTTCATGTGTAGCCAAGATTACATTCGGTGTATTAGTGATATCTTATGATGTTTCATTTTCTGTGTGACTTATTTCACTTAGAATCATCGTACCTGAATCCACTCATTATGCCACGATGGGCCAGATGTCATAGATTTCATTGGTGAGTGATATTCCATTGTACGTACGTACCACAACTTCTTTATCCATTTTTTGCTTTCTGGGATATTTAACTTGTACCGTAGACGTGGTTCTTGTAAACAGAGCCGTCTGAAACATTGGGGTGGCCGTGTGTTTTTGATTTTAAATTCCCTAAGCTATAGGACCATAAGTGGAAGTGCCGGAGGCTCCGTTGCTTTGTTTTTTATGTGTTTCAGGAAACACCATACACTTCTCCAGAGTGGCTCTTGGCAATTTACATCCCACCCATCAGCATAACAAGGCTCCCTGTTCTCCATGGCCTGTGCTGCATTTCTGGATTTTACACTTTTTTCAGATGGCCCTTTTGACCGGGGGGCAGTGAGACTTCATTGTAGTGCAGATTTCTTTAACATGCTTGCTTTGTTGGCCAAAAAGGGCGTATGCGTTTTTTCCTGAATATATTCAGGAAAAAACGCATACGCCCTTTGTGCCCAAGTGCATCATTGTCGACGTTCTGCCTCTTTTCCTATGCTTTAAATGCAATTCCAGTCTACCCCCTGAAATCGTTTTCCTGCAATTCTGCCCCGCTTTCAAGTCCTCTTCGCAGCCTTCCTTCAATATATTTTTGGACGATAGCTGTCATTTATAACTCTGCAGGTTTGTGAATTACAGTGCCCCTGAGCTCCTTTCTTCAAATCGCTTACTTGTGAGCTGGCCGCAAACCCGCAGGATTGCTTCAGGGCCTAATCTGTTTCCGGCATGGCATGCTGAGCATTTGGTTAATTCCTCTTCCTGGTTGGAAATGAGCGTTAAATTTGCCCGTGCAGACACCTACAGCTAGTCTCTCATTGGTTCTCCCTATTCCTGTTCATCTTGCGCAGAAATTGCAAACTGTGCCAAACAGCAGGTTAAAGGCACTGACTCTCCAAGTGGGGAGAGTGTTAGTAAAGTGTCTGGAATTGTGAACCCGAGGAAAAGGGGACGAAAACTGAGATGCATTTGAAAACGTTTCCCAGTCACACGGTGCACCATACTGTGGGTTTCCCATGCATGCTTTAGCTGAAGAAAGAATCGCTTAAACCTGGAGAGTTGGGACCCATGGAATGGGTACCATGCAGTATGACTTCAAATGGTCTGCATTTGCTCATCGAACCTCACCAATGCTATCAGCCCGAAGTGTCCAACCCTATGTCTCACTCAGCTCCGGGTGTACATGAGGTAAATCCAGGTTGCATCACAAGCCCTGCATGAATTATTTAAGAATTGCTCTCTATTTCACTGTCATTGTGTTTTGTTTTTGTAATTCATTTTGATAATGGGATTTATCGGATTGTCTCTGCTGCCTTCATGCAGCTGTACACACGCTTGATTCTCTTATGGAGACATATAAATCCATGTGTTTGAAAATTCTTTCTAGTCAGGTGTATTCCTAGGCGTTGAATATAGGGTGTTTAGCCCATTTCTTTGATCAAGGGGTAGGTCTTGACTATTACATATTTGACGTATGGAATGGTATCTGTGCTAATTTGTATCTCTGGTTTGATGCAGCACCCCAACTCACCTTTCCCCTTAAGCAAACATAAGTTGGTTTTCTAAATTTAGACCCTGTTCTGTTTTGCAATTCAGTTCATGTGTAGCCAAGATTACATTCGGTGTATTAGTGATATCTTATGATGTTTCATTTTCTGTGTGACTTATTTCACTTAGAATCATCGTACCTGAATCCACTCATTATGCCACCATGGGCCAGATGAAATAGATTTCATTGGTGAGTGATATTCCATTGTACGTACGTACCACAACTTCTTTATCCATTTTTTGCTTTCTGGGATATTTAACTTGTACCGTAGACGTGGTTCTTGTAAACAGAGCCGTCTGAAACATTGGGGTGGCCGTGTGTTTTTGATTTTAAATTCCCTAAGCTATAGGACCATAAGTGGAAGTGCCGGAGGCTCCGTTGCTTTGTTTTTTATGTGTTTCAGGAAACACCATACACTTCTCCAGAGTGGCTCTTGGCAATTTACATCCCACCCATCAGCATAACAAGGCTCCCTGTTCTCCATGGCCTGTGCTGCATTTCTGGATTTTACACTTTTTTCAGATGGCCCTTTTGACCGGGGGGCAGTGAGACTTCATTGTAGTGCAGATTTCTTTAACATGCTTGCTTTGTTGGCCAAAAAGGGCGTATGCGTTTTTTCCTGAATATATTCAGGAAAAAACGCATACGCCCTTTGTGTCCAAGTGCATCATTGTCGACGTTCTGCCTCTTTTCCTATGCTTTAAATGCAATTCCAGTCTACCCCCTGAAATCGTTTTCCTGCAATTCTGCCCCGCTTTCAAGTCCTCTTCGCAGCCTTCCTTCAATATATTTTTGGACGATAGCTGTCATTTATAACTCTGCAGGTTTGTGAATTACAGTGCCCCTGAGCTCCTTTCTTCAAATCGCTTACTTGTGAGCTGGCCGCAAACCCGCAGGATTGCTTCAGGGCCTAATCTGGTTCCGGCATGGCATGCTGAGCGTTTGGTTAATTCCTCTTCCTGGTTGGAAATGAGCGTTAAATTTGCCCGTGCAGACACCTACAGCTAGTCTCTCATTGGTTCTCCCTATTCCTGTTCATCTTGCGCAGAAATTGCAAACTGTGCCAAACAGCAGGTTAAAGGCACTGACTCTCCAAGTGGGGAGAGTTTTAGTAAAGTGTCTGGAATTGTGAACCCGAGGAAAAGGGGACGAAAACTGAGATGCATTTGAAAACGTTTCCCAGTCACACGGTGCACCATACTGTGGGTTTCCCATGCATGCTTTAGCTGAAGAAAGAATCGCTTAAACCTGGAGAGTTGGGACCCATGGAATGGGTACCATGCAGTATGACTTCAAATGGTCTGCATTTGCTCATCGAACCTCACCAATGCTATCAGCCCGAAGTGTCCAACCCTATGTCTCACTCAGCTCCGGGTGTACATGAGGTAAATCCAGGTTGCATCACAAGCCCTGCATGAATTATTTAAGAATTGCTCTCTATTTCACTGTCATTGTGTTTTGTTTTTGTAATTCATTTTGATAATGGGATTTTTCGGATTTTCTCTCCTGCCTTCATGCAGCTGTACACACGCTTGATTCTCTTATGGAGACATATAAATCCATGTGTTTGAAAATTCTTTCTAGTCAGGTGTATTCCTAGGCATTGAATATAGGGTGTTTAGCCCATTTCGTTGAGCAAGGGGTAGGTCTTGACTATTACATGTTTGACGTATGGAATGGTATCTGTGCTAATTTCTATCTCTGGTTTTATGCAGCACCCCAACTCGCCTTTCCCCTTAAGCAAACATAAGTTGGTTTTCTAAATTTGAGACCCTGTTCTGTTTTGTAATTCAGTTCATGTGTAGCCAACATTACATTCGGTGTATTAGTGATATCTTATGATGTTTCATTTTCTGTGTGACTTATTTCACTTAGAATCATCGTACCTGAATCCACTCATTATGCCACCATGGGCCAGATGAAATAGATTTCATTGGTGAATGATATTCCATTGTACGTACGTACCCCAACTTCTTTATCCATTTTTCGCTTTCTGGGATATTTAACTTGTACCGTAGATGAAGTTCTTGTAAACAGAGCCGTCAGAAACTTTGGGGTGGCTGTGTGTTTTTGATTTTAATTTCCCTAATCTATAGGACCATAAGTGGAAGTGCCGTAGGCTCCGTTGCTTTGTTTTTTAGGTGTTTCAGGAAACACCATACACTTCTCCAGAGTGGCTGTTGGCAATTTACATCCCACCCATCAGCATAACAAGGCTCCCTGTTCTCCATTGCCTGTGCTGCATTTCTGGATTTTACAATTTTTTCAGATGGCCCTTTTGACCGGGGGGCAGTGAGACTTCATTGTAGTGCAGATTTCTTTAACATGCTTGCTTGGTTCGCCAAAAAGGGCGTATGCGTTTTTTCCTGAATATATTCAGGAAAAAACGCATACGCCCTTTTTGGCCAAGTCCATCATTGTCGACGTTCTGCCTCTTTTCCTATGCTTTAAATGCAATTCCAGTCTACCCCCTGAAATTGTTTTCCTGCAATTCTGCCCCGCTTTCAAGTCCTCTTCGTAGCTTACCTTCAGTATATTTTTGGATGATAGCTGTCATTTATAACTCTGCAGGTGTGTGAATTACAGTGCCCCTGAGCTCCTTTCTTCAAATCGCTTTCTTGTGAGCTGGCCGCAAACCCGCAGGATTGCTTCAGGCCCTAATCTGGTTCCGGCACGGCATGCTGAGCCTTTGGTTAATTCCTCTTCCTGGTGGGAAATGAGTGTTAAATTTGCCCGTGCAGACACCTACAGCTAGTCTCTCATTGGTTCTCCCCATTCCTGTTCATCTTGCGCAGAAATTGCAAACTGTGCCAAACAGGAGGTTAAAAGCACTGACTCTACAAATGGGGAGAGTGTTAGTAAAGGTTCTGGAATTGTGAACCCGAGTCAAAGAGGACAAAAACTGAGATGCATTTGAAAACGTTTCCCGGTCACACGGTGCACCATACTGTGGGTTTCCCATGCATGTTTTAGCTGAAGGAAGAATCGCTTAAACCTGGAGAGTTGGGACCCATGGAATGGGTTCCGTGAAGTATGACTTCAAATGGTCTGCATTTGCTCATCGAACCTCACCAATGCTATCAGCCCGAAGTGTCCAACCTTATGTCTCACTCAGCTCTGGGTTTTGATGAGGTAAATCCAGGTTGCATCACAATCCCTGAATGAATTATTTAAGCATTGCTCTCTATTTCACTGTCATTGTGTTTTGTTTTTGTAATTCATTTTGATAATGGGATTTATCGGCTTTTCTCTGCTGCATTCATGCAGCTGTACACACGCTTGATTCTCTTATGGAGACATATAAATCCATGGGTTTGAAAATTCTTTCTAGTCAGGTGTATTCCTAGGCGTTGAATATAGGGTGTTTAGCCCATTTCGTTGAGCAAGGGGTAGGTCTTTACTATTACATATTTGACGTATGGAATGGTATCTGTGCTAATTTCTATCTCTGGTTTGATGCAGCACCCCAACTCACCTTTCCCCTTAAGCAAACATAAGTTGGTTTTCTAAATTTGAGACCCTGTTCTGTTTTGTAATTTAGGTCATGTGTAGCCAAGTTTACATTCCTTGTATTAGTGATATCTTATGATATTTCATTTTCTATGTGACTTATTTCACTTAGAATCATCGTAACTGAATCCACTCATTATGCCGCAACGGGCCTGATGACATAGATTTCATTGCTGAGTGATATTCCTTTGTACGTACGTGCCACAATTTCTTTATCCATTTTTCACAATTGGGATATTCAACTTGTACCGTAGACGAGTATGTTGTAAACAGAGCCGTCCGACACTTTGGGGTGGCTGTGTGTTTTTGATTTTCATTTCCCTAAGCTATAGGACCATAAGTGGAAGTGCCGTTGGCTCCGTTGCTTTGTTTTTTAGGTTTTCCATGAAACACCATACACTTCTCCAGAGCGGCTGTTGGCAATTTACTTCCCGCCCATCAGCATAACAAGGCTCCCTTTTCTCCATGGCCTGTCCTGCTTTTCTGATTTTTATACTTTTTTCAGATCGCCCTTTTGACCGGGGGTCAATGAGACTTCATTGTAGTGCAGGTTTCTTTACACGCTTGCTTGGTTGGCCAAAAAGTGCGTATGCGTTTATTCCTGAATATATTCAGGAAAAAACGCATACGCCCTTTTTGGCCAAGTGCCTCATTTTCGACATTCTGCTATTTTCCTAAGCTTTAGGTGGATTTCCTGTCTACCCCCTGAAATCGTTTTCCTGCAATTCTGCCCCGCTTTCAAGTCCTCTTCGAAGACTTACTTCAGTACATTTTTGGACGATAACTGTCATCATAACTCTGCAGGTTTGTGAATTACAGTGCCCCTGAGCTCCTTTCTTCAACTCGCTTTCTTGTGAGCTGGCCGCAAACCTGCAGGATTGCTTCAGGCCCTAATCTGTTTCAGGCAGGGCACGCTGAGCCTTTGGTTAATTCCTCTTCCTGGTGGGAAATGAGCGTTCCATTTGCCCGTGCAGACACTTAGAGCTAGTCTCTCATTGGTTCTCCCTATTCCTGTTCATCTTGCGCAGAAATTGCAAACTGTGCCAAAGAGGAGGTTAAAGGTACTGACTCTCCAAGTGGGGAGAGTGTTAGTAAAGCGTCTGGAATGGTGAACCCGAGTACCAGGGGACGAAACCTGAGATGCATTTCAAAACGTTTCCCAATCACACGGTGGACCTTACTCTGGGTTTGCCATGCATGGTTTAGTTGAAGGAAGAATCCCTTAAACCTGGAGAGTTGGGACCCATGGAATGGGTACCATACAGTATGACTTCAAAGGGTCTGCATTTGCTCACCGAACCTCACCAATGCTATGAGCCCGAAGTGTCCAGCCTTATGTCTCACGCAGGTCTGGTTGTAGATGTGGTAAATCCAGATTGCATCACAAGCCCTGAATGAATTATTTAAGAATTGGTCTCTATTTCACTGTCATTGTGTTTTTTTTGAAATTTATTTTGATAATGGGATTTATCAGATTTTCACTGCTGCATTTAGGCCGCTGTACACACGCTTGATTTCCTTATGGAGACATATAAATCCATGGGTTTTAAGATTCTTACTTCTCAGGTATATTCCAAGGCGTTGAATATGGGGTGTTGAGTCCATTTCGTTGAGCAAGGCGTAAGTCTTTTCTATTATATATTTGGCTTTTGGAACGGTATCTGTGCTAATTTCAATCTCTGGTTTTATGCAGAACCCCAACACACCTTTCCCCATAAGCAAGCATAAGTTGGTTTTCTAAATTTGAGACCCTGTTCTGTTTTGTAATTCAGTTCATGTGTAGCCAAGTTTACATTCCGTATATTAGTGATATCTTATGATGTTTGTTTCTCTGTGTGACTTATTTCTCGTAGAATCATCATACCTGAATCCACTCATTATTCCGCTACGGGCCTGATGACATAGATTTCATTGCTGAGTGATATTACATTGTACGTACGTACCACAACATCTTTATCCATTTTTGCATTCTGGGATATTTAACTTGTACCGTAGACGAGGTTCTTGTAAACAGTGCCGTCCAAAACTTTGGGGTGGCTGAGTGTTTTTGATTTTAATGTCCCTAAGGTATAGGACCATAAGTGGTAGTGCCGTACGCACCATTACTTTGTTTTTTAGGTGTTTCAGGAAACACCATACACTTCTCCAGAGTGGCTGTTGGCAATTTACATCCCGCCCATCAGCATAACAAGGCTCCATGTTCTCCATGGCCTGTGCTGACTTTTTGGATTTTACACTTTTTTCAGATGGCCCTTTTGACTGGGGGGCAGTGAGACTTCATTGTAGTGCAGATTTCTTTAACGTGCATGCTAGGTTGGCCAAAAAGTGCATATGCATTTTTTCCTGAATATATTCAGGAGAAACGCATACGCCCATTTTGGCCAAGTGCATCGTTGTCAAGGTTCTGCCTCTTTTCCTATGCTTTAAATGCAATTCCAGTCTACCCCCTGAAATCGTTTTCCTGCAATTCTGCCCCGCTTTCAAGTCCTGTTCCACGACTTACTTCAATATATTTTTGGACGGTAGCTGTCATTTATAACTCTGCAGGTTTGTGAATTACAGTGTCCCTGAGCTCCTTTCTTCAACTCGCTTTCTTGTGAGCTGGCCGCAAAACCGCAGGATTGCTTCAGGCCCTAATCTAGTTCCGGCATGGCATGCTGAGCCTTTCATTAATTCCTCTTCCTGGTGGGAAATGAGCGTTCCCTTTGCCCGTGCAGACACCTACAGCTAGTCTCTCATTGGTTCTCCCTATTCCTGTTAATCTTGTGCAGAAATTGCAAACTGTGCCAAACAGGAGTTTAAAGGCACTGACTCTCCAAGTGGGGAGAGTGTTAGTAAAGCATCTGGAATGGTGAACCCGTGTAAAAGGGGACGAAACATGAGATGCATTGGAAAACGTTTCTCGGTCACACGGTGCACCATACTGTGGGTTTCCCAGGCATGTTTTAGCTGAAGGAAGAATCACTTAAACCTGGAGAGTTGGGACCCTTGGAATGGGTACTTCAAAGGGTCTGCATTTGCTCACCGAACCTCACCAATGCTATCAGCCTGGTGTCCAGCCTTATGTCTCACTCAGCTCTGGGTGTAGATGTGGTAAATCCAGGTTGCATCACAGGCCCTGAATGAATTATTTAAGAATTGCTCTCTATTTCACTGTCATTGTGTTTTTTGTTTCTGTAATTTATTTTGATAATGGGATTTATCGTATTTTCACTGCTGTGTTCATGCCTCTGTAGACATGCTTGATTCTCTTACGGAGACATATAAACCCATGGGTTTGAAGATTCTTACTAGTCAGGTATATTCCTAGGCGTTGAATATGGGGTGTTGAGTCCATTTTGTTGAGCAAGCAGTAGGTCTTGACTATTACATATTTGGCTTATGGACAGTATCTGTGCTAATTTCATTCTCTGGTTTTATGCAGCACCCCAACTCACCTTTATCCTTAAGCAAGAATAAGTTGCTTTTCTATATTTGAGACCCTGTTCTGTTTCGTAATTCAGTTCATGTGTAGCCAAGTTTACATTCCATGTATTAGTGATATAGTATGTCTTTTTCTTTTTGAATTCTGTGACTTTGAATGATCATACGTAACTCCTCTGGAGTTGTTTCAAGTGGCCATATTGCATTGATTTCCAGGCTGAGTCATATTCCACTCTACATAAGCACCACATCTGTATCCATTTTTTCCCTCCAGAGACATTTAAGTTATATCCTAGTCGAGGATCTTTTAAACAGTGAGGCGGTATACATTGGGGTGCCTGTGTCCTCTCGATTTTTGTTTTTCCCATGATATACGTCCATGAGTGCAAGTGCCCTGTGCTCTGTAGCTCATTTTTTAGATGCTTTAGTAAACACAGTACACTTCTCCAGAGTGACCGTTGGCAATATACATTTCCAGTATAAGCCTCACAGGGCTCCCTTTTCTCCTTGCCCTGTCCTGCATTTCTGGTGTTTACACTTTATGAGGATGGCTCTTCTGACTGATGCGAAGTGATATGTTTTGTAGTATTGATTTCCAGTGCCCACCTGTTTGGTTGGCTAAAAAAGTGTATGCCCTTTTCTTGAATATATACAGAAAATGACGCATACACCCTTTTTGGCCAACTGCAATGTTGGCAATGTTCAGCCCCTTATCTTGTGCTTAATGGCGAGTCCTTTCTACCTCTTCCAATCCCTTTCCTGCCATTCTCCGTTGCTTACAAGTCCTTTTCTCTGACTTTCCTCAAGACATTTTTCAGTGAGAGATATTTTCAACTCTGCAGTTTCGTGAATTTTAGTGCCACTGAGCTCCATTTTTCAACTTGTGTTTATGGGAACTGGCCACAAAGCAGCGGGATTTCCTCAAGGCCTATTCTGTTTCCATGGGCAACCCTAGCCTTTGGTCAATTCGTCTTCCTGATTGGAAATTAGAGTGACATGTGCCTGTCCGAACACCTAGGACTTGTCTCTCATTGTTCCTCCTCCTTCTGCTTCATCCTCTGGACAAATTCCAAACTGTATGCAACAGGATGTTGACAGTGCTGACATCTCCAAGTGGGGAGACTGTTCGTAAAGACGCTGGAGGGGTGAACCCCAGCACCAGGAGAAGAGGAGATGAGATGCCTTTTCCAAACTCTTCCCGATCAGACGGTATACCATCCTCTGGGTGTGACAGGCATGCTTTAGCTGTAGGAAGGGTCCCATTCATGTGAGGAGAACACCAGGGCTTTTTCTAAATCAGTGTCTCTCCGCAACCCAAACTGGGGAATGTTTTAAGCTACGGCTACACATATGTTCATTAAGGGCCTTAGGAAGTAGGCAGAGTCCAAACTTTAGATGATTGAAGTCTTCAGGGTCAGAAGCACTCACCACCGGCTTCCCTTAGGTTCCATTTTAACTGTCAGCAATAGATAATGTCAATAAAAATATCTATTCTTTTTCAGATTATTTCCCCTTATAGGTTATTGCAAAATATTGAGTGTAGTTCCCTGTGCTATACAGCAGTTCCTTGTTGATGATCGATTTTATACATAGCAGTGTGTATGTGTTAATCCCAAACTGTTAATTTATCCCTCCTCTCACCTTTCCCCTTTGGTAATAATAAATTATAAGACTTTATACTTCTCAGAAATGGGGGAGCTGAAAGAGAGGTATCATTGTCAATGGAAAAGCATTTAAAACAAGATTGAAGCTTTAACCAAGATTATTAGATGTACATCCTTGGAAAGAAATCACTTCGTTTCTCTAATATTGACCTGACAAATAAGACAAACCTTTTCACTGAACTTGCTTATAATAAAGTGATGGAAATACCAAATGGAAGTGTTAGAAACATCTTATTTTACCCGAGCCTTATACACTGTTCTATGTTAATTACAGTTTGGCTCACACATCTGTTCATTGAAGTTACAATGTTCTGAATTTCTGTTACTGATCCTCCAGAGTGGACCCCAACAAGTGTCCCCCTGCCCAGGGTCATTGGAGCCAAGAGATCGAGACTGAGTTTGGTTCAGAAGCAAAGGAAACTTTATATTTTGATCAGAGAATGGAGAGGTGAGAGCATGTGCTACCCTGTGGGCTGTGGGCTGGGCTGCTGTGTAGAGATGCTGTCAGAGTCAGTCAGAGGGAGGGGGCGGAGCTCTTGAGGGCCCGGTTGGCTGCAGCTCAGGCTCTATATCACGGAGTGTGCACTGTGCCCCAGGAGCTGAGGTGTCGACCCAGCCATTCTGCACTAGGAAATCTGGTCTGAAGTGCCGGGTGTGGAACCTCTGTATGCGGGACCCTAGGAGCACGTGTAATTAGACAAAGCACAAAGGATAAAAAAGGTTAGACTTTATTTTATTGCCCAGATTCTATTTTTCTCTCCCAGGGATTTTTAAGGGGCTTTGCCTGGGACAAACCCCGCTTCTGCCTTTTGTCCCCTTCCTCATTCTTGGAGTGCTGAGGGTGCAGACCCTTCTTCTGTAACTGCTGAGTGCTGAGTTAGGAGCCCTCATACCCGTGGGCGAGGGTCAGAACTTCTCCCCAGCAGCCTCCAGGTGACGTTGATTGTCCGCAGGCCTCCTGCCTCCCTGCTCGTCCGCCTGAGCACCAGTATTGGAAGTGTTATAGATTCTAATGACCTTTAAGGGTCCAGGAAGGAGATGTGCAGTGACGCTGTGAGGTCCAGTTTCACCCCGCCCCTCATTTGTTCGGCCACCTTAGGCTGACCGTTTCTGCCAGCGTAGATGCTCTGACCAGTAGTCTGCGCTTTCTTCAATTAGGCCCCTGAATTAACGTAAAAACAGCACCAGGTGTCAGGACCCTGTCCGCTCAACTCCCAGACAGTCCAGGGTCAGTGGTGATGAAGGACCATGATGGCCACTGAGTCAACAGCCTTTTGAAGTAAACAGGAGTCCAGCCGGTCTTATTGGCCACCATTATCACAGTGTCTGTAGGCTTTTCTATGGTGACAGCATGATATACGGTTCCCCCACCAAGATTATTAGGTCTGATCTGGGTGCAGTAAGTCCTGCAAGCAGTAGTCTACTCTTTTGGGACACACTCTTGTTGTTTTATGAGAGAAACTCCAGGTCAAGTGATGGTCACATGAGTCGTCATGGTGCCCCGTTGCCCCCGGTTATCTCTCTGGAGGTTGGAGTTGGAGGGCCTCCTCACTCGAGGTCAGTGTGCCCACGGAGCAAACCCTGCAACTTCAGGGCATGGTTGGGGGTTAGGATCACCACGTGGGACCCTTTTCCCTTAGGAGGGAGGTGGCCTTTTGGGCTGCTGATTTCCAGGTTTTTAGATACTGCCAGTATCTTGGCCAGATGTGGCAGTGGGCCAAGCCCCTTGGTGACTGTAGTTTATCCTACCTGGATGGCATTTTTGCATTGTTCCATTTCAAGTGGTCCCAGTTTTTGCACTAATCCTCCAATGGCGATTCACTTTTCACCAGGAATGTAAAGATCAAAGGGTTTAGCTAAATTAGGGAGTTCCAGGGCAAGGGTCTGAATTGACTGCTCTTTCCATTCTTGAAAGGCCACTTCTGGATTCTATTCAAAAGGATCATCATCTTTTCCTTTCAGTGTTTCATATAGAGACCCAGCTAGTAGACTGTAGTTAGGGATCCAGAAGCAGCAAACCCTGGCCTCCCCAGGAACCCCTAAGCTGTCTTCTAGTTTTAGATATGGGTAAGGCTGTAAATTGTTTCTTCCCTTTCCTGGGATGGGCTTCTCCGTCCTTCTGTGAGAATGAAGCCCAGGCAGGTCACCGTAGTCTGTGATATTTGAGCTTTTTCTTGGACAACTTGTATCCTTTATTGGCTTGGTAGTTCAGAGGTCCCCTTAGTAGGGCTGGTGATCAGAATGTCGTCTGCATATTGAAGGAGTGTTTCCTTTTCCAGTGGTAGAACTTTTAGGTCTTTAGCTGAGCTTTCCCCAAAGATGGTGTGGGAATTTTTGAACCCTTGGGGCAAGACGGCCCAGAAGTATTGTTTTAGTTGTATGTTGAGTCCTGCCACTCACAAGCCAAAATTTCTTGTGACTGTGACACTAATGGAATACAAAAGAAGGCATCATTGAAGACTAATACAGAATACCATGTCCTGGTGGTTGGTAGAATGACCAGCAGGGTGTAGGATTTAGGAACTACTGGAGGTATATCCTCGGTGGCTTCACTGACTGTCCTGACATCCTTTACCAGGGCTCCAGCAGCCCATGGGGCTCTCGAGATCAGGCCAATCCCAGGATATTTAGATCACCTGCGCAGGAACCCTACCCCCCACCCCAGAACACGGGGCTCTCATGGTCAGGCCCCTCTCAGGATACAGAGCTACCCTTGCAGTTACGGTGGCAGGGCTGGGCACACAGGAACCGTGCACATCGCCCTCATTGCAGAGCACTCCCAGCTCACCTGTCACTCAGATCTGACACAGAGCACCTCAGAGCAGGACTTGAACTAACAAACAGCAGCTCCGACAGGTCTGTGACCCTGGGCATCACTCTGTGTGGCCTCCCTCCACCTGGTCTTCCAGAGACTTCCACTGCACCCGGGGCACCAGGCCTCTGTTTCCACCCACCACCCACCCCTCCTCTCCCTGACTCCTGGGTTCCTCTCATTAGGAGAGGGTTTTCTTGAAGTTGTCTCCCACTCATGGGCCAGATAATATAATTAGAAAACAAGCCAGAGCTGCAGCCCCTTGTCTATCCTGACTCTCAGGAGCCCACACCTGTTCCTTGGACCTGGCCGATTCAGAAGTTCCATTTTCTGCAACTGTGAGCCCCTGAGGGGTGATTATTGGCTGGCCTGGGAAGCCTGACGTTGCCGGCCAGTCCTCCCCAGGTGTGCCTGGGTTGAGATCAATATAAACACCACTCCAGGCAGCAAGAGCCCCTGCAGCTGTGCCTGACGCCATTTTCTCTGCCCTATCAGCAGTCTCGGGGCTGGACTGGTGGGAGGGAGTGAGAGGCCACGGCTTTGTGGGTGGCCCAGTGTGAGTGGGGCTCTGCTGGACTTTCTGCAGCAGTTGCCAAGATGCCACCTGCTAAAGAAGAGGATGTGTCACCCATACCTGCCGCTGGAATTTCTCCCTGGGCAGAGGTGAGTAAGGAAGAAAGCAGTGGGGGCCGGGACAGGAGGGGTATCTCAGGCAGGGAAATGGAAAGCTTCCAGAAGAGCACCCAGGGCCAGGACCATCCTGGCTGGCCTGCAGGCACCAAGTCGGCTGGCATGCTGTCGCTCATGTGGCTCCATGGCCCTTCCTCTAGGCTTTCAAGTCCTTGTACATATTCAGGTGTTTTACCTGGGAAGGGTGGGAACATTTCAGCAGCAGCTGGCCTGGGGCTCGGCCCACGTTTACTCACAGATGCCTCGGCACGGGCCCCCAGCTTTGCAATGAGGACGCTTGTTGCGTGGGGCCTGCTGGCTGAATGGGAGATGATTCCCCACCACTGACCAACTTCAGAATTGTTTACAACTGGAGCAAGGGCCCTGATACGGTTTTCCTCTGTGTAACTGGTGGGTTCTTTTTTTTTTTCTTTTTTTCGTTTTTGGTTCAAGGTAGATTTTATTCCTCTTTTTTGTATTTACAGATATAAGCATGGAAATAATTTATTCATATAAATACATGTATGTGAAGGGAAGAATATTTTTTCTGTTTTACTTTTTGTAATTTTGAATTTTATTTTATTTTTTTATACAGCAGCTTCTTTTTGGTTACCTATTTTATACATAGAAATGTATACATGCCAATCCCAATCTCTCAACTCCTCCCACCACCACCCCCCTAACAGCTTTCCCCCCTTGGTGTCCATACGTTTGTTGTCTACATCTGTTGCTCTATTTCTGCCTTGCAAAACGGTTCATCTGTACAACTTTTCTAGGTTCCACATATATGCATTTATATACAGGATTTGTTTTTCTCTTTCTGACTTACTTCACTCTGTATGACAGTCTCTAGATCCATCAACGTCTCTACAAATGACCCAATTTCATTCCTTTTTATGGCTTAGTAATATTCCATTTTATAATTGTACCTCATCTTTTTGCATTCGTCTGTCTGTGGGCATTTAGGTTGCTTCCATTACCTGGATATTGTAAATAGTGATGCAATGAACATTGCGGTGAATGTCTCTTTTCGTTTTATGGTTTTGTCTGGGTATATGCCCAGTAGTGGGATTGCTGTATTATATGGTAATCCTATTCTTAGTTTTATAAGAAACTCCATAATGTTCTCCACAGTGACGGCATCAATTTACATTCCCAACAATAGTGGAAGAGGTTTCCTTATCTCCGCACCCTTTCCAGCATTTGTTGTTTGTAGATTTTCTGATGATGCCCATTCTAACAGGTGTGAGGTGATACACCATGGATTAGTCTATTTCGTTGAGCAAAGAGTAGGTCTTGTCTATTACATATTTGGCTTATGGAACGGTATGTGTGCTCATTTCAATCTCTGGTTTTATACAGCACCCCAACTCAACTTTCCCCTTAAGCAAGCATAAGTTTTTATCTAAATGTGAGACTCTGTTCGGTTTTGTAATTCAGTTTATGTGTAGCCAAGTTTACACTCCCTCTATTTGTGATATCTTATGATAATTATGTTTCTCTGTGTGATATATTTCTCTTAGAATCATCATACTTAAATCCACTCAATTTGCTGCTACAGGCCTGATGACATTGATTTCATTGCTGAGTGATATTCCGTTGTATGTAAGTAGGACAACTCCTTTATCCATTTTTTTCTTTCTGGGATATTTAGTTTGTACTGGACTCGAGGTTCTTGTAAACACAGCAGCCCTGGATATTGTGTTGGCTGTGTCTTGTTGATTTTAATTTTCCTAAGCTATAGGGCCAAAAGTGGAAGTGCCCTAGGCTCTGTAGCTTTGTTTTTTAGATGTTTCAGCATACACCATAAACATCACCAGAGTGTCTGTTGGCAATTTACATCCCGTCCATCAGCATAACAAGGCTCCCTGTTCTCCATGGCCTGTCCTGTGTTTCTGGGTTTTACACTTTTTTCAGATGGCTCTTTTGACGAATGGGAAATGAGAGTTCATTGTAGTGCGGATTTCCATTGCTCGAATTCTTGGTTGGCCACAAAGGGCATATGCGTTTTTTCCTGAATATATTCAGGAAAAAATGTATACGCACTTTTTGTCCAAGTGCATCACTGTCAAAGATCTGCCGCTTTTCACATGCTTTAAGTGCAATTCCAATCTACCTCCTGAAATATGATTCCTGCAATTCTGCCTCGTTTTCAAGTCCTCTGTGCAGACTTACTTCAATATATTTTTGCCAATAGCTGTCATTTATAACTCTGCAGGTTTGTGAATTACAGTGCCTGTGATTTCCTTTCTTAACTCGTTTCCTTGAAAGCTGGCCACAGAACCGCAGGTTTGCTTCAGGCCGTAATCAGGGTCCCGCACGGCACCCTGAGCCTTTGGTTAATTCCTCTTCCTGGTGGGAAAT
The DNA here is from genome assembly GCF_059928025.1 of Delphinapterus leucas. NCBI lineage: Eukaryota > Metazoa > Chordata > Mammalia > Artiodactyla > Monodontidae > Delphinapterus > Delphinapterus leucas. Next base: position 18,567,062 of record NW_028322233.1, on the reverse strand, counting down.
TAGAGTTAAATGTGCCCCTCCAGACACCTGCCTCACTCCCAGCCCCTTGGTGATGTGTGTCCTCTGGTTTGAGGCCACATGTGCTGGGTTCCTCACCTTTCGCAGATGTGGCCCCACTGGTGTGCGGACACTCCTGCCTGGTTCCCATCCCCTTGGTGATGTGAGCCCTCCAGTGAGAGTCTGATCCTGGTTGGGCTCCTCACACTTCTGTGAGGTGGGCCCTCTTCTCTGAGGTCACTCCTGCCTGGCTGACACACCCCGCCTTGGCGACGTCGGCCCTCTGGCGGCAGTTGGAGCCCGCTGGGAGCCTCCTCCCCTCAGTGATGAGGCCCTCTGTCATTAGGCCCTAACTGCTGGTTACCCACATTTTCTGATACGTGCTAAGTGGTGTGAGGGCACTCCTGCCAGGTTCCCATCCCCATGTGCCTTCTGCTCTATGGTCCCAACACCTGTGTTGTTCACAGTTTCAGGATGTTGGCTCTCTGGTGTTAGTTCACTCAGGCCTAGATCCCATAGACTCTGTGCTCTGAGCCGCCTGCTGGGAGGTTCCTACTGCTGGATTCCTTACCATTTTTATTCTTTGGGTCCTGTGTTTTCATGCTCCTCCTTCCTGACTCACTCCCAGCCCTTTTGTGATGTAGGTCCTCTGGTTTGAGGCCACATGTGCCGGTTTCCTCACCTTTATTGATGTGGCCCCACTGGTGTGAGGACACTCCTGCCTGGTTCCCATCCCCTTGGTGATGGGGGCCCTCTGGTGAGAGTCTGATCCTGGCTGGATTCCTCACCCTTCTGGGAGGTGGGCCCTCTGCTGTGAGGTCACTCCTGCCTGGCTGGCACACATCACCTTGGCGATGTGGGCCCTCAGTTGGGAGTTGGTGCCTGCTGGGAGTCTCCTCCCCTCGGTAATGAGGGCCCTCTGGCGTCAGGCCCTAACTCATGGGCTCCCAAAATTTTCTGATATGTGCCCTGTCGTGCGAGTACACTCCTGCCACGTTCCCATCCCCATGGGGATGTGGGCCTTCTGCTCTGAGGTCCCACCAGCTGGGTTGCTCACAGTGTCATGATGTGAGCCCTCTGCTGTGAGTTCACTGTGGCCTGGATCCCATAGACTCCGTACTCTGGGCCACCTGCTGGGGGGGTTCCAACTGCTGGATTCCTCACATTTTTTATTCTGTGGGCCCTGTGTTGTTAGGCTACTCCTGCCTGCCTCACTCGGAGCACCTTGGAAATGTGGGTCCTATGGTTTAGGCCACATGTGCTGGGTTCCTCACCTTTCTATAATGTGGCCACACTGGTGTGAGGACACTCCTGCCTTGTTCCGGTCCCCTTGGTGATGTGGGCTCTCTGGTGAGAGTCTTATCCTGGCTGGTTTCCTCACCCTTCTGTGAGGTAGGCCCTCTGCTGTGAGGTCACTCCTGCCTGACTGGCACACGTCACCTTGGCGACGTGGGCCCTCAGTTGGGAGTTGGTGCCTGCTGGGAGTCTCCTCCCCTCGGTAATGAGGGCCCTCTGGCGTCAGGCTCTAACTCCTGGGCTCCCAAAATTTTCTGATGTGCGCCCTGTGGTGTGAGTACACTCCTGCCAGGTTTCCAACCCCATGGGAATATGGGCCTTCTGCTCTGAGGTCCCAACGGTGGGTGGCTCAGTTTCATGATGAGGGCCCTCTGGTGTGAGTTCACTCCGGCCTGGATCCCATAGCCTCGCTGCTCCTGGCCGCCTGCAGGGAGGTTCCAACTGCGGGATTCCTCACCTTTTTTCTTCTATGGGCCCTCTGTTTGGAGACTCCTCCTGCCTGACTCACTCCCAGCCCCTTGGTGATGTGTGTCCTCTGGTTTGAGGCCACGTGTGCTGGGTCCCTCACCTTTCGATGATGTGGCCCCACTGGTGTGAGGACACTCCTGCCTGGTTTCTATCCCCTTGGTGATGTGGGCCCTCTGGTGAGAGTCTGATCCTGGCTGGGTTCCTCACCCTTCTGTGAGGTGGGTCCTCTGCTGTGAGGTCACTACTGACTGGCTGGCACACCCCGCCTTGGCGACATCGGCCCTCTTGTGGCAGTTGGAGCCTGCTGGGAGCCACCTCCCCTCGGTGATGAGGGCTCTCTAGCATCAGGCCGTAACTTCTGGGTACCCACTTTTTCTGATACGTGCTAAGTGGTGCGAGGACACTCTTGCCATGTTCCCAACCCCATGGGGATGTGGGCCTTCTGCTGTGAGGTCCAAATGGCTGGGTTGCTCACAGTTTCATGATATGGGCCCTCTGCTGTGAGTTCACTGCAGCCTGGATCGCATAGACTCGGTGCTCTGGGCCGCCTGCTGGGAGGTTCCCACTGCAGGATTCCTCAGCTTTTTTATTCTATGGGCCCTGTGTTGTGAGGTTACTCCTGCATGCCTCACTCCGAGCCCCTTGGAGATGTGGGTCTTCTGGTTTAGGCCACATGTGCTGGGTTCCTCACCTTTCTATGATGTGGTCACACTGGTGTGCAGACAGTCCTGCCTGGTTCTGATCCTCTTGGTGATGTGGGCCCTCTGGTCAGAGTCTAATCCTCTTTGGGTTCCTCACACTTTTTTGAGGTTGGCCCTCTGCTCTGAGGTCACTCCTGCCTGGCTGGCACACCCCGCATTGGCGACGTTGGCCCTCTTGTAGCAGTTGGAGCCTGCTGGGAGCCTCCTCTCCTCGGTGATGAGGGCCCTCTGGCGTCAGGCCCTAACTGCTGGGCTCCCCACATTTTCTGATGTGTGCCCACTGGTACGATGACACTCCTGCTTGGTTCCCTTCCCCATGGGGATGTGGGCCTTGTGCTCTGAGGTCACAATGGCTAGGTTGCTCACAGTTTCATGATGAGGGCCCTCTGTTGTGAGTTCATCATCGCCTGGATCCCATAGCCTCGGTGCTCTGGGCCGCCTGCTGGGATGTTCCAACTGCTGGATTCCTCACCTTTTTTATACAATGGGCCACGTGTTTTGAGGTTCATCCTGCCTGCCTCACTCCGAGACCCATGGAGATGTGGGTCCTCTGGTTTGAGGCCACATGTGCAGGGTACCTCATCTTGCGATGATGTGGCCCCACGGGTGTGAAGACACTCCTGCCTGGTTCCCAGCCCATTGCTGATGTGGGCCCTCTGTTGAGAGTCTGATAATGGCTGGGTCCCTTACCCTTCTGTGATGTGGGCCCTCTGATGTGAGGTCACTCCTGCCTAGCTGGCTCATGTCACCTTGGCGATGTGGGCCCTCTGTTGGCCACTGAAGCATGCTGGGAGCCCACTACCCTCTTTAAGGAGGGCCTTGGAAAAAACGCATATGCACTTTTTGAACAAGTGCATCATTGTCGAGGTTCTGCCTCTTCTCCTATGCTTTCAGTGCACTTTCCGTCTACCTCCTGAAATCGTTTTCCTGGAATTCTGCCCCGCTTCCAAGTCCTCTTCGCAGCCTTCCTTCAATATATTTTTGGACGATAGCTGTCATTCATAACTCTGCAGGTTTGTGAATTACAGTGCCCCTGAGCTCCTTTCTTCAACTCGCTATCTTGTGAGCTGCCTGCACACCCACAGTATTGCTTCAGGCCCTAATCTGGTTTTGGCAGGGCATGCTGAGCCTTTGGTTAATTCCTCTTCCTGGTGGGAAATGAGCGTTCCATTTGCCAGTGCAGACACCTACAGTTAGTCTCTCATTGGTTTTCCCTATTCCTGTTCATCTTGCGCAGAAATTGCAAACTGTGCCAAACAGGAGGTTAAAGGCACTGACTCTCCAAGTGGGGACAGTGTTAGTTAAGCGTCTGGAATGGTGAACCCGAGTATAAAGGGACGAATACTGAAATGCATTTGAAAATGTTTCCCAATCACATGGTGGACCATACTCTAGGTTTCCCATACATGATTTAGCGGAAGGAAGAATCCCTTAAACCTGGAGAGTTGGGACCCATGGAATGGGTACCATGCAGTATGGCTCCAAAGGGTCTGCATTTGCTCACCGAACCTAACCAATGCTATCAGGCCGAAGTGTCCAGCCTTATGTCTCCCCAGCTCTGGGTGTAGATGTGGTAAATCCAGGTTGCATCAGAAGCCCTGAGTGAATTATTTAAGAATTGCTCTCTATTTCACTGTCATTGTGTTTTGTTTTTGAAATTTATTTTGATAATGGGATTTATCGGATTTTCACTGCTGCGTTTAGGCCACTGAACACACGCTTGATTCTCTTACGGAGACATATAAATCCATGGGTTTTAAGATTCTTGCTAGCCAGGTATATTCCAAGACGTTGAATATGGGGTGTTGAGTCCATTTCGTTGAGCAAGGAGTAGGTCATGTCTATTATATATTTGGCTTATGGAACGGTATCTGTGCGAACTTCAATCTCTGTTTTTATGCAGCACCCCAACTCACCTTTCCCAAACAGCAAGCATAAGTTGGTTTTCTAAATTTGAGACCCTCTTTTGTTTTGTAATTCAGTTCATGTGTAGCCAAGTTTACATTCCGTGTATTAGTGATAACTTATGATGTTTCTTTTTCTGTGTGACCTATTGCACGTAGAAACATCGTACCTGAATCCACTCATTATGCCACTACAGGCCTGATGACATAGATTTCATTGCTGAGTGATATTCCATTGTACGTACGTACCACAACTTCTTTATCCATTTTTCGCTCTCTGGGATATTTAACTTCTACCGTAGATGAGGTTCTTGTAAACAGAGCCGTTCCAAACTTTGGGGTGGCTGCGTGGTTTTGATTTTAATTTCCCTAAACTATAGGACCATAAGTGGAATTGCCATAGGCTGTGTTGCTTTGTTTCTTACGTGTTTCAGGAAACACCATACAGTTCTCCAGAGTGGCTGTTGGCAATTCACATCCCGCCCATCAGTATAAAAATGCTCCCTCTTCTCCATGGCCTGTCCTGCCTTTCTGGATTTTACACTTTTTTCAGATGACCCTTTTGACCGGGGGGCAGTGAGACTTCATTGTAGTGCAGATTTCCTTTACACTCTTGCTTGGTTGGCCAAAAAGGGCGTATGCGTTTTTTCTTGAATATATTCAGGATAAAACGCATACGCCCTTTTTGGCCAAGTGCATCATTGTCGACGTTCTGCCTCTTTTCCTATGCTTTAAATGCAATTCTAGTCTACCCCCTGAAATCGTTTTCCTGAATTTCTGCCCCGCTTTCAAGTCCTCTTCGCAGACTTACTTCAATATATTTTTGGACGATAGCTGTCATTTATAACTCTGCAGGTTTGTGAATTACAGTGCCCCTGAGCTCCTTTCTTCAACTAGCTTTCTTGTGAGATGGCCGCAAAACCGCAGGATTGCTTCAGGCCCTAATCTGGTTCCGGCAGGGCATGCTGAGCCTTCGGTTAATTCCTCTTCCTGGTGGGAAATGAGCTTGCATTTGCCCGTGCAGACACCTACAGCTAGTCTCTCATTGGTTCTCCCTATTCCTGTTCATCTTGCGCAGAAATTGCAAACTGTGCCAAACAGGAGGTTAAAGGCACTGACTCTCCAAGTGGGGACAGTGTTAGTTAAGCGTCTGGAATGGTGAACCCGAGTATAAAGGGACGAATACTGAAATGCATTTGAAAATGTTTCCCAATCACATGGTGGACAATCCTCTGGGTTTCCCATACATGATTTAGCGGAAGGAAGAATCCCTTAAACCTGGAGAGTTGGGACCCATGGAATGGGTACCATGCAGTATGACTTCAAAGGGTCTGCAATTGCTCACCGAACCTCACCAATGCTATCAGGGCGAAGTGTCCGGCCTTATGTCTCCCCAGCTCTGGGTGTAGATGTGGTAAATCCAGGATGCCTCAGAAGCCCTGAGTGAATTATTTAAGAATTGCTCTCTATTTCACTGTCATTGTGTTTTGTTTTTGAAATTTATTTTGATAATGGGATTTATCGGATTTTCACTGTTGCCTTTAGGCCACTGAACACATGCTTGATTCTCTTACAGACACATATAAATCCATGGGTTTTAAGATTCTTGCTAGGCAGGTATATTCCTAGGCGTTGAATATGGGGTGTTGAGTCCATTTCGTTGAACAAGCAGTAGGTCTTGTCTATTACATATTTGGCTTATGGAACGGTATCTGTGCGAATTTCAATCTCTGTTTTTATGCAGCACCCGAACTCACCTTTCCAAAAAAGCAAGCATATGTTGGTTTTCTAAATTTGAGACACTGTTCTGTTTTGTAATTCAGTTCATGTGTAGCCAAGTTTACATTCCGTGTATTAGTGATATCTTATGATGTTTCTTTTTCTGTGTGACCTATTGCACGTAGAATCATCGTACCTGAATCCACTCATTATGCCGCTACGGGCCTGATGACATAGATTTCATTGCTGAGTGATATTCCATTGTACGTAAGAACCACAACTTCTTTATCCATTTTCCGCCCTCTGGGATATTAAAATTGTACCGTAGACGAGGTTCTTGTAAACAGAGCCGTTCCAAACTTTGGGGTGGCTGTGTGGTTTTGATTTTAATTTCCCTATGCTATAGGACCATAAGTGGAAGTGCCATAGGCTGTGTTGCTTTGTTTCTTACGTGTTTCAGGAAACACCATACACTTCTCCAGAGTGGCTGTTGGCAATTCACATCCCGCCCATCAGGATAACAATGCTCCCTCTTCTCCATGGCCTGTCCTGCCTTTCTGGATTTTACACTTTTTTCAGATGTCCCTTTAGACCGGGGGGCAGTGAGACTTCATTGTAGTGCAGATTTCCTTTACACGCTGGCTTGGTTGGCCAAAAAGTGCGTATGCGTTTTTTCCTGATTATATTCAGGAAAAAACGCATACGCCCTTTTTGGCCAAGTGCATCATTGTCGCCGTTCTCCGTCTTTTCCTAGGCTTTAAGTGCAATTCCAGTCTACCGACTGAAATCGTTTTCCTGAAATTCTGCCCCGCTTTCAAGTCCTCTTCGAAGACTTACTTCAATATGTTTTTGGACGATAGCTGTCTTTCATAACTCTGCAGGTTTGTGAATTACAGTGCCCCTGAGCTCCTTTCTTCAACTCGCTTTCTTGTGAGCTGGCAGCAAAACCGCAGGATTGCTTCAGGCCCTAATATGTTTCCGGCAAGGCACGCTGAGCCTTTCGTTAATTCCTCTTCCTGGTGGGAAATGAGCGTTCCATTTGTCCGTGCAGACACCTACAGCTAGTCTCTCATTGGTTCTCCCTATTCCTGTTCATCTTGCGCAGAAATTGCAAACTGTGCCAAACAGGAGGTTAAATGCACTGACCCTCCAAGTGGGGACAGTTTCAGTAAAGCGTCTGGAATTGTGAACCCGACTACCAGGGGACGAAATCTGAGATCCATTTGAAAACGTTTCCCTATCACACGATGAACCATACTCTGGGTTTCCCATGCATGTTTTAGCTGAAGGTAGAATCCCTTAAACCTGGAGAGTTGGGACCCATGGAATGGGTCCCATGCAGTATGACTTCAAAGGGTCTGAATTTGCTCAACGAACCTCACCAATGCTATCAGCCTGAAGAGACCAACCTTATGTCTCACTCAGTTCTGGGTGTACTTGTGGTAAATCCAGGTTGCATCACAAGCCCTGAATGAATTATTTAAGATTTGCTCTCTGTTTCACTGTCATTGTGTTTTGTTTTTGAAATTTATTTTGATAATGGGATTTATCGGATTTTCACTGCTGCGTTTAGGCTGCTGTACACACGCTTGGTTTCCTTATGGAGACATATAAATCCATGGGTTTTAAGATTCTTACTTGTCAGGTATATTCCCAGGAGTTGAATATGGTGTGTTGAGTCCATTTCGTTGAGCAAGGGGTAGGTCTTGTCTATCATATATTTGGCTTATGGAACGGAATCTGTGCTAATTTCAATCTCTGGTTTTATGCAGCACCCCAACTCACCTTTCCCCATAAGCAAGCATAAGTTGGTTTTCTAAATTTGTGACCTTGTTCTGTTTTGTAATTCAGTTCATGTGTAGCCAAGTTTACATTCCGTGTATTAGTGATATCTTATGATGTTTCTTTTTCTGTGTGACTTATTTCTCGTAGAATCATCCTACCTGAATCCACTCATTATGCCGCTATGGGCCTGATGACGTAGATTTCATTGCTGAGTGGTATTCCTTTGTACGTACGTACCACAACTTCCTTATCCATTTTTTGCTTTCTCGGATATTTAACTTGTACCATAGAGGAGGTTCTTGTAAACAGAGCCGTCCCAAACTTTGGGGTGGCTGTGTGTTTTTGATTTTAATTTCCCTAAGCTATAGGACCATAAGTGGAAGTGCCATAGGCTGTGTTGCTTTGTTTCCTACGTGTTTCAGAAAACACCATACACTTCTCCAGAGTGGCTGTTGGCAATTTACATCCCGCCCATCAGCATAACAAGGCTCCCTGTTCTCCATGACCTGTCCTGCCTTTCTGGATTTTACACATTTTCAGATGGCCCTGTTGACCTGGGGGCAGAGAGACTTCATTGTAGTGCAGATTTCCTTTACACGCTTGGTTGGTTGGCCAAAAAGGGCGTATGCGTTTTTCCTGAATATATTCAGGAAAAAAAGCATACGCACTTTTTGGCCAAATGCATCATTGTCGACATTCTACCTCTTTTCCTATGCTTTAAATGCAATTCCAGTCTACCCCCTGAAATAGTTTTCCTGCATTTCTGCCCCGCTTTCAAGTCTTCTTCACAGTCTTACTTCAATATATTTTTGAACGATAGCTGTGATTTATAACTCTGCAGGTTTGTGAATTATAGTGCCCCTGAGCTCCTTTCTTCAACTCGTTTTCCCGTGAGCTGGCCACAAAACCGCTGGATTGCTTCAGGCCCTAATCTGGTTCCGGCAGGGCATGATGAGCCTTTGGTTAATTCCTCTTCCTGGTGGGAAATGTGCGTTACATTTCCCCGTGCAGACACCTACACTAGTCTCTCATTGGTTCTCCCTATTCCTGTTCATCTTGCGCAGAAATTGCAAACTGTGCCAAACAGGAGGTTAAAGGCACTGACTCTCCAAGTGGGGAGAGCGTTAGTTAACCATCTGGAATGGTGAACCCCAGTATAAGGGGACGAAAACTGAGATGCATTTGAAAATGTTTCCCAATTACATGGTGGACCATACTCTGGGTTTCCCATTTATGATGTAGCGGAAGGAAGAATCCCTTAAACCTGGAGAGTTGGGACCCATGGAATGGGTACCATGCAGTATGACTTCAAAGGGTCTGCATTTGCTCACCGAACCTCACCAATGCTATCAGGCCGAAGTGTCCGGCCTTATGTCTCCCCAGCTCTGGTTGTAGATGTGGTAAACCCAGGTTGCATCAGAAGCCCTGAGTGAATTATTAAAAATTTCTCTCTATTTCACTGTCATTGTGTTGTGTTTTTGAAATTTATTTTGATAATGGGATTTATCGGATTTTCACTGCTGCGTTTAGGCCACTGAACACACGCTTGTTTCTCTTACGGAGACGTATAAATCCATGGGTTTTAAGATTCTTACTAGGCAGGTATAATCCTAGGCGTTGAATATGGGGTGTTGAGTCCATTTCGTTGAGCAAGGAGTAGGACTTGTCTATTACATATTTGGCTTATGGAACGATATCTGTGCGAATTTCAATCTCTGGTTTTATGCAGCACCCCATCTCACCTTTCCCCATAAGCAAGCATAAGTTGGTTTTCTAAATTTGAGACCCTGTTCTGTTTTGTAATTCAGTTCATGTGTAGCCAAGTTTACATTCCATGTATTAGTGATATCTTATGCTGTTTCTTTTTCTGTGTGACCTATTTCACGTAGAATCATCGTACCTGAATCCACGCATTATGCCGCTACGTTCCTGATGACATAGATTTCATTGCTGAGAGATATTCCATTGTACGTACGTAGCACAACTTCTTTATCCATTTTTCGCTCTCTGGGATATTTAACTTGTACCGTAGACAATGTTTTGTAAACAGAGCCGTTCCAAATTTTGGGGTGGTTCTGTGGTTTTGATTTTAATTTCCCTAAGCTATAGGACCATAAGTGGTAGTGCCATGGGCTGTGTTGCTTTGTTTCTTATGTGTTTCAGGAAACACCATACACTTCTCCATAGTGGCTGCTGGCAATTCACATCCCGCCCATAAGCATAACAATGCTCCCTGTTCTCCATGGCCTGTCCTGCCTTTCTGGATTTTACACTTTTTTCAGATGGCCCTTTTGACCTGGGGGCAGTGAGACTTCATTGTAGTGCCGATTTCCTTTACACGCTTGCTTGGTTGGCCAAAAAGTGCGTATGCGTTTTTTCCTGAATATATTCAGGAAAAAACGCATACGCCCTTTTTGGCCAAGTGCATCATTGTCGCCGTTCTGCCTCTTTTCCTATTCTTTAAGTGCAATTCCAGTCTACCCCCTGAAATCGTTTTCCTGAATTTCTGCCCCGCTTTCAAGTCCTCTTCGCAGACTTACTTCAATATATTTTTGGACGATAGCTGTCATTCATAACTCTGCAGGTTTTGAATCACAGTGACCCTGAGCTCCTTTCTTCAACTCGCTTTCCTGTGAGCTGGCTGCAAAACCTCAGGATTGCTTCAGGCCCTAATCTTGTTCCGGCAGGGGATGCTGAGCCTTTGGTTAATTCTTCTTCCTGGTGGGAAATGACCGTTACATTTGCCCGTGCAGACACCTACAGCTAGTCTCTCATTTGTTCTCCATATTCCTGTTCATCATGTGCAGAAATTGCAAACTGTGCCCAACAGGAGGTTAAAGGCACTGACTCTCCAAGTGGGGAGAGTTTTAGTTAAGCGTCTGGAATGGTGAACCCGAGTATAAAGGGACGTAAATTGAGATGCATTTGAAAACGTTTCCCAATCACATGGTGGACCATACTCTGCGTTTCCCATACATGATTTAGCGGAAGGAAGAATCCCTTCAACCTGGAGAGTTGGGAACCATGGAATGGGTACCATGCAGTATGACTTCAAAGGGTCTGCATTTGCTCACCGAACCTCACCCATGCTATCAGGCCGACGTGTCCGGCCTTATGTTTCCCCAGCTCTGGGTGTAGAAGTGGTAAATCCAGGTTGCATCAGAAGCCCTGAGTGAATTATTTATGAATTCCTCTCTATTTCACTGTCAGTGTGATTTGTTTCTGTAATTTATTTTGATAATTTGATTTACCGGATTTTCACTGCTGCGTTTAGGCCGCTGTAAACACGCTTGATTTCCTTATGGAGACATATAAATCCATGGGTTTTAAGATTCTTACTTGTCAGGTATATTCCCAGGCGTTGAATATGTGGTGTTGAGTCCATTTCGTTGAGCAAGGACAAGGTCATGTCTATTATATATTTGGCTTATAGAAAGGTATCTGTGCTAATTTCAATCTCTGGTTTTATGCAGCACCCCAACTCACCTTTCCCCATAAGCAAGCATAAGTTGGTTTTCTAAATTTGAGACCCTGTTCTGTTTTGTAATTCAGTTCATGTGTAGCCAAGTTTACATTCCGTGTATTAGTGATATCTTATGATGTTTCTTTTTCTGTGTGACTTATTTCTGGTAGAATCATCGTACCTGAATCCACTCATTATGCCGCTACGGGCCTGATTATGCAGATTTCATTGCTGAGTGATATTCCATTGTACGTACGTTCCACAACTTCTTTATCCATTTTTTGCTTTCTCGGATATTTAACTGTACCGTAGACGAGGTTCTTCTAAACAGAGCCATCCCAAACTTTGGGGTGGCTGTGTGTTTTTGATTTTAATTTCCCTAAGCTATAGGACCATAAGTGGAAGTGCCATAGGCTGTGTTGCTTTGTTTCCTACGGGTTTCAGGAAACACCATACACTTCTCCAGAGTGGCTGTTGGCAATTTACATCCTGCCCATCAGCATTACCAGGCTCCCTGTTCTCCATGACTTGTCCTGCGTTTCTGGATTTTACAGTTTTTCAGATGGCCCTTTTGACCGGGTGGCCTTGAGACTTCATTGTAGTGCAGATTTCCTTTACACGCCTGCTTGGTTGGCCAAAAAGGGTGTATGCGCTTTTTCCTGAATATATTCAGGAAAACACTCATACGCCCTTTTTGGCCAAGTGCATCATTGTCGACATTCTGTCTCTTTTCCTATGCTTTAAGTGCAATTCCAGTCTACCCCCTGAAATCGTTTTCCTGAAATTCTGCCCCGCTTTCAAGTCCTCTTCGAAGACTTCTTCAATATATTTTTGGACGATAGCTGTCATTCATAACTCTGCAGTTTTGTGAATTACAGTGCACCTGAGCTCCTTTCTTCAAATCGCTTTCTTGTGAGCTGGCCGCAAACCCGCAGGATTGCTTCTGGCCCTAATCTGTTTCTGGCACGGCATGCTGAGCCTTTGGTTAATGCCTCTTCCTGGTTGGAAATGAGCGTTAAATTTGCCCGTGCAGACACCTACAGCTAGTCTCTCATTGGTTCTCCCTATTCCTGTTCATCTTGCGCAGAAATTGCAAACTGTGCCAAACAGGAGGTTAAAGGCACTGACTCTCCAAGTGGGGAGAGTGTGAGTAAAGGGTCTGGAATTGTGAACCCGAGTAAAAGGGGACAAAAACTGAGATGCATTGGAAAACGTTTCCCGGTCACATGGTGCACCATACTGTGGGTTTCCCATGCACACTTTAGCTGAAGGTAGAATCACTTAAACCTGGCGAGTTGGGACCCATGGAATGGGTACCATGCAGTATGACTTCAAATGGTCTGCATTTGCTCATCGAACCTCACCAATGCTATCAGCCCGAAGTGTCCAACCTTATGTCTCACTCAGCTCTGGGTTTTGATGAGGTAAATCCAGGTTGCATCACAAGCCCTGAATGAATTATTTAAGAATTGCTCTCTATTTCACTGTCATTGTGTTTTGTATTTGTAATTCATTTTGATAATAGGATTTATCGGATTTTCTCTGCTGCCTTCATGCAGGTGTACACACGCTTGATTCTCTTATGGAGACATATAAATCCATGGGTTTGAAGATTCTTACTAGTCAGGTGTATTCCTAGGTGTTGAATATAGGGTGTTTAGCCCATTTCGTTGAGCAAGGGGTAGGTCTTGACTATTACTTATTTGACATATGGAATGGTATCTGTGCTAAATTCTAACTCTGGTTTTATGCAGCACCCCAACTCACCTTTTCCCTTACACAAACATAAGTTGGTTTTCTAAATTTGAGACCCTGTTCTGTTTTGTAATTCAGTTCATGTGTAGCCAAGATTACATTCGGTGTATTAGTGGTATCTTATGATGTTTCATTTTCTGTGTGACTTATTTCACTTAGAATCATCGTACCTGAATCCACTCATTATGCCACGACGGGCCAGATGACATAGATTTCATTGGTGAGTGATATTCCATTGTACGTACGTACCACAACTTCTTTATCCATTTTTCGCTTTCTGGGATATTTAACTTGTACCGTAGACGAGGTTCTTGTAAACAGAGCCGTCTGAAACTTTGGGGTGGCTGTGTGTTTTTGATTATAATTTCCCTAAGCTATAGGACCATAAGTGGAAGTGCCGTAGGCTCCATTGCTTTGTTTTTTAGGTGTTTCAGGAAACACCATACACTTCTCCAGAGTGGCTGTTGGCAATTTACATCCCACCTATCAGCATTACAAGGCTCCCTGTTCTCCATGGCCTGTGCTGCATTTCTGGATTTTACACATTTTCAGATGGCCCTTTTGACCGGGGGGCAGTGAGACTTCATTATAGTGCAGATTTCTTTAACATGCTTGCTTGGTTGGCCAAAAAGGGCGTATGCGTTTTTTCCTGAATATATTCAGGAAAAAACGCATACGCCCTTTTTGGCCAAGTGCATCATTGTCGACGTTCTGCCTCTTTTCCTATGCTTTAAATGAAATTCCAGTCTACCCCCTGAAATCGTTTTCCTGCAATTCTGCCCCGCTTTCAAGTCCTCTTCGCAGCCTTCCTTCAATATATTTTCGGATGATAGCTGTCATTTATAACTCTGCAGGTTTGTGAATTACAGTGCCCCTGAGCTCCTTTCTTCAAATCGCTTTCTTGTGAGCTGGCCACAAACCCGCAGGATTGCTTCAGGCCCTAATCTGGTTCCGGCACGGCATGCTGAGCCTTTGGTTAATTCCTCTTCCTTGTTGGAAATGAGCGTTAAATTTGCCCGTGCAGACACCTACAGCTAGTCTCTCATTGGTTCTCCCTATTCCTGTTCATCTTGCGCAGAAATTGCAAACTGTGCCAAACAGGAGGTTAAAGGCACTGAATCTCCAAGTGGGGAGAGTGTTAGTAAAGGCTCTGGAATTGTGAACCCGAGTAAAAGGGGACAAAAACTGAGATGCATTTGAAAACGTTTCCTGGTCACATGGTGCACCATACTGTGGGTTTCCCATGCATGCTTTAGCTGAAGGAAGAATCACTTAAACCTGGAGAGTTGGGACCCATGGAATGGGTACCATGCAGTATGACTTCAAATGGTCTGCATTTGCTCATCGAACCTCACCAATGTTATCAGCCCGAAGTGTCCAACCTTATGTCTCACTCAGCTCTGGGTTTAGATGAGGTAAATCCAGGTTGCATCACAAGCCCTGAATGAATTATTTAAGAATTGCTCTCTATTTCACTGTCATTGTGTTTGGTTTTTTAATTCATTTTGATAATGGGATTTATCAGATTTTCTCTGCTGCCTTCATGCAGCTGTACACACGCTTGATTCTCTTATGGAGACATATAAATCCATGGGTTTGAAGATTCTTATTAGTCAGGTGTATTCCTAGGCGTTGAATATAGGGTGTTTAGCCCATTTCGTTGAGCAAAGGGTATGTCTTGACTATTACGTATTTGACATATGGAATGGTATCTGTGCTAATTTCTAACTCTGGTTTTATGCAGCACCCCAACTCACCTTTCCCCTTAAGCAAACATAAGTTTGTTTTCTAAATTTGAGACCCTGTTCTGTTTTGTAATTCAGTTCATGTGTAGCCAAGATTACATTCGGTGTATTAGTGATATCTTATGATGTTTCATTTTCTGTGTGACTTATTTCACTTAGAATCATCGTAGCTGAATCCACTCATTATGCCACGACGGGCCAGATGACATAGATTTCATTGGTGAGTGATATTCCATTCCATCAGCATTACAAGGCTCCCTGTTCTCCATGGCCTGTGCTGCATTTCTGGATTTTACACTTTTTCAGATGGCCCTTTTGACCGGGGGGCAGTGAGACTTCATTGTAGTGCAGATTTCTTTAACATGCTTGCTTGGTTGGCCAAAAAGGGCGTATGCGTTTTTTCCTGAATATATTCAGGAAAAAACGCATACGCCCTTTTTGGCCAAGTGCATCATTGTCGACGTTCTGCCTCTTTTCCTATGCTTTAAATGCAATTAGAGTCTACCCCCTGAAATCGTTTTCCTGCAATTCTGCCCCGCTTTCAAGTCCTCTTCGCAGCCTTCCGTCAATATATTTTCGGACGATAGCTGTCATTTATAACTCTGCAGGTTTGTGAATTAGAGTGCCCCTGAGCTCCTTTCTTCAAATCGCTTTCTTGTGAGCTGGCCACAAACCCGCAGGATTGCTTCAGGCCCTAATCTGGTTCCGGCACGGCATGCTGAGCCTTTGGTTAATTCCTCTTCCTGGTTGGAAATGAGCGTTAAATTTGCCCATGCAGACACCTACAGCTAGTCTCTCATTGGTTCTCCCTATTCCTGTTCATCTTGCGTAGAAATTGCAAACTGTGCCAAACAGGAGGTTAAAGGCACTGAATCTCCAAGTGGGGAGAGTGTTAGTAAAGGGTCTGGAATTGTGAACCCGAGTAAAAGGGGACAAAAACTGAGATGCATTTGAAAACGTTTCCCGGTCACATGGTGCACCATACTGTGGGTTTCCCATGCATGCTTTAGCTGAAGGAAGAATCACTTAAACCTGGAGAGTTGGGACCCATGGAATGGGTACCATGCAGTATGACTTCAAATGGTCTGCATTTGCTCATCGAACCTCACCAATGCTATCAGCCCGAAGTGTCCAACCTTATGTCTCACTCAGCTCTGGGTTTAGATGAGGTAAATCCAGGTTGCATCACAAGCCCTGAATGAATTATTTAAGAATTGCTCTCTATTTCACTGTCATTGTGTTTGGTTTTTTAATTCATTTTGATAATGGGATTTATCAGATTTTCTCTGCTGCCTTCATGCAGCTGTACACACGCTTGATTCTCTTATGGAGACATATAAATCCATGGGTTTGAAGATTCTTATCAGTCAGGTGTATTCCTAGGCGTTGAATATAGGGTGTTTAGCCCATTTCGTTGAGCAAAGGGTATGTCTTGACTATTACGTATTTGACATATGGAATGGTATCTGTGCTAATTTCTAACTCTGGTTTTATGCAGCACCCCAACTCACCTTTCCCCTTAAGCAAACATAAGTTTGTTTTCTAAATTTGAGACCCTGTTCTGTTTTGTAATTCAGTTCATGTGTAGCCAAGTTTACATTCGGTGTATTAGTGACATCTTATGATGTTTCATTTTCTGTGTGACTTATTTCACTTAGAATCATCGTACCTGAAACCACTCATTATGCCACGACGGGCCAGATGACATAGATTTCATTGGTGAGTGATATACCATTGTACGTACGTACCACAACTTCTTTATCCATTTTTCGCTTTCTGGGATAATTTACCTGTACCGTAGACGAGGTTCTTGTAAACAGAGCCGTCTGAAACTTTGGGGTGGCTGTGTGTTTTTGATTTTAATTTCCCTAAGCTATAGGACCATAAGTGGAAGTGCCGTAGGCTCCGTTGCTTTGTTTTTTGGTGTTTCAGGAAACACCATACACTTCTCAAGAGTGGCTGTTGGCAATTTACATCCCACCCATCAGCATAACAAGGCTCCCTGTTCTCCATGGCCTGTGCTGCATTTCTGGATTTTACACTTTTTTCAGATGGCCCTTTTGACCGGGGGGCAGTGAGACTTCATTGTAGTGCAGATTTCTTTAACATGCTTGCTTGGTTGGCCAAAAAGTGCGTATGCGTTTTTTCCTGAATATATTCAGGAAAAAACACATACGCCCTTTTTGGCCAAGTGCATCATTGTCGACCTGCTGCGTCTTTTCCTATGCTTTAAATGAAATTCCAGTCTACCCCCTGAAATCGTTTTCCTGCAATTCTGCCCCGCTTTCAAGTCCTCTTCGCAGCCTTCCTTCAATATATTTTTGGACGATAGCTGTCATTCATAACTCTGCAGGTTTGTGAATTACAGTGCCCCTGAGCTCCTTTCTTCAAATCGCTTTCTTGTGAGCTGGCCGCAAACCCGCAGGATTGCTTCAGGCCCTAATCTGATTCCGGCACGGCATGCTGAGCCTTTGGTTAATTCCTCTTCCTGGTTGGAAATGAGCGTTAAATTTGCCCGTGCAGACACCTACAGCTAGTCTCTCATTGGTTCTCCGTATTCCTGTACATCTTGCGCAGAAATTGCAAACTGTGCCAAACAGCAGGTTAAAGGCACTGACTCTCCAAGTGGGGAGAGTGTTAGTAAAGGGTCTGGAATTGTGAACCCGAGTAAAAGGGGACAAAAACTGAGATGCATTGGAAAACGTTTCCCGGTCACATGGTGCACCATACTGTGGGTTTCCCATGCATGCTTTAGCTGAAGGAAGAATCACTTAAACCTGGAGAGTTGGGACCCATGGAATGGGTACCATGCAGTATGACTTCAAATGGTCTGCATTTGCTCATCGAACCTCACCAATGCTATCAGCCCGAAGTGTCCAACCTTATGTCTCACTCAGCTCTGGGTTTTGATGAGGTAAATCCAGGTTGCATCACAAGCCCTGAATGAATGATTTAAGAATTGCTCTCTATTTCACTGTCATTGTGTTTTGTTTTTGTAATTCATTTTGATAATTGCATTTATCGGATTTCCTCTGCTGCATTCATGCAGCTGTACACACGCTTGATTCTCTCATTGAGACATATAAATCCATGGGTTTGAAGATTCTTACTAGTCAGGTGTACTCGTAGGCGTTGAATATAGGGTGTTTATCCCATTTCGTTGAGCAAGGGGTACGTCTGGACTATTACATATTTAACTTATGGAATGGTATCTGTGCTAATATCTATCTCTGGTTTTATGCAGCACCCCAACTCACCTTTCCCCTTAAGCAAACATAAGTTGGTTTTCTAAATTTGAGACCCTGTTCTGTTTTGTAATTCAGTTCATGTGTAGCCAAGATTACATTCCGTGTATTAGTGATATCTTATGATGTTTCATTTTCTGTGTGACTTATTACACTTAGAATCATCGTACCTGAATCCACTCATTATGCCACGACGGGCCAGATGACATAGATTTCATTGGTGAGTGATATTCCATTGTACGTACGTACCACAACTTCTTTATCCATTTTTCGCTTTCTGGGATATTTTACTTGTACCGTAGACGAGGTTCTTGTAAACAGAGCCGTCTGAAACTTTGGGGTGGCTGTGTGTTTTTGATTTTAATTTCCCTAAGCTATAGGACCATAAGTGGAAGTGCTGTAGGCTCCGTTGCTTTGTTTTTTAGGTGTTTCAGGAAACACCATACAATTCTCCAGAGTGGCTGTTGGCAATTTACATCCCACCCATCAGCATAACAAGGCTCCCTGTTCTCCATGGCCTGTGCTGCCTTTCTGGATTTTACACTTTTTTCAGATGACCCTTTTGACCGGGGGGCAGTGAGACTTCATTGTAGTGCAGATTTCTTTAACATGCTTGCTTGGTTGGCCAAAAAGGGCGTATGCGTTTTATCCTGAATATATTCAGGAAAAAACGCATATGCCCTTTTTGGCCAAGTGCATCATTGTCGACGTTCTGCCTCTTTTCCTATGCTTTAAATGCAATTCCAGTCTACCCCCTGAAATCGTTTTCCTGCAATTCTGCCCCGCTTTCAAGTCCTCTTCGCAGCCTTCCTTCAATATATTTTTGGACGATAGCTGTCATTTATAACTCTGCAGGTTTGTGAATTACAGTGCCCCTGAGCTCCTTTCTTCAAATCGCTTTCTTGTGAGCTGGCCGCAAACCCGCATGATTGCTTCAGGCCCTAATCTGTTTCCGGCACGGCATGCTGATCCTTTGGTTAATTCCTCTTCCTGGTTGGAAATGAGCATTAAATTTGCCCTTGCAGACACCTACAGCTAGTCTCTCATTGGTTCTCCCTATTCCTGTTTATTTGGTCAGAATTTGCAAACTGTGCCAAACAGGAGGTTAAAGGCACTGACTCTCCAAGTGGGGAGAGTGTTAGTAAAGTGTCTGGAATTGTGAACCCGAGTAAAAGGGGATGAAAACTGAGATGCATTTGAAAACGTTTCCCTGTCACACGGTGCACCATACTGTGGGTTTCCCATGCATGCTTTAGCTGAAGGAAGAATCGCTTAAACCTGGAGAGTTGGGACCCATGGAATGGGTACCATGCAGTATGACTTCAAATAGTCTGCATTTGCTCATCGAACCTCACCAATGCTATCAGCCCGAAGTGTCAAACCTTATGTCTCACTCAGCTCTGGGTGTAGATGAGGTCAATCCAGGTTGCATCACAAGCCCTGAATGAATTATTTAAGAATTGCTCTCTATTTCACTGTCATTGTGTTTTGTTTTTGTAATTCATTTTGATAATAGGATTTATCGGATTTTCTCTGCTGCCTTCATGCAGCTGTACACACGCTTGATTCTCTTATGGAGACATATAAATCCATGGGTTTGAAGATTCTTACTAGTCAGGTGTATTCCTAGGCGTTGAATAGAGGGTGTTTAGCCCATTTCGTTGAGCAAGGGGTAGGTCTTTACTATTACGTATTTGACTTATGGAATGGTATGTGTGCTAATTTCTATCTCTGGTTTTATGCAGCACCCAACTCACCTTTCTCCTTAAGCAAACATAAGTTGGTTTTCTAAATTTGAGACCCTGTTCTGTTTTGTAATTCAGTTCATGTGTAGCCAAGATTACATTCCGTGTATTAATGATATCTTATGATATTTCATTTTCTGTGTGACTTATTTCACTTAGAATCATTGTACCTGAATTCAATCATTATGCCACGACGGGCCTGATGATATAGATTTCATTGGTGAGTGACATTCCATTGTACGTACGTACCACAACTTCTTTATCCATTTTTCGCTTTCTGGGATATTTAACTTGTACCGTAGAAGATGTTCTTGTAAACAGAGCCGTCTGAAACTTTGGGGCGGCTGTGTGTTTTTGATTTTAATTTCCCTAAGCTATAGGACCATAAGTGGAAGTGCCGTAGGCTCCGTTGCTTTGTTTTTTAGGTGTTTCAGGAAACACCATACACTTCTCCAGAGTGGCTGTTGGCAATTTACATCCCACCCAACAGCATAACATGGCTCCCTGTTCTCCATGGCCTGTGCTGCCTTTCTGGATTTTACACTATTTTCAGATGGCCCTTTTGATTGGGGGGCAGTGAGACTTCATTGTAGTGCAGATTTGTCTAACATGCTTGCTTGGTTGGCCAAAAAGTGCGTATGCGTTTTTTCCTGAATATATTCAGGAAAAAACCCATACGCCGTTTTTGGCCACGTGCATCATTGTCGACGTTCTGCCTCTTTTCCTATGCTTTAAATGCAATTCTACTCTACTCCCCGAAACCACTTTCCTGCAATTCTGCCCCGATTTCAAGTCCTCTTCGCAGCCTTCCTTCAATATATTTTTGGACAATAGCTGTCATTTATAACTTTGCAGGTTTGAGAATTACAGTGCCCCTGAGCTCCTTTCTTCAGATCGCTTTCTGATGAGCTGGCCGCAAACCCGCAGGATTGCTTCAGGCCCTAATCTGGTTCTGGCAAGGCATGCTGAGCGTTTCGTTAATTCCACTTCCTGGTGGGAAATGAGCATTAAATTTGCCCGTGCAGACACCTACAGGTAGTCTCTCATTCGTTCTCCCTATTCCTGTTCATCTTGCGCAGAAATTGCAAACTGTGCCAAACAGGAGGTTAAAGGCACTGACTCTCCAAGTGGGGAGAGTGTTAGTAAAGGGTCTGGAATTGTGAACCCGAGTAAAAGGGGACGAAAACTGAGATGTATTTGAAAACGTTTCCCTGTGCCACGGTGCACCATACTGTCGGTTTCCCATGCATGTTTTAGCTGAAGGAAGAATCGCTTAAACCTGGAGAGTTCAGACCCATGGAATGGGTACCATGCAGTATGACTTCAAATGGTCTGCATTTGCTCATTGAACCTCACCAATGCTATCAGCCCGAAGTGTCCACCCTTATGTCTCACTCAGCTCTGGGTGTAGATGAGGTAAATCCAGGTTGCATCACAAGCCCTGAATGAATTATTTAAGAATTGCTCTCTATTTCACTGTCATTGTGTTTTGTTTTTGTAATTCATTTTGATAATGGGATTTATCGGATTTTTTCTGCTGCATTCATGCAGCTGTACACATGCTTGATTCTCTTATGGAGACATATAAATCCATGGGTTTGAAGATTCTTACTAGTCAGGTGTATTCCTAGGCGTTGAATATAGGGTGTTTATCCCATTTCGTTGAGCAAGGGGTAGGTCTGGACTATTACATATTTAACTTATGGAATGGTATCTGTGCTAATATCTATCTCTGGTTTTATGCAGCACCCCAACTCACCTTTCCCCTTAAGCAAACATAAGTTGGTTTTCTAAATTTGAGACACTGTTCTGTTTTGTAATTCACTTCATGTGTAGCCAAGATTACATTCCGTGTATTAGTGATATCATATGATGTTTCATTTTCTGTGTGACTTATTTCACTTTGAATCATCGTACCTGAATCCACTCATTATGCCACGATGGGCCAGATGACATATATTTCATTGGTGAGTGATATTCCATTGTACGTACGTACCACAATTTCTTTATCCATTTTTCGCTTTCTGGGATATTTAACTTGTACCGTAAACGAGGTTCTTGTAAACAGAGCCGTCTGAAACTTTGGGGTGGCTGTGTGTTTTTGATTTTAATTTCCCTAAGCTATAGGACCATAAGTGGAAGTGCCGTAGGCTCCGTTGCTTTGTTTTTTAGGTGTTTCAGGAAACACCATACACTTCTCCAGAGTGGCTCTTGGCAATTTACATCCCACCTATCAGCATAACATGGCTCCCTGTTCTCCATGGCCTGTGCTGCCTTTCTGGATTTTACACTTTTTTCTGATGACCCTTTGGACCGGGGGGCAGTGAGACTTCATTGTAGTGCAGATTTCTTTAACATGCTTGCATGGTTGGCCAAAAAGGGCGTATGCGTTTTTTCCTGAATATATTCAGGAAAAAACGCATACGCCCTTTTTGGCCAAGTGCATCATTGTCGAAGTTCTGCCTCTTTTCCTATGCTTTAAATGCAATTCTACTCTACCCCCTGAAATCATTTTCCTGCAATTCTGCCCCGCTTTCAAGTCCTCTTCGCAGCCTTCCTTCAATATATTTTTGGACAATAGCTGTCATTTATAACTCTGCAGGTTTGTGAATTACAGTGCCCCTGAGCTCCTTTCTTCAAATCGCTTTCTTATGAGCTGGCCGCAAACCCGCAGGATTGCTTCAGGCCCTAATCTGGTTCCGGCAAGGCATGCTGAGCCTTTGGTTAATTCCTCTTCCTGGTGGGAAATGAGCATTAAATTTGCCCGTGCAGACACCTACAGCTAGTCTCTCATTGGTTCTCCCTATTCCTGTTCATCTTGCGCAGAAATTGCAAACTGTGCCAAACAGGAGGTTAAAGGCACTGACTCTCCAAGTGGGGAGAGTGTTAGTAAAGGGTCTGGAATTGTGAACCCGAGTAAAAGGGGACGAAAACTGAGATGCATTTGAAAACGTTTCCCTGTGCCACGGTGCACCATACTGTGGGTTTCCCATGCATGTTTTAGCTGAAGGAAGAATCGCTTAAACCTGGAGAGTTGGGACCCATGGAATGGGTACCATGCAGTATGACTTCAAATGGTCTGCATTTGCTCATCGAACCTCACCAATGCTATCAGCCCGAAGTGTCCAACCTTATGTCTCACTCAGCTCTGGGTGTAGATGAGGTAAATCCAGGTTGCATCACAAGCCCTGAATGAATTATTTAAGAATTGCTCTCTATTTCACTGTCATTGTGTTTTGTTTTTGTAATTCATTTTGATAATGGGATTTATCGGATTTTCTCTGCTGCATTCATGCAGCTGTACACACGCTTGATTCTCTTATGGAGACATATAAATCCATGGGTTTGAAGATTCTTACTAGTCAGGTGTATTCCTAGGCGTTGAATATAGGGTGTTTAGCCCATTTCGTTGAGCAAGGGGTAGGTCTTGACTATTACATATTTAACTTATGGAATGGTATCTGTGCTAATTTCTATCTCTGGTTTTATGCAGCACCCCAACTCACCTTTCCCCTTAAGCAAACATAAGTTGGTTTTCTAAATTTGAGACCCTGTTCTGTTTTGTAATTCAGTTCATGTGTAGCCAAGATTACATTCCGTGTATTAGTGATATCTTATGATGTTTCATTTTCTGTGTGACTTATTTCACTTAGAATCATCGTACCTGAATCCACTCATTATGCCACGACGGGCCTGATGACATAGATTTCATTGGTGAGTGATATTCCATTGTACGTACGTACCACAACTTCTTTATCCATTTTTCGCTTTCTGGGATATTTAACTTGTACCGTAAACGAGGTTCTTGTAAACAGAGCCGTCTGAAACTTTGGGGTGGCTGTGTGTTTTTGATTTTAATTTCCCTAAGCTATAGGACCATAAGTGGAAGTGCCGTAGGCTCCGTTGCTTTGTTTTTTAGGTGTTTCAGGAAACACCATACACTTCTCCAGAGTGGCTCTTGGCAATTTACATCCCACCCATCAGCATAACATGGCTCCCTGTTCTCCATGGCCTGTGCTGCCTTTCTGGATTTTACACTTTTTTCAGATGACCCTTTTGACCGGGGGGCAGTGAGACTTCATTGTAGTGCAGATTTCTTTAACATGCTTGCTTGGTTGGCCAAAAAGGGCGTATGCGTTTTTTCCTGAATATATTCAGGAAAAAACGCATACGCCCTTTTTGGCCAAGTGCATCATTGTCGAAGTTCTGCCTCTTTTCCTATGCTTTAAATGCAATTCCAGTCTACCCCCTGAAATGGTTTTCCTGCAATTCTGCCCGCTTTCAAGTCCTCTTCGCAGCCTTCCTTCAATATATTTTTGGACGATAGCTGTCATTTATAACTCTGCAGGTTTGTGAATTACTTGGCCCCTGAGCTCCTTTCTTCAAATCGCTTTCTTGTGAGCTGGCTGCAAACCCGCAGGATTGCTTCAGGCCCTAATCTGGTTCCGGCACGGCATGCTGAGCCTTTGGTTAATTCCTCTTCCTGGTTGGAAATGAGCATTAAATTTGCCCGTGCAGACACCTACAGCTAGTCTCTCATTGGTTCTCCCTATTCCTGTTCATCTTGCGCAGAAATTGCAAACTGTGCCAAACAGGAGGTTAAAGGCACTGACTCTCCAAGTGGGGAGAGTGTTAGTAAAGTGTCTGGAATTGTGAACCCGAGTAAAAGGGGATGAAAACTGAGATGCATTTGAAAACGTTTCCCAGTCACACGGTGCACCATACTGTGTGTTTCCCATGCATGCTTTACCTGAAGGAAGAATCGCTTAAACCTGGAGAGTTGGGACCCATGGAATGGGTACCATGCAGTATGACTTCAAGTGGTCTGCATTTGCTCATCGAACCTCACCAATGCTATCAGCCCGAAGTGTCAAACCTTATGTCTCACTCAGCTCTGGGTTCAGATGAGGTAAATCCAGGTTGCATCACAAGCCCTGAATGAATTATTTAAGAATTGCTCTCTATTTCACTGTCATTGTGTTTTGTTTTTGTAATTCATTTTGATAATAGGATTTATCGCATTTTCTCTGCTGCCTTCATGCAGCTGTACACACGCTTGATTCTCTTATGGAGACATATAAATCCATGGGTTTGAAGATTCTTACTAGTCAGGTGTATACCTAGGCGTTGAATAGAGGGTGTTTATCCCATTTCGTTGAGCAAGGGGTAGGTCTGGACTATTACATATTTAACTTAGGGAATGGTATCTGTGCTAATATCTATCTCTGGTTTTATGCAGCTCCCCAACTCACCTTTCCCCTTAAGCTAACATAAGTTGGTTTTCTAAATTTGAGACCCTGTTCTGTTTTGTAATTCAGTTCATGTGTAGCCAAGATTACATTCCGTGTATTAGTGATATCTTATGATATTTCATTTTCTGTGTGACTTATTTCACTTAGAATCATTGTACCTGAATTCAATCATTATGCCACAAGGGGCCTGATGATATAGATTTCATTGGTGAGTGATATTCCATTGTATGTACGTACCACAACTTCTTTATCCATTTTTCGCTTTCTGGGATATTTAACTTGTACCGTAGAAGATGTTCTTGTAAACAGAGCCGTCTGAAACTTTGGGGCGGCTGTGTGTTTTTGATTTTAATTTCCCTAAGCTATAGGACCATAAGTGGAAGTGCCGTAGGCTCCGTTGCTTTGTTTTTTAGGTGTTTCAGGAAACACCATACACTTCTCCAGAGTGGCTGTTGGCAATTTACATCCCACCCATCAGCATAACATGGCTCCCTGTTCTCCATGGCCTGTGCTGCCTTTCTGGATTTTACACTTTTTTCAGATGACCCTTTTGACCGGGGGGCAGTGAGACTTCATTGTAGTGCAGATTTCTTTAACATGCTTGCTTGGTTGGCCAAAAAGGGCGTATGCGTTTTTTCCTGAATATATTCAGGATAAAACGCATACGCACTTTTTGGACACGTGCATCATTGTCGACGTTCTGCCTCTTTTCCTATGCTTTAAATGCAATTCCACTCTACTCCCTGAAACCGCTTTCCTGCAATTCTGCCCTGATTTCAAGTCCTCTTCGCAGCCTTCCTTCAATATATTTTTGGACGATAGCTGTCATTTATAACTCTGCAGGTTTGTGAATTACTTGGCCCCTGAGCTCCTTTCTTCAAATCGCTTTCTTGTGAGCTGGCCGCAAACCCGCAGGATTGCTTCAGGCCGTAATCTGGTTCGGGCACGGCATGCTGAGCCTTTGGTTAATTCCTCTTCCTGGTTGGAAATGAGCATTAAATTTGCCCGTGCAGACACCTACAGCTAGTCTCTCATTGGTTCTCCCTATTCCTGTTTATTTGGTCAGAATTTGCAAACTGTGCCAAACAGGAGGTTAAAGGCACTGACTCTCCAAGTGGGGAGAGTGTTAGTAAAGTGTCTGGAATTGTGAACCCGAGTAAAAGGGTATGAAAACTGAGATGCATTTGAAAACGTTTCCCAGTCACACGGTGCACCATACTGTGTGTTTCCCATGCATGCTTTACCTGAAGGAAGAATCGCTTAAACCTGGAGATTTGGGACCCATGGAATGGGTACCATGCAGTATGACTTCAAATAGTCTGCATTTGCTCATCGAACCTCACCAATGCTATCAGCCCGAAGTGTCAAACCTTATGTCTCACTCAGCTCTGGGTTCAGATGAGGTAAATCCAGGTTGCATCACAAGCCCTGAATGACTTATTTAAGAATTGCTCTCTATTTCACTGTCATTGTGTTTTGTTTTTGTAATTCATTTTGATAATAGGATTTATCGCATTTTCTCTGCTGCCTTCATGCAGCTGTACACACGCTTGATTCTCTTATGGAGACATATAAATCCATGGGTTTGTAGATTCTT
The DNA here is from genome assembly GCF_059928025.1 of Delphinapterus leucas. Taxonomy (NCBI): domain Eukaryota; kingdom Metazoa; phylum Chordata; class Mammalia; order Artiodactyla; family Monodontidae; genus Delphinapterus; species Delphinapterus leucas. Next base: position 18,540,390 of record NW_028322233.1, on the reverse strand, counting down.
ACTAGTCAGGTGTATACCTAGGCGTTGAATAGAGGGTGTTTAGCCCATTTCGTTGAGCAAGGGGTAGGTCTTTTCTATTACGTATTTGACGTATGGAATGGTATCTGTGCTAACTTCTATCTCTGGTTTTATGCAGCACCCCAACTCACCTTTCCCCTTACGCAAACATAAGTTGGTTTTCTAAATTTGAGACCCTGTTCTGTTTTGTAAATCAGTTCATGTGTAGCCAAGATTACATTCCGTGTATTAGTGATATCTTATGATGTTTCATTTTCTGTGTGACTTATTTCACTTAGAATCATCGTACCTGAATCCACTCATTATGCCACGATGGGCCAGATGACATAGATTTCATTGATGAGTGATATTCCATTGTGCGTACGTACCACAACTTCTTTATCCATTTTTCGCTTTCTGGGATATTTTAATTGTACCGTAGACGAGGTTCTTGTAAACAGAGCCGTCTGAAACTTTGGGGTGGCTGTGTGTTTTTGATTTTAATTTCCCTAAGCTCTAGGACCATAAGTGGAAGTGCCGTAGGCTCCGTTGCTTTGTTTTTTAGGGGTTTCAGGAAACACCATACACTTCTCCAGAGTGGCTCTTGGCAATTTACATCCCATCCATCAGCATAACAAGGCTCCCTGTTCTCCATGGCCTGTGCTGCATTTCTGGATTTTACACTTTTTTCAGATAGCCCTTTTGACCGGGGGGCAGTGAGACTTCATTGTAGTGCAGATTTCTTTAACATGCTTGCTTGGTTCGCCAAAAAGGGCGTATGCGTTTTTTCCTGAATATATTCAGGAAAAAACGCATACGCCCTTTTTGGCCAAGTGCATCATTGTCAACGTTCTGCCTCTTTTCCTATGCTTTAAATGCAATTCCAGTCTACCCCCTGAAATCGTTTTCCTGCAATTCTGCCCCGCTTTCAAGTCCTCTTCGCAGCCTTCCTTCAATATATTTTGGGACGATAGCTGTCATTTATAACTCTGCAGGTTTGTGAATTACACTGCCCCTGAGCTCCTGTCTTCAAATCGCTTTCTTGTGAGCTGGCCGCAAACCCGCAGCATTGCTTCAGGCCCTAATCTGGTTCCAGCATGGCATGCTGAGCCTTTGGTTAATTCCACTTCCTGGTGGGAAATGAGCATTAAATTTGCCCGTGCAGACACCTACAGGTAGTCTCTCATTCGTTCTCCCTATTCCTGTTCATCTTGCGCAGAAATTGCACACTGTGCCAAACAGGAGGTTAAAGGCACTGACTCTCCAAGTTGGGAGAGTGTTAGTAAAGGGTCTGGAATTGTGAACCCGAGTAAAAGGGGACGAAAACTGAGATGGATTTGAAAACGTTTCCCTGTGACATGGTGCACCATACTCTCGGTTTCCCATGCATGTTTTAGCTCAAGGAAGAATCGCTTAAACCTGGAGAGTTCGGACCCATGGAATGGGTACCATGCAGTATGACTTCAAATGGTCTGCATTTGCTCATTGAACCTCACCAATGCTATCAGCCCGAAGTGTCCAACCTTATGTCTCACTCAGCTCTGGGTGTAGATGAGGTAAATCCAGGTTGCATCACAAGCCTTGAATGAATTATTTAAGAATTGCTCTCTATTTCACTGTCATTGTGTTTTGTTTTTGTAATTCATTTTGATAATGGGATTTATCGGATTTTCTCTGCTGCATTCATGCAGCTATACACACGCTTGATTCTCTTATGGAGACATATAAATCCATGGGTTTGAAGATTCTTACTAGTCAGGTGTATTCCTAGGCGTTGAATATAGGGTGTTTATCCCATTTCGTTGAGCAAGGGGTAGGTGTGGACTATTACATATTTAACTTATGGAATGGTATCTGTGCTAATATCTATCTCTGGTTTTATGCAGCACCCCAACTCACCTTTCCCCTTAAGCTAACATAAGTTGGTTTTCTAAATTTGAGACCCTGTTCTGTTTTGTAATTCAGTTCATGTGTAGCCAAGATTACATTCCGTGTATTAGTGATATCTTATGGTATTTCATTTTCTGTGTGACTTATTTCACTTAGAATCATTGTACCTGAATTCAATCATTATGTCACGAGGGGCCTGATGATATAGATTTCATTGGTGAGTGATATTCCATTGTATGTACGTACCACAACTTCTTTATCCATTTTTCGCTTTCTGGGATATTTAACTTGTACCGTAGAAGATGTTCTTGTAAACAGAGCCGTCTGAAACTTTGGGGCGGCTGTGTGTTTTTGATTTTAATTTCCCTAAGCTATAGGACCATAAGTGGAAGTGCCGTAGGCTCCGTTGCTTTGTTTTTTAGGTGTTTCAGGGAACACCATACACTTCTCCAGAGTGGCTGTTGGCAATTTACATCCCACCCATCAGCATAACATGGCTCCCTGTTCTCCATGGCCTGTGCTGCCTTTCTGGATTTTACACTTTTTTCAGATGACCCTTTTGACCGGGGGGCAGTGAGACTTCATTGTAGTGCAGATTTCTTTAACATGCTTGCTTGGTTGGCCAAAAAGGGCGTATGCGTTTTTTCCTGAATATATTCAGGAAAAAACGCATACGCCCTTTTTGGACACGTGCATCATTGTCGACGTTCTGCCTCTTTTCCTATGCTTTAAATGCAATTCCACTCTACTCCCTGAAACCGCTTTCCTGCAATTCTGCCCTGATTTCAAGTCCTCTTCGCATCCTTCCTTCAATATATTTTTGGACAATAGCTGTCATTTATAACTTTGCAGGATTGAGAATTACAGTGCCCCTGAGCTCCTTTCTTCAAATCGCTTTCTTGTGAGCTGGCCGCAAACCCGCAGGATTGATTCAGGCCCTAATCTGGTTCCGGCACGGCATGCTGAGCGTTTGGTTAATTCCTATTCCTGGTTGGAAATGAGCGTTAAATTTGCCCGTGCAGACACCTACAGCTAGTCTCTCATTGGTTCTCCCTATTCCTGTACATCTTTCGCAGAAATCGCAAACGCTCCCAAACAGCAGGTTAAAGGCACTGACTCTCCAAGTGGGGAGAGTGTTAGTAAAGGGTTTGGAATGGTGAACCCGAGTAAAAGGGGTCGAAAACTGAGATGCATTTGAAAACGTTTCCCGGTCACACGGTGCACCATACTGTGGGTTTCCCATGCATGTTTTAGCTGAAGGAAGAATCGCTTAAACCTGGAGAGTTGGGACCCATGGAATGGGTACCATGCAGTATGACATCAAATGGTCTGCATTTGCTCATCGAACCACACCAATGCTATCAGCCAGAAGTGCCCAACCTTATGTCTCACTCAGCTCTGGGTGTAGATGAGGTAAATCCAGGTTGTATCACAAGCCCTGAATGAATTATTTAAGCATTGCTCTCTATTTCACTGTCATTGTGTTTTGTTTTTTAATACATTTTGATAATGGGATTTATCGGATTTTCTCTGCTGCCTTCATGCAGCTGCACACACGCTTCATTCTCTTACGGAGACATATGAATCCATGGGTTTGAAGATTCTTACAAGTCAGGTGTATTCCTAGGCGTTGAATATGGGGTGTTTAGTCCATTTCGTTGAGCAAGGGGTAGGTCTTGACTATTATATATTTGGCTTATGAAAAGGTATCTGTGCTAATTTCTATCTCTGTTTTGATGCGGCACCCCAACTCACCTTTCCCCTTAAGCAAGCAGAAGTTGGTTTTCTAAATTTGAGGCCCTGTTCTGTTTTGTAATTCACTTCATGTGTAGCCTAGTTTATATTCCGTGTATTAGTGATATCTTATGATGTTTCATTTTCTGTGTGACTTATTTCACTTAGAATCATGGTACCTGAATCCACTCATTATGCCGCGACGGGCCTGATGACATAGATTTCATTGCTCAGTGATATTCCATTGTACGTACGTACCACAACTTCTTTATCCATTTTTCACGTTCTGGGATATTTAACTTGTACCGTAGACGAGGTTCTTGTAAACAGAGCCGACCGAAACTTTGGGGTGGCTGTGTGTTTTTGATTTTAATTTCCCTAAGCTATAGGACCATAAGTGGAAGTGCCGTAGGCTCCGTTGCTTTGTTTTTTAGGTGTTCCAGGAAACACCATACACTTCTCCAGAGTGGCTGTTGGCAATTTACATCCCGCCCATCAGCATAATAAGGCTCCCGGTTCTCCATGCCCTGTGCTGCCTTACTGGATTTTGCACTTTTTTCAGATGGCCCTTTTGACCGGGGGGCAGTGAGACTTCATTGTAGTGCAGATTTCTTTAACATGCTTGCTTGGTTGGCCAAAAAGGGCGTATGCGTTTTTTCCTGAATATATTCAGAAAAAACGCATACGCCCTTTTTGGCCAAGAGCATCATTGTCGATGTTCTGCCTCTTTTCCTATGCTTTAAATGCAATTACCGTCTACCCCCTGAAATCGTTTTCCTGCAATTCTGCCCCGCTTACAAGTTCTCTTCACAGCCTTCCTTCAATATATTTTTGGACGATAGCTGTCATTTATAACTCTGCAGGTTTGTGAGTTACAGTGCCCCTGAGCTCCTTTCTTCAACTCGCTATCTTGTGAGCTGGCCGCAAACCCGCTGGATTGCTTCAGGCCCTAATCTGGTTCCGGCAGGGCATGCTGAGCCTTTGGTTAATTCCTCTTCCTGGTGGGGAATGAGCGTTAAATTTGCCCGTGCAGACACCTACAGCTAATCTCTCATTGGTTCTCCCTCTTCCTGTTCTTCTTGAGCAGAAATTGCAAACTGTGCCCAACAGGAGGTTAAAGGCACTGACTCTCCAAGTAGGGAGAGTGTTAGTAAAGGGTCTGGAATTGTGAACCCGAGTAAAAGGGGACAAAAACTGCAATGCATTTGAAAACGTTTCCCGTTCACACGCTGCACCATACTTTGGGTTTCCCATGCATGTATTAGCTGAAGGAAGAATCCCTTAAACCTGGAGAGTTGGGACCCATGGAATGCGTACCATGCAGTATGCCTTCAAAGGGTCTGCATTTGTTCATCGAACCTCACCAATGCTATCAGCCCGAAGTCCCCAACCTTATGTCTCACTCAGCTCTGGATGTAGATGTGCTAAATCCAGGTTGCATCACAATCCCTGAATGAATTATTTAAGAATTGCTCCCTATTTCACTGTCCTTGTGTTTTGTTTTTGTAATTCATTTTGATAATGGGATTTATCGGATTTTCTCTGCTGCATTCATGCCCCTGTACACACGCTTCATTCTCTTATGGAGACATATAAATCCATGGGTTTGAAGATTCTTACTAGTCAGGTGTATTCCTAGGCGTTGAATATGGCGTGTTTTGTCCATTTCGTTGAGCAAGGGGTAGGTCTTGACTATTACATATTTGATGAATGGAATGGTATCTGTGCTAATTTCTATCTCTGGTTTTATGCAGCACCCCAACTCACCTTTCCCCTTAAGCAAGCATAAGTTGGTTTTCTAAATTTGAGGCCCTGTTCTGTTTTGTAATTCAGTTCATGTGTAGCCAAGTTTACATTCCGTGTATTAGTGATATCTTATGATGTTTCATTTTCTGTGTGACTTATTTCAGTTAGAATCATGGTACCTGAATCCACTCATTATGCCACGACGGGCCTGATGACATAGATTTCATTGCTGAGTGATATTCCATTGTACGTACGTACCACAACTTTTTTATCAATTTTTTACATTCTGGGATATTTAACTTGTACCGTAGACGAGGTTCTTGTAAACAGAGCCGTCCGAAAGTTTGGGGTGGCTGTGAGTTTTTGATTTTAATTTCCCTAAGCTATAGGACCATAAGTGGAATTGCCGTAGGCTCCATTGCTTTGTTTTTTAGGTGTTCCAGGAAATACCATACACTTCTCCAGAGTGGCTGTTAGTAATTTACATCCCGCCCATCAGCATAACAAGGATCCCTGTTCTCCATGGCCTGTGCTGCATTTCTGGATTTTACACTTTTTTCAGATGGCCCTTTTGACCGGGGGCCAGTGAGACTTCACTGTAGTGCAGATTCCTTTAACATGCTTGCTTGGTTGGCCAAAAAGGGCGTATGTGTTTTTTCCTGAATATATTCAGGAAAAAACGCATACGCCGTTTTTGGCCAAGTGCATCATTGTCGACGTTCTGCCTCTTTTCCTATGCTTTAAATGCAATTCCAGTCTACCCCCTGAAATCGTTTTCCTGCAATTCTGCCCCGCTTTCAAGTCCTCTTCGCAGCCTTCCTTCAATATATTTTTGGACGATAGCTGTCATTTATAACTCTGCAGGTTCGTGAATTACAGTGCCCCTGAGCTCCTTTCTTCAAATCGCTTTCTTGTGAGCTGGCCGCAAACCCGCAGGATTGCTTCAGGCCCTAATCTGGTTCCGGCACGGCATGCTGAGCCTTTGGTTAATTCCTCTTCCTGGTGGGAAATGAGTGTTAAATTTGCCCGTGCAGATACCTACAGCTAGTCTCTCATTGGTTCTCCCTATTCCTGTTCATCTTGCGCAGAAATTGCAAACTGTGCCAAACAGGAGGTTAAAGGCACTGACTCTCCAAGTCGGGAAAGTGTTAATAAAGGGTCTGGAATTGTGAACCCGAGTAAAAGGGACAAAAACTGAGATGCATTTGAAAACGTTTCCCGGTCACACGGTGCACCATACTGTGGGTTTCCCATGCATGTTTTAGCTGAAGGAAGAATCGCTTAAACCTGGAGAGTTGGGACCCTTGCAATGGGTTCCATGAAGTATGACTTCAAATGGTCTGCATTTGCTCATCGAACCTCACCAATGCTATCAGCCCGAAATGTCCAACCTTATGTCTCACTCAGCTCTGGGTGTAGATGAGGTAAATCCAGGTTGCATCACAAGCCCTGAATGAATTATTTAAGAATTGCTCTCTATTTCACTGTCATTGTGTTTTGTTTTTTTAATGCATTTTTATAATGGGATTTATCGGCTTTTCTGTGCTGCATTCATGCAGCTGTACACACGCTTGATTGTCTTATGGAGACATATAAATCCATGGGTTTGAAAATTCTTTCTAGTAAGGTGTATTCCTAGGCGTTGAATATAGGGTGTTTAGCCCATTTCGTTGAGCAAGGTGTAGGTCTTGACTATTATATATTTGACGTATGGAATGGTATCTGTGCTAATTTCTATCTCTGGTTTTATGCAGCACCCCAACTCACCTTTCCCCTTAAGCAATCATAAGTTGGTTTTCTAAATTTGAGACCCTGTTCTGTTTTGTAATTCAGTTCATGTGTAGCCAAGATTACATTCCGTGTATTAGTGATATCTTATGATGTTTCATTTTCTGTGTGACTTATTTCACTTAGAATCATTGTACCTGAATCCACTCATTATGCCACGACGGGCCAGAGGACATAGATTTCATTGGTGAGTGATATTCCATTGTACGTACGTACCACAACTTCTTTATCCATTTTTCGCTTTCTCGGATATTTAACTTGTATCGTAGACGAGGTTCTTGTAAACAGAGCCGTCCGAAACTTTGGGGTGACTGTGTGTTTTTGATTTTAATTTCCCTAAGCTATAGGACCATAAGTGGAAGTGCCGGAGGCTCCGTTGCTTTGTTTTTTAGGTGTTTCAGGAAACACCATACACTTCTCCAGAGTGGCTGTAGGCAATTTACATCCCACCCATCAGCATAACAAGGCTCCCTGTTCTCCATGGCCTGTGCTGCATTTCTGGATTTTACACTTTTTTCAGATGGCCCTTTTGACCGGGGTCAGTGAGACTTCATTGTAGTGCAGATTTCTTTAACATGCTTGCTTGGTTGGCCAGAAAGTGCGTATGCGTTTTTTCCTGAATATATTCCGGAAAAAACGCATACGCCCTTTTTGGCCAAGTGCATCATTGTTGACGTTCTGCCTCTTTTCCTATGCTTTAAATGCAATTCCAGTCTGCACCCTGAAATCGTTTTCCTGCAATTCTGCCCCGCTTTCAAGTCCTCTTCGCAGCCTTCCTTCAATATATTATTGGACGAGAGCTGTCATTTATAACTCTGCAGGTTTGTGAATTACAGTGCCCCTGAGCTCCTTTCTTCAAATCGCTTTCTTGTGAGCTGGCCGCAAACCCGCAGGATTGCTTCAGGCCCTAATCTGGTTCCGGCACGGCATGCTGAGCCTTTGGTTAATTCCTCTTCCTGGTTGGAAATGAGCGTTAAATTTGCCCGTGCAGACACCTACAGCTAGTCTCTCATTGGTTCTCCTTATTCCTGTTCATCTTGCGCAAAAATTGCAAACTGTGCCAAACAGGATGTTAAAGGCACTGACTCTCCCAGTGGGGAGAGTGTTAGTAAAGGTTCTGGAATTGCGTACCCGAGTAAAAGGGGACAAAATCTGAGATGCATTTGAAAACGTTTACCGGTCACACGGTGCACCAAACTGTGGGATTCCCATGCATGTTTTAGCTGAAGGAAGAATCGCTTAAACCTGGAGAGATGGGACCCACGGAATGGGTACCATGCAGTATGACTTCAAATGGTCTGCATTTGCTCATCGAACCTCACCAATGCTATCAGCCCGAAGTGTCCAACCTTATGTCTCACTCAGCTCTGGGTTTTGATGAGGTAAATCCAGGTTGCATCACAAGCCCTGAATGAATTATTTAAGAATTGCTCTCTATTTCACTGTCATTGTGTTTTGTTTTTGTAATTCATTTTGATAATGGGATTTATCGGATTTTCTCTGCTGCCTTCATGCAGCTGTACACACGCTTGATTCTCTTATGGAGACATATAAATCCATGGGTTTGAAGATTCAAACTAGTCAGTTGTATTCCTAGGCGTTGAATATAGGGTGTTTAGCCCATTTCGTTGAGCAGGGTTAGGTCTTGACTATTACATATTTGACGTGTGGAATGGTATCTGTGCTAATTTCTATCTCTGGTTTTATGCAGCACCCCAACTCACCTTTCCCCTTAAGCAAACATAAGTTGGTTTTCTAAATTTGAGACCCTGTTCTGTTTTGTAATTCAGTTCATGTGTAGCCAAGATTACATTCCGTGTATTAGTGACATCTTATGATGTTTCATTTTCTGTGTGACTTATTTCACTTAGAATCATCGTACCTGAATCCACTCATTATGCCACGACGGGCCAGATGACATAGATTTCATTGGTGAGTGATATTCCATTGTACGTACTTTCCACAACTTCTTTATCCATTTTTCGCTTTCTGGGATATTTAACTTGTACCGTAGACGAGGTTCTTGTAAACAGAGCCGTCTGAAACTTTGGGGTGGCTGTGTGTTTTTGATTTTAATTTCCCTAAGCTATAGGACCATAAGTGGAAGTGCCGTAGGCTCCGTTGCTTTGTTTTTTAGGTGTTTCAGGAAACACCATACACTTCTCCAGAGTGGCTCTTGGCAATTTACATCCCACCCATCAGCATAACAAGGCTCCCTGTTCTCCATGGCCTGTGCTGCATTTCTGGATTTTACACTTTTTTCAGATGGCCCTATTGACCGGGGGGCAGTGAGACTTCATTGTAGTGCAGATTCCTTTAACATGCTTGCTTGGTTGGCCAAAAAGGGTGTATGCGTTTTTTCCTGAATATATTCAGGAAAAAACGCATACGCCCTTTTTGGCCAAGTGCATCATGGTCGACGTTCTGCCTCTTTTCCTATGCTTTAAATGCAATTCCAGTCTACCCAATGAAATCGTTTTCCTGCAATTCTGCCCCGCTTTCAAGTCCTCTTTGCAGCCTTCCTTCAATATATTTTTGGACGATAGCTGTCATTTATAACCCTGCAGGTTTGTGAATTACTTGGCCCCTGAGCTCCTGTCTTCAAATCGCTTTCTTGTGAGCTGGCCGCAAACCCGCAGGATTGCTTCAGGCCCTAATCTGGTTCCAGCACGGCATGCTGAGCCTTTGGTTAATTCCTCTTCCTGGTTGGAAATGAGCGTTAAATTTGCCCGTGCAGACACCTACAGCTAGTCTCTCATTGGTTCTCCCTATTCCTGTTCATCTTGCGCAGAAATTGCAAACTGTGCCAAACAGGAGGTTAAAGGCACTGACTCTCCAAGTCGGGAGAGTGTTAATAAAGGGTCTGGAATTGTGAACCCGAGTAAAAGGGGACAAAAACTGAGATGCATTTGAAAACGTTTCCTGGTCACATGGTGCACCATACTGTGGGTTTCCCATGCATGCTTTAGCTGAAGGAAGAATCCCTTAAAACTGGCGAGTTGGGACCCATAGAATGGGTACCATGCAGTATGACTTCAAATGGTCTGCATTTGCTCATCGAACCTCAACAATGCTATCAGCCCGAAGTGTCCAACCTTATGTCTCACTCAGCTCTGGGTGTAGCTGAGGTAAATCCAGGTTGCATCACAAGCCCTGAATGAATTATTTAAGAATTGCTCTCTATTTCACTGTCATTGTGTTTTGTTTTTGTAATTCATTTTGATAATGGGATTTATCGGATTTTCTCTGCTGCCTTCATGCAGCTGTACACACGCTTGATTCTCTTATGGAGACATATAAATCCATGGGTTTGAAGATTCTTACTAGTCAGGTGTATTCCTAGCCGTTGAATATAGGGTGTTTAGCCCATTTCGTTGAGCAAGGGGTAGGTCTTGACTATTACATATTTGACGTATGGAATGGTATCTGTGCTAATTTCTATCTCTGGTTTTATGCAGCACCCCAACTCACCTTTCCCCTTAAGGAAACATAAGTTGGTTTTCTAAATTTGAGACCCTGTTCTGTTTTGTAATTCAGTTCATGTGTAGCCAAGATTACATTCCGTGTATTAGTGATATCTTATGATGTTTCATTTTCTGTGTGACTTATTTCACTTAGAATCATCGTACCTGAATCCACTCATTATGCCACGATGGGCCAGATGAAATAGTTTTCATTGGTGAATGATATTCCATTGTACGTACGTACCACAACTTCTTTATCCATTTTTCGCTTTCTGGGATATTTAACTTGTACCGTAGAAGATGTTCTTGTAAACAGAGCCGTCTGAAACTTTGGGGTGGCTGTGTGTTTTTGATTTTAATTTCCCTAAGCTATAGGACCATAAGTGGAAGTGCCGTAGGCTCCGTTGCTTTGTTTTTTAGGTGTTTCAGGAAACACCATACACTTCTCCAGAGTGACTGTTGGCAATTTACATCCCACCCATCAGCATAACATGGCTCCCTGTTCTCCATGGCCTGTGCTGCCTTTCTGGATTTTACACTTTTTTCAGATGGCCCTTTTGATTGGGGGGCAGTGAGACTTCATTTTAGTGCAGATTTCTCTAACATGCTTGCTTGGTTGGCCAAAAGGGCGTATGCGTTTTTTCCTGAATATATTCAGGAAAAAACGCATACGCCCTTTTTGGCCAAGTGCATCATTGTCGACGTTCTGCCTTTTTTCCTATGCTTTAAATGCAATTCCAGTCTACCCCCTGAAATCGTTTTCCTGCAATTCTGCCCCGCTTTCAAGTCCTCTTCGCAGCCTTCCTTCAATATATTTTCGGACGATAGCTGTCATTTATAACTCTGCAGGTTTGTGAATTACAGTGCCCCTGAGCTCCTTTCTTCAAATTGCTTTCTTGTGAGCTGGCAGCAAACCCACAGGATTGCTTCAGTCCCTAATCTGGTTTCGGGACGGCATGCTGAGCCTTTGGTTAATTCCTCTTCCTGGTTGGAAATGAGCGTTAAATTTGCCCGTGCAGACACCTACAGCTACTCTCTCATTGGTTCTCCCTATTCCTGTTCATCTTGCGCAGAAATTGCAAACTGTGCCAAACAGCAGGTTAAAGGCACTGGCTCTCCAAGTGAGGAGAGTGTTAAAAGGGTCTGGAATGGTGAACCCGAGTAAAAGGGGACGAAAACTGAGATGCATTTGAAAACGTTTCCCGGTCACACGGTGCACCATACTGTGGGATTCCCATGCATGTTTTAGCTGAAGGAAGAATCGCTTAAACCTGGAGAGTTGGGACCCATGGAATGGGTTCCATGAAGTATGACTTCAAATGGTCTGCATTTGCTCATCGAACCTCACCAATGCTATCAGCCCGAAGTGTCCAACCTTATGTCTCACTCAGCTCTGGGTTTAGATGAGGTAAATCCAGGTTGCATCACAAGCCCTGAATGAATTATTTAAGAATTGCTCTGTATTTCACTGTCATTGTGTTTTTTTTTGTAATTTATTTTGATAATGGGATTTATCGGATTTTCTCTGCTGCCTTCATGCAGCTGTACACACGCTTGATTCTCTTATGGAGACATATAAATCCATGGGTTTGAAGATTCTTACTAGTCAGGTGTATTCCTAGCCGTTGAATATAGGGTGTTTAGCCCATTTCGTTGAGCAAGGGGTAGGTCTTGACTATTACATATTTGACGTATGGAATGGTATCTGTGCTAATTTCTATCTCTGGTTTTATGCAGCACCCCAACTCACCTTTCCCCTTAAGGAAACATAAGTTGGTTTTCTAAATTTGAGACCCTGTTCTGTTTTGTAATTCAGTTCATGTGTAGCCAAGATTACATTCGAAGTATTAGTGATATCTTATGATGTTTCATTTTCTGTGGGACTTATTTCCCTTAGAATCATCGTACCTGAACCACTTATTATGCCACGACGGGCCAGATGACGTAGGTTTCATTGGTGAGTGATATTCTTTTGTACGTACGTACCACAACATCTTTATCCATTTTTTCGCTTTCTGGGATATTTAACTTGTACCGTAGACGAGGTTCTTGTAAACAGAGCCATCTGAAACTTTGGGGTGGCTGTGTGTTTTTGATTTTAATTTCCCTAAGCTATAGGACCATAAGTGGAAGTGCCGTAGGCTCCGTTGCTTTGTTTTTTAGGTGTTTCAGGAAACACCATACACTTCTCCAGAGTGGCTCTTGGCAATTTACATCCCACCCATCAGCATAACAAGGCTCCCTGTTCTCCATGGCCTGTGCTGCATTTCTGGATTTTACACTTTGTTCAGATGGCCCTTTTGACCGGGGGGCAGTGAGACTTCATTGTAGTGCAGATTTCTTTAACATGCTTGCTTGGTTGGCCAAAAAGGGCGTATGCGTTTTTTCCTGAATATATTCCGGAAAAAACGCATACGCCCTTTTTGGCCAAGTGCATCATTGTCGACGTTCTGCCTTTTTTCCTATGCTTTAAATGCAATTCCAGTCTACTCCCTGAAATCGTTTTCCTGCAATTCTGCCCCGCTTTCAAGTCCTCTTCGCAGCCTTCCTTCAATATATTTTTGGACGATAGCTGTCATTTATAACTCTGCAGGTTTGTGAATTACTTGGCCCCTGAGCTCCTTTCTTCAAATCGCTTTGTTGTGAGCTGGCCGCAAACCCGCAGGATTGCTTCAGGCCCTAATCTGGTTCCGGCACGGCATGCTGAGCGTTTGGTTAATTCCTCTTCCTGGTTGGAAATGAGCGTTAAATTTGCCCGTGCAGACACCTACAGCTGGTCTCTCATTGGTTCTCCCTATTCCTGTTCATCTTGCGCAGAAATTGCAAACTGTGCCAAACAGCAGGTTAAAGGCACTAGCTCTCCAAGTGAGGAGATTGTTAAAAGGGTCTGTAATGGTGAACCCGAGTAAAAGGGGACGAAAACGGAGATGCATTTGAAAACGTTTCCTGGTCACACGGTGCACCATACTGTGGGATTCCCATGTATGTTTTAGCTGAAGGAAGAATCGCTTAAACCTGCAGAGTTGGGACCCATGGAATGGGTTCCATGAAGTATGACTTCAAATGGTCTGCATTTGCTCATCGAACCTCACCAATGCTATCAGCCCGAAGTGTCCAACCTTATGTCTCACTCAGCTCTGGGTGTAGCTGAGGTAAATCCAGGTTGCATCACAAGCCCTGAATGAATTATTTCAGAATTGCTCTCTATTTCTCTGTCATTGTGTTTTGTTTTTGTAATTCATTTTGATAATGGGATTTATCGGATTTTCTCTGCTGCCTTCATGCAGCTGTACACACGCTTGATTCTCTTATGGAGACATATAAATCCATGGGTTTGAAAATTCTTTCTAGTCAGGTGTATTCCTAGGCATTGAATATAGGGTGTTTAGCCCATTTCGTTGAGCAAGGCGTAGGTCTTGACTATTACATGTTTGACGTATGGAATGGTATCTGTGCTAATTTCTATCTCTGGTTTTATGCAGCACCCCAACTCGCCTTTCCCCTTAAGCAAACATAAGTTGGTTTTCTAAATTTGAGACCCTGTTCTGTTTTGTAATTCAGTTCATGTGTAGCCAAGATTACATTCCGTGTATTAGTGATATCTTATGATGTTTCATTTTCTGTGTGACTTATTTCACTTAGAATCATCGTACCTGAATCCACTCATTATGCCACGATGGGCCAGATGAAATAGTTTTCATTGGTGAATGATATTCCATTGTACGTACGTACCACAACTTCTTTATCCATTTTTCGCTTTCTGGAATATTTAACTTGTACTGTAGATGAAGTTCTTGTAAACAGAGCCGTCAGAAACTTTGGGGTGGCTGTGTGTTTTTGATTTTAATTTCCCTAATCTATAGGAGCATAAGTGGAAGTGCCGTAGGCTCCGTTGCTTTGTTTTTTAGGTGTTTCAGGAAACACCATACACTTCTCCAGAGTGGCTGTTGGCAATTTACATCCCACCCATCAGCATAACAAGGCTCCCTGTTCTCCATGGCCTGTGCTGCATTTCTGGATTTTACACTTTTTTCAGATGGCCGTTTTGACCGGGGGGCAGTGAGACTTCATTGTAGTACAGATTTCTTTAACATGCTTGCTTGGTTGGCCAAAAAGTGCGTATGCGTTTTTTCCTGAATATATTCAGGAAAAAACGCATACGCCCTTTTTGGCCAAGTGCATCATTGTCGACGTTCTGCCTCTTTTCCTATGCTTTAAATGCAATTCCAGTCTACCCCCTGAAATCGTTTTCCTGCAATTCTGCCCCGCTTTCAAGTCCTCTTCTCAGCCTTCCTTCAATATATTTTTGGTCGATAGCTGTCATTTATAACTTTGCAGGTTTGTGAATTACAGTTCCCCTGAGCTCCTTTCTTCAAATCGCTTTCTTGTGAGCTGGCCGCAAACCCGCAGGATTGCTTCAGGCCCTAATCTGGTTCCGGGACGGCATGCTGAGCCTTTGGTTAATTCCTCTTCCTGGTTGGAAATGAGCGTTAAATTTGCCCATGCAGACACCTACAGCTAGTCTCTCATTTGTTCTCCGTATTCCTGTTCATCTTGCGCAGAAATTGCAAACTGTGCCAAACAGGAGGTTAAAGGCACTGACTCTCCAAGTCGGGAGAGTGTTAACAAAGGGTCTGGAATTGTGAACCCGAGTAAAAGGGGACAAAAACTGAGATGCATTTGAAAACGTTTCCCGGTCACACGGTGCACCATACTGTGGGTTTCCCATGCATGCTTTAGCTGAAGGAAGAATCGCTTAAAACTGGAGAGTTGGGACCCATGGAATGGGTACCATGCAGTATGACTTCAAATGGTCTGCATTTGCTCATCGAACCTCACCAATGCTATCAGCCCGAAGTGTCCAACCTTATGTCTCACTCAGCTCTGGGTGTAGATGAGGTAAATCCAGGTTGCATCACAAGCCCTGAATGAATTATTTAAGAATTGCTCTCTATTTCACTCTCATTGTGTTTTGTTTTTGTAATTTATTTTGATAATGGGATTTATCGGATTTTCTCTGCTGCCTTCATGCAGCTGTACACACGCTTGATTCTCTTATGGAGACATATAAATCCATGGGTTTGAAGATTCTTACTAGTCAGGTGTAATCCTAGCCGTTGAATATAGGGTGTTTAGCCCATTTCGTTGAGCAAGGGGTAGGTCTTGACTATTACATATTTGACGTATGGAATGGTATATGTGCTAATTTCTATCTCTGGTTTTATGCAGCACCCCAACTCACCTTTCCCCTTACGCAAACATAAGTTGGTTTTCTAAATTTGACACCTTGTTCTGTTTTGTAATTCAGTTCATGTGTAGCCAAGATTACATTCGAAGTATTAGTGATATCTTATGATGTTTCATTTTCTGTGGGACTTATTTCACTTAGAATCTTCGTACCTGAACCACTTATTATGCCACGACGGGCCAGATGACATAGATTTCATTGGTGAGTGATATTCCATTGTACGTACGTACCACAACTTCTTTATCCATTTTTTCGCTTTCTGGGATATTTAACTTGTACCGTAGACGAGGTTCTTGTAAACAGAGCCATCTGAAACTTTGGGGTGGCTGTGTGTTTTTGATTTTAATTTCCCTAAGCTATAGGACCATAAGTGGAAGTGCCGTAGGCTCCGTTGCTTTGTTTTTTAGGTGTTTCAGGAAACACCATACACTTCTCCAGAGTGGCTCTTGGCAATTTACATCCCACCCATCAGCATAACAAGGCTCCCTGTTCTCCATGGCCTGTGCTGCATTTCTGGATTTTACACTTTGTTCAGATGGCCCTTTTGACCGGGGGGCAGTGAGACTTCATTGTAGTGCAGATTTCTTTAACATGCTAGCTTGGTTAGCCAAAACGTGCCTATGCGTGTTTTCCTGAATATATTGAGGAAAAAACGCATACGCCCTTTTTGGCCAAGTGCATCATTGTCGACGTTCTGCCTTTTTTCCTATGCTTTAAATGCAATTCCAGTCTACCCCCTGAAATCGTTTTCCTGCAATTCTGCCCCGCTTTCAATACCTCTTCGCAGCCTTCCTTCAATATATTTTTGGACGATAGCTGTCATTTATAACTCTGCAGGTTTGTGAATTACAGTGCCCCTGAGCTCCTTTCTTCAAATCGCTTTCTTGTGAGCTGGCCGCAAACCCGCAGGATTGCTTCAGGCCCTAATCTGGTTCCGGCACGGCATGCTGAGCGTTTGGTTAATTCCTCTTCCTGGTTGGAAATGAGCGTTAAATTTGCCCGTGCAGACACCTACAGCTGGTCTCTCATTGGTTCTCCCTATTCCTGTTCATATAGCGCAGAAATTGCGAACTGTGCCAAACAACAGGTTAAAGGCACTGGCTCTCCAAGTGAGGAGAGTGTTAAAAGGGTCTGGAATGGTGAACCCGAGTAAAAGGGGATGAAAACTGAGATGCATTTGAAAACATTTCCCGGTCACACGGTGCACCATACTGTGGGTTTCCCAAGCATGTTTTAGCTGAAGGAAGAATCGCTTAAACCTGGAGAGTTGGGACCCATGGAATGGGTTCCATGAAGTATGACTTCAAATGGTCTGCATTTGCTCATCGAACCTCACCAATGCTATCAGCCCGAAGTGTCCAACCTTATGTCTCACTCAGCTCTGGGTGTAGCTGAGGTAAATCCAGGTTGCATCACAAGCCCTGAATGAATTATTTAAGAATTGCTCTCTATTTCACTGTCATTGTGTTTTGTTTTTGTAATTCATTTTGATAATAAGATTTATCGGATTTTCTCTGCTGCCTTCATGCAGCTGTACACACGCTTGATTCTCTTATGGAGACATATAAATCCATGGGTTTGAAGATTCTTACTAGTCAGGTGTATTCCTAGGTGTTGAATATAGGGTGTTTAGCCCATTTCGTTGAGCAAGGGGTAGGTCTTGACTATTACGTATTTGACGTATGGAATGGTATCTGTGCTAATTTCTATCTCTGGTTTTATGCAGCACCCCAACTCACCTTTCCCCTTACGCAAACATAAGTTGGTTTTCTAAATTTGAGACCCTGTTCTGCTATGTAATTCAGTTCATGTGTAGCCAAGATTACATTCGGTGTATTAGTGATATCTTATGATATTTCACTTTCTGTGTGACTTATTTCACTTAGAATCATCGTACCTGAATCCACTCATTATGCCACGACGCGCCAGATGACATAGATTTCATTGGTGAGTGATATTCCATTGTACGTACGTACCACAACTTCTTTATCCATTTCTCGCTTTCTCGGATATTTAACTTGTACCGTAGACGAGGTTCTTGTAAACAGAGCCGTCTGAAACTTTGGGGTGGCTGTGTGTTTCTGATTTTAATTTCCCTAAGCTATAGGACCATAAGTGGAAGTGCCGTAGGCTCCGTTGCTTTGTTTTTTAGGTGTTTCAGGAAACACCATACACTTCTCCAGAGTGGCTGTTGGCAATTTACATCCCATCCATCAGCATAACAAGGCTCCCTGTTCTCCATGGCCTGTGCTGCATTTCTGGATTTTACACTATTTTCAGATGGCCCTTTTGACCGGGGGGCAGTGAGACTTCATTGTAGTGCAGATTTCTTTAACATGCTTGCTTGGTTGGCCAAAAAGGGCGTATGCGTTTTTTCCTGAATATATTCGGGAAAAAACGCATACGCCCTTTTTGGCCAAGTGCATCATTGTCGACGTTCTGCCTCTTTTCCTATGCTTTAAATGCAATTCCAGTCTACCCCCTGAAATCGTTTTCCTGCAATTCTGCCCCGCTTTCAAGTCCTCTTCGCAGCCTTCCTTCAATATATTTTTGGACGATAGCTGTCATTTATAACTCTGCAGGTTTGTGAATTACAGTGCCCCTTAGCTCCTTTCTTCAAATCGCTTTCTTGTGAGCTGGCTGCAAACCCGCAGGACTGCTTCAGGCCCTAATCTGGTTCCTGCACGGCATGCTGAGCCTTTGGTTTATTCCCCTTCCTGGTTGGAAATGAGCGTTAAATTTGCCCGTGCAGACACCTACAGCTAGTCTCTCATTGGTTCTCCCTATTCCTGTTCATCTTGCGCAGAAATTGCAAACTGTGCCAAACAGGAGGTTAAAGGCACTGACTCTCCAAGTGGGGAGAGTGTTAGTAAAGAGTCTGGAATTGTGAACCCGAGTAAAAGGGGACAAAACTGAGATGCATTTGAAAACGTTTCCCGGTCACATGTTGCACCATACTGTGGGTTTCCCATGCATGCTTTAGCTGAAGGGAGAATCACTTAAACCTGGAGAGTTGGGACCCATGGAATGTGTACCATGCCGTATGATTTCAAATGGTCTGCATTTGCTCATCGAACCTCACCAATGCTATCAGCCCGAAGTGTCCAACCTTATGTCTCACTCAGCTCTGGGTTTAGATGAGGTAAATCCAGGTTGCATCACAAGCCCTGAATGAATTATTTAAGAATTGCTCTCTATTTCACTGTCATTGTGTTTCGTTTTTTAATTCATTTTGATAATGGGATTTATCAGATTTTCTCTTCTGCCTTCATGCAGCTGAACACACGCTTGATTCTCTTATGGAGACATATAAATCCATGGGTTTGAAGATTCTTTCTAGTCAGGTGTATTCCTAGACGTTGAATATAGGGTGTTTAGCCCATTTGGTTGAGCAAGGGGTAGGTCTTGACTATTACATATTTGACGTATGGAATGGTATCTGTGCTAATTTCTATCTCTGGTTTTATGCAGCACCCCAACTCACCTTTCCCCTTATGCAAACATAAGTTGGGTTTCTAAATTTGAGTCCCTGTTCTGTTTTGTAATTCAGTTCATGTGTAGCCAAGATTACATTCGGTGTATTAGTGATATCTTATGATGTTTCATTTTCTGTGTGACTTATTTCACTTAGAATCATCGTACCTGAATCCACTCATTATGCCACGACGGGCCAGATGACATAGATTTCATTGGTGAGTGATATTCCATTGTACGTACGTACCACAACTTCTTTATCCATTTCTCACTTTCTGGGATATTTAACTTGTACCGTAGACGAGGTTCTTGTAAACAGAGCCGTCTGAAACTTTGGGGTGGCTGTGTGTTTTTGATTTTAATTTCCCTAAGCTATAGGACCATAAGTGGAAGTGCCGTAGGCTCCGTTGCTTTGTTTTTTAGTTGTTTCAGGAAACACCATACACTTCTGCAGAGTGGCTGTTGGCAATTTACATCCCACCCATCAGCATAACAAGGCTCCCTGTTCTCCATGGCCTGTGCTGCATTTCTGGATTTTACACTTTTTTCAGATGGCCCTTTTGACCGGGGGCCAGTGAGACTTCATTGTAGTGCAGATTTCTTTAACATGCTTGCTTGGTTGGCCAAAAAGGGCGTATGCGTTTTTTCCTTAATATATTCAGGAAAAAACGCATACGCCCTTTTTGGCCAAGTGCATCATTGTCGACGTTCTGCCTCTTTTCCTATGCTTTAAATGCAATTCCAGTCTACGCCCTGAAATCGTTTTCCTGCAATTCTGCCCCGCTTTCAAGTCCTCTTCGCAGCCTTCCTTCAATATATTTTCGGACGATAGCTGTCATTTATAACTCTGCAGGTTTGTGAATTACAGTGCCCCTGAGCTCCTTTCTTCAAATCGCTTTCTTGTGAGCTGGCCGCAAACCCGCAGGATTGCTTCAGGCCCTAATCTGGTTCCTGCACGGCATGCTGAGCCTTTGGTTAATTCCTCTTCCTGGTTGGAAATGAGCGTTAAATTTGCCCGTGCAGACACCTACAGCTAGTCTCTCATTGGTTCTCCCTATTCCTGTTCATCTTGCGCAGAAATTGCAAACTGTGCCAAACAGGAGTTTAAAGGCACTGACTCTCCAAGTGGGGAGAGTGTTAGTAAAGGGTCTGGAATTGTGAACCCGAGTAAAAGGGGACAAAAACTGAGATGCATTTGAAAACGTTTCCCGGTCACATGGTGCACCATACTGTGGGTTTCCCATGCATGCTTTAGCTGAAGGAAGAATCACTTAAACCAGGAGAGTTGCGACCCATGGAATGGGTACCATGTAGTATGACTTCAAATGGTCTGCATTTGCTCATCGAACCTCACCAATTCTATCAGCCCGAAGTGTCCAACCTTATGTCTCACTCAGCTCTGGGTTTTGATGAGGTAAATCCAGGTTGCATCACAAGCCCTGAATGAATTATTTAAGAATTGCTCTCTATTTCACTGTCATTGTGTTTGGTTTTTTAATTCATTTTGATAATAAGATTTATCGGATTTTCTCTGCTGCCTTCATGCAGCTGTACACACGCTTGATTCTCTTATGGAGACATATAAATCCATGGGTTTGAAGATTCTTACTAGTCAGGTGTATTCCTAGGTGTTGAATATAGGGTGTTTAGCCCATTTCGTTGAGCAAGGGGTAGGTCTTGACTATTACATATTTGACGTATGGAATGGTATCTGTGCTAATTTCTATCTGTGGTTTTATGCAGCACCCCAACTCACCTTTCCCCTTACGCAAACATAAGTTGGTTTTCTAAATTTGACACCTTGTTCTGTTTTGTAATTCATTTCATGTGTAGCCAAGATTACATTCGAAGTATTAGTGATATCTTATGATGTTTCATTTTCTGTGGGACTTATTTCACTTAGAATCTTCGTACGTGAACCACTTATTATGCCACGACGGGTCAGATGACATAGATTTCATTGGTGAGTGATATTCCATTGTACGTACGTACCACAACTTCTTTATCCATTTTTTCGCTTTCTGGGATATTTAACTTGTACCGTAGATGAGGTTCTTGTAAACAGAGCCGTCTGAAACTTTTGGGTGGCTGTGTGTTTTTGATTTTAATTTCCCTAAGCTATAGGACCATAAGTGGAAGTGCCGTAGGCTCCGTTGCTTTGTTTTTTAGGTGTTTCAGGAAACACCATACACTTCTCCAGAGTGGCTCTTGGCAATTTACATCCCACCCATCAGCATAACAAGGCTCCCTGTTCTCCATGGCCTGTGCTGCATTTCTGGATTTTACACTTTGTTCAGATGGCCCTTTTGACCGGGGGGCAGTGAGACTTCATTGTAGTGCAGATTTCTTTAACATGCTAGCTTGGTTAGCCAAAACGTGCGTATGCGTGTTTTCCTGAATATATTGAGGAAAAAACGCATACGCCCTTTTTGGCCAAGTGCATCATTGTCGACGTTCTGCCTTTTTTCCTATGCTTTAAATGCAATTCCAGTCTACCCCCTGAAATCGTTTTCCTGCAATTCTGCCCCGCTTTCAATACCTCTTCGCAGCCTTCCTTCAATATATTTTTGGACGATAGCTGTCATTTATAACTCTGCAGGTTTGTGAATTACAGTGCCCCTGAGCTCCTTTCTTCAAATCGCTTTCTTGTGAGCTGGCCGCAAACCCGCAGGATTGCTTCAGGCCCTAATCTGGTTCCGGCACGGCATGCTGAGCGTTTGGTTATTTCATCTTCCTGGTTGGAAATGAGCGTTAAATTTGCCCGTGCAGACACCTACAGCTGGTCTCTCATTGGTTCTCCCTATTCCTGTTCATATAGCGCAGAAATTGCGAACTGTGCCAAATAGCAGGTTAAAGGCACTGGCTCTCCAAGTGAGGAGAGTGTTAAAAGGGTCTGGAATGGTGAACCCGAGTAAAAGGGGACGAAAACTGAGATGCATTTGAAAACGTTTCCCGGTCTCACGGTGCACCATAGTGTGGGTTTCCCAAGCATGTTTTAGCTGAAGGAAGAATCGCTTAAACCTGGAGAGTTGGGACCCATGGAATGGGTTCCATGAAGTATGACTTCAAATGGTCTGCATTTGCTCATCGAACCTCACCAATGCTATCAGCCCGAAGTGTCCAACCTTATGTCTCACTCAGCTCTGGGTGTAGCTGAGGTAAATCCAGGTTGCATCACAAGCCCTGAATGAATTTTTTAAGAATTGCTCTCTATTTCACTGTCATTGTGTTTTGTTTTTGTAATTCATTTTGATAATAGGATTTATCGGATTTTCTCTGCTGCCTTCATGCAGCTGTACACACGCTTGATTCTCTTATGGACACATATAAATCCATGGGTTTGAAGATTCTTACTAGTCAGGTGTATTCCTAGGCGTTGAATATAGGGTGTTTAGCCAATTTCGTTGAGCAAGGGGTATGTCTTGAGTATTACGTATTTGACATATGGAATGGTATCTGTGCTAATTTCTAACTCTGGTTTTATGCAGCACCCCAACTCACCTTTCCCCTTACGCAAACATAAGTTGGTTTTCTAAATTTGAGACCCTGTTCTGTTTTGTAATACAGTTCATGTGTAGCCAAGATTACATTCGGTGTATTAGTGATATCTTATGATGTTTCATTTTCTGTGTGACTTATTTCACTTAGAATCATCGTACCTGAATCCACTCATTATGCCACGACGGGCCAGATGACATAGATTTCATTGGTGAGTGATATTCCATTGTACGTACGTACCACAACTTCTTTATCCATTTTTCGCTTTCTGGGATATTTAACTTGTACCGTAGACGAGGTTCTTGTAAACAGAGCCGTCTGAAACTTTGGGGTGGCTGTGTGTTTTTGATTTTAATTTCCCTAAGCTATAGGACCATAAGTGGAAGAGCCGGAGGCTCCGTTGCTTTGTTTTTTGGTGTTTCAGGAAACACCATACACTTTCCAGAGTGGCTGTTGGCAATTTACATCCCACACATCAGCGTAACAAGGCTCCCTGTTCTCCATGGCCTGTGCTGCATTTGTGGATTTTACACTTTTTCAGATGGCCCTTTTGACCGGGGGGCAGTGAGACTTCATTGTAGTGCAGATTTCTTTAACATGCTTGCTTGGTTGGCCAAAAAGTGCGTATGCGTTTTTTCCTGAATATATTCAGGAAAAAACGCATACGCCCTTTTTGGCCAAGTGCATCATTGTCGACGTTCTGCCTCTTTTCCTATGCTTTAAATGCAATTCCAGTCTACCCAGTGAAATCGTTTTCCTGCAATTCTGCCCCGCTTTCAAGTCCTCTTCGCAGCCTACCTTCAATATATTTTTGGACGATAGCTGTCATTTATAACTCTGCAGGTTTGTGAATTACAGTGCCCCTGAGCTCCTTTCTTCAAATCGCTTTCTTGTGAGCTGGCCGCAAACCCGCAGGATTGCTTCAGGCCCTAATCTGGTTCCGGCACGGCATGCTGAGCCTTTGGTTAATTCCTCTTCCTGGTGGGAAATGAGTGTTAAATTTGCCCGTGCAGACACCTACAGCTAGTCTCTCATTGGTTCTCCCTATTCCTGTTCATCTTGCGCAGAAATTGCAAACTGTGCCAAACAGGAGGTTAAAGGCACTGACTCTCCAAGTGGGGAGAGTGTTAGTAAAGGGTCTGGAATTGTGAACCCGAGTAAAAGAGGACAAAAACTGAGATGCATTTGGTTACTCACACTTCTGTGAGCTTGGCCGTCTGCGCTGAGGTCATTCCTTCCTGGGTGGCACACCGCGGCGTGGTGACGTCGGCCCTCTGGTGGCAGTTGGAGCGGGCTGGGAGCCTCCTCCCCTCAGTGATGAGGGCCCTTTGGCGTCAGGTCCTCACTGCTGGGTACCCACATTTTCTAGTACGTACTAAGTGGTGCGAGGATACTCCTGCCAGATTCCCATCCACATGGGGATGTGGGCCTTCTGCTCTGAGGTCCCAACGGCTGGGTTGCTCACAGTTTCATGATGTGGGCCCTCTGCTGTGAGTTCACTTCAGCCTGGATCCCATAGACTCCGTGCTCTGGGCCGCCTGCTGCGAGGTTCCAACTGCTGGATTCCTCACATTTTTTAATCTATGGGCCCTGTGTTGTTAGGCTAGTCCTGCCTGCCTCACTCCGAGCACCTTGGAGATGTAGTTCCTGTGGTTTAGGCCACATGTTCTGGGTTCCTCACCTTTCCATTATTTGGCCACACTGGTGTGAGGATACTTCTGCCTGCTTCCGATCCCCTTGGTGATGTGGGCCCTCTGGTGAGAGTCTTATCCTGGCTGGGTTCCTCACCCTTCTGTGACATTTGCCCTCTTCTGTGAGGTAACTCCTGCCTGGCTTGCTCCCATTGCCTTGGTGACGTCGGCCATCTGGTGGCAGTTGGAGCCTGCTGGGAGCCTCCTCTCCTAGCTGATGAGGGCCCTCTGTCATCAGGATCTAACTGCTGGGCACCCCACGTTTTCTGACTGAGCCCAGTGATGCCAGGACACTCCTGTAAGGTTCCCATCCCCATGCGGATGTGGGCCTTCTGCTCTGTGGTCCCATCGCCTGGGTTGCTCACAGTTTCGTGATGTTGGTTCTCTGGTGTTAGTTCACTCAGGCCTAGATCCCATAGCCTCTGTGCTCTGGCGCGACTGCTGGGAGGTTCCAACTGCTGGATTCCGCCCCTTTTTTATACTTTGGGCCCTGTGTGTGAGGCTCCTCCTGCCTGCCTCACTCCAAGCCCCTTGGTGATGTAGGTCCTCTGGTTTGAGGCCACATGTGCCGGTTGCCTCACCTTTTAGGTATGTGACCCCACTGGTGTGAGGACACTCCTGACTGGTTCCCATCCTCTTGTTGATGTGGGCCCTCTGGTGAGAGTCTGACCCTGGCTTGATTCCTCACACTTCTGGGAGGTGGGTCCTCTGCTGTGAGGTCACTCCTGCCTGGGTGGCACACGTCGCCTTGGCCACATGGGCCCTCTGGTTGCAGTTGGAGCGTGCTGGGAGCCTCCTCCCGTCGGTGATGAGGGCCCTCTGGCGTCAGGCCCTAACTGCTGGGCTCCCCACATTTTCTGATGTGTGCCCACTGGTGTGAGGACACTCCTGCCAGGTTCCCATCCCCATGCGGATTTGGGCCTTCTGTTCTGAGGTGCCAACGTCTGGGTTGCTCACAGTTTCGTCATGTTGGCACTCCGGTGTTAGTTCACTCAGGCCTAGATCCCATAGCCTCTGTGCTCTGGGCTGCCTGCTGGGAGGTTCCAAGTGCTGGATTCCTCACCTTTCTTATACTTTGGGCCCTGTGTTGTGAGGCTCCTCCTGCCTGCCTCACACCGAGCCCCTTGGTGATGTAGGTCTTCTGGTTTGAGACCACGTGTGCCGTTTGCCTCACCTTTTAGGGATGTGGCCCTACTGGTGCGATGACACTCCTGCCAGGTTCCCATCCCCATGCAGGTTTGGACCTTCTGTTCTGAGGTCCAAGCGGCTGGGTTGCTCACAGTGTCAGGATGTGCGCCCTCTGCTGTGAGTTCACTCCGGCATGGATCCCATTGCCTCGGTGCCCTGGGCCACCTGCTTGGAGCTTCCAACTGCTGGATTCCTCACCTTTTTTCTTCTATGGGCCCTGTGTTGTGAGACATCTCCTGCCTGACTCACTCCGAGCCCCTTTTTGATGTGTCTGTTCTGGTTTGAAGCCACATGTGCTGGGTTCCTCACCTTTCAATGATGTGGCCCCACTGGTGTGAGCACACTCCTGCCTGGTTCGCATCCCCTTGGTGATGTGGACCCTCTGGTGAGAATCTGATCCTGGTTGGGTTCCTCACACTTCTTTGAGCTTGGCCCTCTGCTCTGAGGTCATTCCTTCCTGGCTGGCACACCCCGCCGTGGCGACGTCGGCCCTCTGGTGGCAGTTGGAGCGGGCTGGGAGCCTCCTCCCCTCAGTGATGAGGTCCCTTTGGCGTCAGGCCCTAACTGCTGGGTACCCACATTTTCTAGTACATACTAAGTGGTGCGAGGATACTCCTGCCAGGTTCCCATCCACATGGGGATGTGGGCCTTCTGCTCTGAGGTCCCAACGGCTGGGTTGCTCACAGTTTCATGATGTGGGCCCTCTGCTGTGAGTTCACTTCGGCCTGGATCCCATAGATTCCGTGCTCTGGGCCGCCTGCTGCGAGGTTCCAACTGCTGGATTCCTCACATTTTGTAATCTATGGGCCCTGTGTTGTTAGGCTAGTCCTGCCTGCCTCACTCCGAGCACCTTGGAGATGTGGTTCCTGTGGTTTAGGCCACATGTTCTGGGTTCCTCACCTTTCCATTATTTGGCCACACTGGTGTGAGGATACTTCTGCATGGTTCCGATCCCCTTGGTGATGTGGGCCCTCTGGTGAGAGTCTTATCCTGGCTGGGTTCCTCACCCTTCTGTGACATTTGCCCTCTTCTGTGAGGTCACTCCTGCCTGGCTAGCGCACGTCACCTTGGCGACGTGGCCCTCAGTTGGGATTTGGTGCCTGCTGGGTGTTTCCTCCCTTCGGTAATGAGGGCCATCTGGCATCAGGCCCTAACTCCTGGGCTCCCAAACTTTTCTGATGTGTGCCCTGTGGTGCGAGTACACTCCTGCCAAGTTGCCAACCCCATGGGAATGTGGGCCTTCTGCTCTGTGGACTCAACGCCTGGGTTGTTCACAGATTCATGATGAGGGCCCTCTGTTGTGAGTTCACACCGGCCGGGATCCCATAGCCTCGCTGCTCCTTGCCACCGGCTGGGACGTTCCAACTGCGGGATTCCTCACCTTTTTTATTCTATGGGCCCTCTGTTTTGAGGCTACTCCTGCCTTCCTCCCTCCCAGACCCTTGGTGATGTGTGTCCTCTGGTTTGAGGCCACGTGTGTTGGGTCCCTGACCGTTCGATGATATGGCCCCAATGGTGTGAGGACACTCCTGCCTGGTTCACATCCCCTTGTTGTTGTGGGCCCTCTGGTGAAAGTCTGATCCTTGCTGGGTTCCTGACCCTTCTTTGAGGTGGACCCTCTTCTGTGAGGTAACTCCTGCCTGGCTTGCTCCCATTGCCTTGGTGACGTCGGCCATCTGGTGGCAGTTGGAGCCTGCTGGGAGCCTCCTCTCCTAGGTGATGAGGGCCCTCTGGCATCAGGCTCTAACTGCTGGGCACCCCACGTTTTCTGACTGAGCCCAGTGATGCCAGGACACTCCTGTAAGGTTCCCATCCCCATGTGGATGTGGGCCTTCTGCTCTGTGGTCCCAACGCCTGGGTTGCTCACAGTTTCGTGATGTTGGTTCTCTGGTGTTAGTTCACTCAGGCCTAGATCCCATAGCCTCTGTGCTCTGGCGCGACTGCTGGGAGGTTCCAACTGCTGGATTCCGCCCCTTTTTTATACTTTGGGCCCTGTGTGTGAGGTTCCTCCTGCCTGCCTCACTCCAAGCCCCTTGGTGATGTAGGTCCTCTGGTTTGAGGCCACATGTGCCGGTTGCCTCACCTTTTAGGTATGTGACCCCACTGGTGTGAGGAGACTCCTGACTGGTTCCCATCCTCTTGTTGATGTGGGCCCTCTGGTGAGAGTCTGACCCTGGCTTGATTCCTCACACTTCTGGGAGGTGGGTCCTCTTCTGTGAGGTCACTCCTGCCTGGGTGGCACACGTCGCCTTGGCCACATGGGCCCTCTGGTTGCAGTTGGAGCGTGCTGGGAGCCTCCTCCCGTCGGTGATGAGGGCCCTCTGGCGTCAGGCCCTAACTGCTGGGCTCCCCACATTTTCTGATGTGTGCCCACTGGTGCGATGCTACTCCTGCCAGGTTCCCATCCCCATGCGGATTTGGGCCTTCTGTTCTGAGGTGCCAATGGCTGGGTTGCTCACAGCGTCAGGATGTGGGCCCTCTGCTGTGAGTTCACTCCGGCATGCATCCCATACCCTCGGTGCTCTGGGCCACCTGCTTGGAGCTTCCAACTGCAGGATTCCTTACCTTTTTTCTTCTATGGGCCGTGTGTTGTGAGACACTTCCTGCCTGCCTCACTCTGAGCCCCTTGTTGATGTGGGTCTTCTGGTTTGAGGCCACATGTGGTGGGTTCCTCGCCTTTCAATGATGTGGCCCCACTGGAGTGAGAACACTCCTGCCTGGTTCCCATCCCCTTGGGGATGTGGGCCCTCTGGTGAGAGTCTTATCCTGGCTGGGTTCCTCCCCCTTCTGTGACGTAGCCCTCTGCTGTGAGGTCACTCCTGCCTGGCTGACGCACGTCACCTTGGCGACGTGGGCCCTCAGTTGGGACTTGGTGCCTGCTGGGAGTCTCCTCCCCTCGGTAATGAGGGCCAGGAGTCTCTTCCCCTCGGTAATGAGGGCCTTCTGGCGTCAGGCCCCAACTCCTGGGCTCCCAAAGTTTTCTGATGTGTGCCCTGTGGTGCGAGTACCCTCCTGCCAGGTTACCAACCCCATGGGAATGTGGGCCTTCTGTTCTGTGGTCCCAACACCTGTGTTGTTCACAGTTTCATGATGAGGGCCCTCTGTTGTGAGTTCACACTGGCCGGGATCCCATAGCCTCGCTGCTCTTTGCCGCATGCTAGGAAGTTCTAACTGCGGGATTCCTCACCTTTTTTATTCTATGGGTCCTCTGTTTTGAGGCTCCTCCTGCCTGCCTCACTCCCAGCCTCTTGGAGATGTGGGTCCTCTTTTTTAGGCCACATGTTCTGGGTTCTTTGCCTTTCTATGATTTGGTCACACTGGTGTGAGGCCACTCCTGCCTGCATCCGATCCCCTTGGTGATGTGGGCCCTCTTGTAACAGTCTGATCCTGGCTGGGTTCCTTACTCTTCTGTGAGGTGGGACCTCTGCTGTGAGGTAACTCCTGCCTGGATTGCTCCCGTTGCCTTGGTGATGTCGGACCTCTGGTGGCAGTTGGAGCCTTCTTGTACACTCCTCTCCAAGGTGATGCGGGCCCTCTTGCGTCAGGCTCTAACTGCTGGGCTCCCCACGATTTCTGATGTGAGCCCAGTGATGCCAGGACACTCCTGTAAGTTTCCAATTCTCATGGGGATGTGGGCCTTCTGCTCTGTGATCGCAACGTCTGGGTTGCACAAAGTTTCGTTATGTTGGCACTCCGGTGTTAGTTCACTCAGGCCTAGATCCCATAGCCTCTGTGCCCTGGGCCACCTGCTGGGAGGTTCCAAGTGCTGGATTCCTCACCTTTCTTATACTTTGGGCCCTGTGTTGTGAGGCTCCTCCTGCCTGCCTCACACCGAGCCCCTTGGTGATGTAGGACTTCTGGTTTGAGACCACGTGTGCCGTTTGCCTCAACTTTTAGGGATGTGGCCCTACTGGTGCGATGACACTCCTGCCAGGTTCCCATCCCCATGCAGATTTGGACCTTCTGTTCTGAGGTCCCAGCGGCTGGTTTGCTCACAGTGTCAGGATGTGGGCCCTCTGCTGTGAGTTCACTTCGGCATGGATCCCATACCCTCGGTGCCCTGGGCCACCTGCTTGGACCTTCCAACTGCTGGATTCCTCACCTTTTTTCTTCTATGGGCCCTGTGTTGTGAGACATCTCCTGCCTGACTCACTCCGAGCCCCCTTTTTATGTGGCTCTTTTGGTTTGAGGCCACATGTGCTGGGTGCCTCACCTTTCAATGATGTGGCCCCACTGTTATGAGCACACTCCTGCCTGGTTCGCATCCCCTTGGTGCTGTGGGCACTCTGGTGAGAGTGTGATCCTTGTTGGCTTCCTCACACTTCCGTGAGCTTGGCCCTCTGCTCTGAGGTCACTCCTGCCTGGTTGGCACACCTCGCCTTGGCGACGTAGGCCCTCTGGTGGCATTTGGAACGTGCTGGGAGCCTCCTCCCGTCGGTGATGAGGACCCTCTGCCGTCAGGCCCTAACTGCTGGGCACCCCACGTTTTCTGACTGAGCCCAGTGATGCCAGGACACTCCTGTAAGGTTCCCATCCCCATGCGGATGTGGGCCTTCTGCTCTGTGGTCCCATCGCCTGGGTTGCTCACAGTTTCGTGATGTTGGTTCTCTGGTGTTAGTTCACTCAGGCCTAGATCCCATAGCCTCTGTGCTCTGGGCCGCCTGCTGGGAGGTGCCAACTGCTAGATTCCACACTATTTTTATACTTCGGGCCCTGTGTTGTGAGGTTCCTCCTGCCTGTCTCACTCCAAGCCCCTTGTTGATGAAGGTCCTCTGGTTTGAAGCCACATGTGCCGGTTGCCTCACCTTTTAGGTATGTGGCCCCACTGGTGTGAGGACACTCCTGACTGGTTCCCATCCTCTTGTTGATGTGGGCCCTCTGGTGAGAGTCTGATCCTGGCTTGATTCCTCACACTTCTGGGAGGTGTGCCCTGTGCTGTGAGGTCACTCCTGCCTTGCTGGCACATGTCGCGTTGGCCACATGGGTTGTCTGGTTGCAGTTGGAGCGTGCTGGGAGCCTCCTTCCATCGGTGATGAGGTTCCTCTGTCATCAGACCATAACTGCTGGGCTCCCCACATTTTCTGATGTGCGCCCAATGGTGCGATCACACTCCTGCCAGGTTCTCATCCCCATGCGGATTTGGGCCTTCTGTTCTGAGGTACCAACGGCTGGGTTGCTCACAGTGTCAGGATGTGGGCCCTCTGCTGTGAGTTCACTCCGGCATGCATCCCATAGCCTCGGTGTTCTGGGCCACCTGCTTGGAGCTTCCAACTACAGGATTCCTTACCTTTTTTGCACTATGGGCCGTGTGTTGTGAGACACACTCTGCCTGCCTCACTCTGAGCGTCTTGTTGATGTGGGTCTTCTGGTTTGAGGCCACATGTGGTGGTTCCCTCGCCTTTCAATGATGTGGCCCCACTGGAGTGAGAACACTCCTGCCTGGTTCCCATCCCCTTGGGGATGTGGGCCCTCTGGTGAGAGTCTCATCCTGGTTGGGTTCCTCACAGTTCCGTAAGGTTGGCCCTCTTCCCTGAGGTCACTCCTGCCTGGCTGGCACACCCCGCTTTGGTGACGTCGGCCCTCTGGCGACAGTTGGAGCGTGCTGGGAGGCTTCTCCTCTCGTTGATGAGGGCACTCTGGTGTCAGGCCCTAACTGCTGGGTAGCCACATTTTCTGATACGTGCTAAGTGGTGAGAGGACACTCCTGCCAGGGTCCCATCCCCATGAGATTTTGGGCCTTCTGCTCTGGGGTCACAACGGCTGGGTTGCTCACAGTGTCAGGATGTGGGCCCTCTGCTGTGAGTTCACACCGGCATGGATCCCATAGCCTCGGTACTCTGGGACAACTGCTTGGAGTTTCCAACTCCTGGATTCCTCACCTTTTTTCTTCTTTGTGCACTTTGTTGTGAGACACCTCCTCCCTGACTCACGCCGAGCCCCTTTTTATGTGGGTCTTCTGGTTCGAGGCCACATGTGCTGGGTTCCTCACCTTTCAATGATGTGGCCCCACTGGTCTCAGAACAACTTCTTTATCCATTTTTCGCTTTCTGGGATATTTAACTTGTACCGTCGACGAGGTTTTTGTCAACAGAGCCGTCCCAAACTTTGGGGTGGCTGTGTCTTTTTGATTTTAATTTTTGTAGGCTATAGGACTATAAGTGGAAGTGCCGTAGGCTCTGTTGCTTTGTTTTTTAGGTGTTTCAGGAAACACCATATACTTCTCCAGAGTGGCAGTTGGCAGTTTATATCCTGCCCATCAGCATAAAAGGCTCCCTGTTCTACATGGCCTGTTCTTGCTTTCTGGATTTTACACATTTTTCAGGTGGCCCTTTTGACCTGGGGTATGTGAGGCTTCATTGTAGTGCAGATTTCCTTTGCATGCTTGCTTGGTTGGCCAAAAACGGCTTATGCGTTTCTTCCTGAATATATTCAGGAAAAAACGCATAAGCCCTTTTTGGCCAAGTGCATCATTGTCAACGTTCTGCCTCTTTTCCTATGCTTTAAATGCAATTCCAGTCTACCTCCTGAAATCGGTTTCCTGCAATTCTGCCCCGCTTTTAAGTCCTCTTTGCAGCCTTAGTTCAATATATTTTTGGGCGATAGTTGTCATGTATAACTCTGCAGGTTTGTAAATTATAGTGCCCCTGAGCTCCTTTCTTCAACTGGGTTTCTTGTGAGCTGGCCACAAATCCGCAGGATTGCTTCAGACCCTAATCTGGATCCGGCTCGGCATGCCGAGCCTTTTGTTAATTCCTCCTCCTGGTGGAAAATGAGAGTTCAATTTGCCCGTGCAGGCACCTACAGCTAGTCTCTCATTGATTCTCCCTATTCCTGTTCATCTTGCGCAGAAATTGCAAACTGTACCAAAGAGGAGGTTAAAGGCACTGACTTTCCAAGTGGGGAGAGTGTTAGGAAAGCGTCTGGAATGGAGAACCCGAGTACCAGGGGACGAAAACTGAGATGCATTTGAAAACGTATCCCACTCACACGGTGGACCATGCTCTGGGTTTCCCATGCATGTTTTAGCTGAAGGAAGAATCCTTTAAACATGGAGAGTTGGGACCCATGGAAAGGTTACAATGCAATATGACTTCAAAGGGTCTGCATTTGCTCATCGAACCTCACCAATGCTATCAGCCCGAAGTGTCCAACCTTATGTCTCACTCAGCTCTGGGTGTAGATGAGGTAAATCCAGGTTGCATCACAAGCCCTGAATGAATTATTTAAGAATTGATCTCTTTTTCACTGTCATTGTGTTTTGCTTTTGTAATTCATTTTGATAACGGGATTTATCGGATTTTCTCTGCTGCATTCATGCAGCTGTACACATGCTTGATTCTCTTATGGAGACATATAAATCCGTGGGTTTGAAGATTCTTACTAGTCAGGTGTATTCCTAGGCGTTGAATATAGGGTGTTTAGTCCATCTCGTTGAGCAAGGTGTAGGTCTTGACTCTTATATATTTGACTTATTGAATGGTATCTGTGCTAATTTCTATGTCTGTTTTTATGCAGCACCCCAACTCACCTTTCCCCTAAAGCAAACATAAGTTGGTTTTCTAAATTTGAGACCCTGTTCTGTTTGGTAATTCAGTTCATGTGTAGCCAAGATTACATTCGGTGTATTAGTGATATCTTATGATGTTTCATTTTCTGTGTGACTTATTTCACTTAGAATCATCGTACCTGAATCCACTCATTATGCCGCGACAGGCCTGATGACATAGATTTCATTGGAGAGTGATATTCCATTGTTCGTACGTACCACAACTTCTTTATCCATTTTTCGCTTTCTGGGATATTTTACTTGTACCGTAGACGAGGTTCTTGTAAACAAAGCCGTCTGAAACTTTGGGGTGGCTGTGCGTTTCTTATTTTAATTTCCCTAAGCTATAGGACCATAAGTGAAAGTGCCGTAGGCTCCGTTGCTTTGTTTTTTAGGTGTCTCAGGAAACACCATACACTTCTCCAGAGTGGCTCTTTGCAATTTACATCCCGCCCATTAGCAGAACAAGGCTCCCTGTTCTCCATGGCCTGTGCTGCCTTTCTGGATTTTACACTTTTTTTGGTGGCCCTTTTGACCGGGGGGCAGTGAGACTTCACTGTAGTGCAGATTTCTTTAACATGCTTGTTTGGTTGGCCAAAAAGGGCGTATGCGTTTTTTCCTGAATATATTAAGGAAAAAAAGCATACGCCCTTTTTGGCCAAGCGCATCATTGTCGAAGTTCTGCCTCTTTTCCTATGCTTTAAATGCAATTCCAGTCTACCCCCTGAAATCGTTTTCCTGCAATTCTGCCCCGCTTTCAAATCCTCTTCGAAGCCTTCCTTCAATATATTTTTGGACGATAGCTGTCATTTATAACTGCAGGTTTGTGAATTACAGTGCCCCTGAGCTCCTTTCTTCAAATCGCTTTCTTGTGAGCTGGCCGCAAACCCGCAGGATTGCATCAGGCCCTAATCTGTTTCCGGAACATGCTGAGCCTTTGGTTAATTCCTCTTCCTGGTGGGAAATGAGCGTTAAAATTGCCTGTGCAGACACCTACAGCTAGTCTCTCATTGATTCTCCCTATTCCTGTTCATCTTGCGCAGAAATTGCAAACTGTGCCAAAGAGGAGGTTAAAGGCACTGACTCTCCAAGTGGGGAGAGTGTTAGGAAAGCGTCTGGAATGGTGAACCCGAGTACCAGGGGACAAAAACTGAGATGCATTTGAAAACGTTTCCCACTCACACGGTGGACCATGCTCTGGGTTTCCCATGCATGTTTTAGCTGAAGGAAGAATCCCTTAAACATGGAGAGTTGGGACCCATGGAAATGGTTCCATGCAGTATGACTTCAAAATGTCTGCATTTGCTCACCGAACCTCACCAATGCTATCAGCCCGAAGTGTCCAACCTTATGTCTCACTCAGCTCTGGGTGTAGATGAGGTAAATCCAGGTTGCATTCCAGGCCCTGAATGAATTTTTTAAGAATTGCTCTCTATTTCACTGTCATTGTGTTTTGTTTTTGTAATTCATTTTGATAATGGGATTTATCGGATTTTCTCTGCTGCATACATGCAGCTGTACACACGCTTGGTTCTCTTACGGAGACATATAAATCCATGGGTTTTAAGATTCTTACTAGTCAGGTATATTCCTATGTGTTGAATAACGGGTGTTGAGTCCATTTCGATGAGCAATGTGTAGGTCTTGTCTATTACATATTTGGCTTATGGAAAGGTATCTGTCCTAATTTCAATCTCTGGTTTTATGCAGCACCACAACTCACCTTTCCCCATAAGCAAGCATAAGTTGGTGTTCTAAATTTAAGACCCTGTTCTGTTTTGTAGTTCAGTTCATGTGTAGCCAAGTTTACATTCCGTGTATTAGTGATATCTTATGATGTTTCTTTTTCTGTGTGACTTATTTCACGTAGAATCATCCTACCTGAATGCACTCATAATGCCGCTACGGGCCTGATGACATAGATTTCATTGCTCAGTGATATTCCATTGTACGTATGTACCATAACTTCTTTATCCATTTTTCGCTTTCTGGGATATTTAACTAGTACTGTAGACGAGGTTCTTGTAAACAGAGCCGTCCCAAACTTTGGGGTGGATGTGTGTTTTTGATTTTAATGTCTCTAAGCTACAGGACCATAAGTGGATGTGCCATAGGCTGTGTTGCTTTGTTTCCTACGTGTTTCAGGAAACACCATACACTTCTCCAGAGTGGCTCTTGGCAATTTACATCCCGCCCATCAGTATGAAAAGGCTCGCTGTTCTCTATGGCCTGTCCTGTCTTTCTGGATTTTACACTTCTTTCAGATGGCCCTGTTGACCGGGGGGCAGTGAGACTTCCCTTGTAGTGCAGATTTCCTTTACACGCTTGCTTGGTTGGCCAAAAAGGGCGTATGTTTTTTTTTCCTGAATATATTCAGGAAAAAACACATACGCCCTTTTTGGCCAAGTGAATCACTGTCGACATTCTGCCTCTTTTCCTATGCTTTAAGTGCAATTCCAGTCTACCCCCTGAAATCGTTTTCCTGCAATTCTGCCCCGCTTTCAAATCCTCTTCGAAGCCTTACTTCAATATATTTTTGGACGATAGCTCTCATTTATAACTCTGCAGGTTTGTGAATTACAGTGCCCCTGAGCTCCTTTCTTCAAATCGCTTTCTTGTGAGCTGGCCGCAAACCCGCAGGATTGCATCAGGCCCTGATCTGGTTCCGGAACATGCTGAGTCTTTGGTTAATTCCTCTTCCTGGTGGGAAATGAGCGTTAAATTTGCCTGTGCAGACACCTACAGCTAGTCTCTCATTGATTCTGCCTATTCCTGTTCATCTTGCGCAGAAATTGCAAACTGTGCCAAACAGCAGGTTAAAGGCACTGACTCTCGAAGTGGGGAGAGTGTTAGTAAAGGGTCTGGAATTGTGGACCCGAGTAAAAGGGGACGAAAACTGAGATGCATTTGAAAACGTTTCCCGGTCACACGGTGCACCATACTGTGGGTTTCCCATGCATGTTTTAGCTGAAGGAAGAATCGCTTAAACCTGGAGAGTTGGGACCCATGGAATGGGTACCATGCAGTATGACTTCAAATGGTCTGCATTTGCTCATCGAACCTCACCAATGCTATCAGCCCGAAGTGTCCAACCTTATGTCTCACTCAGCTCTGGGTGTAGATGAGGTAAATCCAGGTTGCATCACAAGCCCTGAATGAATTATTTAAGAATTGCTCTCTATTTCACTGTCATTGTGTTTTGTTTTTGTAATTCATTTTGATAAAGGGATTTATCGGATTTTCTCTGCTGCCTTCATGCAGCTGTACACATGCTTGATTCTCTTATGGAGACATATAAATCCATGGGTTTGAATATTCTTACTAGTCAGGTGTATTCCTAGGCATTGAATATAGGGTTGTTAGTCCATTTCGTTGAGCAAGGGGTAGGTCTTGACTATTACATATTTGACTTATGGAATGGTATCTGTGCGAATTTCTATCTCTGGTTTTATGCAGCACCCCAACTCACCTTTCCCCTTAAGCAAACACAAGTTGGTTTTCTAAATTGGAGACCCTGTTCTGTTTTGTAATTCAGTTCATGTGTAGCCAAGATTACATTACGTGTATTAGTGATAACTTATGATGTTTCATTTTCTGTGTAAATTATTTCACTTAGAATGAGGGTACCTGAATCCACTCATTATGCCGCGATGGGCCTGATGACATAGATTTCATTGGAGAGTGAAATTCCATTGTACGTACGTACCACAACTTCTTTATCCATTTATTGCTTTCTGCGATATTTAACTTGTACCGTAGACGAGGTTCTTGTAAACAGAGCCGTCTGAAACTTTGGGGTGGCTGTGCGTTTCTGATTTTAATTTCCCTAAGCTATAGGACCATAAGTGGAAGTGCCGTAGGCTCCGTTGCTTTATTTTTTAGGTGTTTGAGGAAACACCATACACTTCTCCAGAGTGGCTCTTGGCAATTTACATCCCACCCATCAGCATAACACGGCTCCCTGTTCTCCATGGCCTGTGCTGCCTTTCTGGATTTTACACTTTTTTCAGATGGCCCTTTTGACCAGGGGTCAGTGAGACTTCACTGTAGTGCAGATTTCTTTAATATCCTTGCTTGGTTGGCCAGAAAGGGCGTATGCGTTTTTTCCTGAATATATTCAGGAAAAAAAGCATACGCCCTTTTTGGCCAAGTGCATCATTGTCGAAGTTCTGCCTCTTTTCCTATGCTTTAAATGCAATTCCAGTCTACCCCCTGAAATCGTTTTCCTGCAATTCTGCCCCGCTTTCAAATCCTCTTCGAAGCCTTCCTTCAGTATATTTTTGGACGATAGCTGTCATTTATAACTCTGCAGGTTTGTGAATTATAGTGCCCCTGAGCTCCTTTCTTCAAATCGCTTTCTTGTGAGCTGGCCGCAAACCCGCAGGATTGCATCAGGCCCTAATCTGTTTCCGGAACATGCTGAGCCTTTGGTTAATTCCTCTTCCTGGTGGGAAATGAGCGTAAAAATTGCCTGTGCAGACACCTACAGCTAGTCTCTCATTGATTCTCCCTATTCCTGTTCATCTTGCGCAGAAATTGCAAACTGTGCCAAAGAGGAGATTAAAGGCACTGACTCTCCAAGTGGGGAGAGTGTTAGGAAAGCGTCTGGAATGGTGAACCCGAGTACCAGGGGACAAAAACTGAGATGCATTTGAAAACGTTTCCCACTCACACGGTGGACCATGCTCTGGGTTTCCCATGCATGTTTTAGCTGAAGGAAGAATCCCTTAAACATGGAGAGTTGGGACCCATGGAAAGGGTTACATTCAGTATGACTTCAAAATGTCTGCATTTGCTCACCGAACCTCACCAATGCTATCAGCCCGAAGTGTCCAACCTTATGTCTCACCCAGCTCTGGTTGTAGATGAGGTAAATCCAGGTTGCATCACAAGCCCTGAATGAATTATTTAAAAATTGCTCTCTATTTCACTGTCTTGTGTTTTGTTTTTGTAATTCATTTTGATAACGGGATTTATCGGATTTTCTCTGCTGCATTCATGCAGCTGTACACATGCTTGATTCTCTTATGGAGACATATAAATCCATGGGTTTGAAGATTCTTACTAGTCAGGTGTATTCCTAGGCGCTGAATATAGGGTGTTTAGTCCATCTCGTTGAGCAAGGGGTAGGTCTTGACTATTATATATTTGACTTATGGAATGGTATCTGTGCTAATTTCAATCTCTGTTTTTATGCAGCACCCCAACTCACCTTTCCCCTAAAGCAAACATAAGTTGGTTTTCTAAATTTGAGACCCTGTTCTGTTTTGTAATTCAGTTCATGTGTAGCCAAGATTACATTCGGTGTATTAGTGATATCTTATGATGTTTCATTTTATGTGTGACTTATTTCACTTAGAATCATCGTACCTGAATCCACTCATTATGCCGCTGCGTGCCTGATGACATAGATTTCATTGGAGAGTGAAATTCCATTGTCCGTACGTACCACAAGTTCTTTATCCATTTTTTGCTTTCTGTGATATTTAACTTGTACCATAGATGAGGTTCTTGTAAACAGAGCCGTCTGAAACTTTGGGGTGGCTGTGCGTTTCTGATTTTAATTTCCCTAAGCTATAGGACCATAAATGGAAGTGCTGTAGGCTCCGTTGCTTTGTTTTTTAGGTGTTCCAGGAAACACCATACACTTCTCCAGAGTGGCTCTTGGCAATTTACATTCCGCCCATCAGCATAACAAGGCTCCCTGTTCTCCATGGCCTGTGCTGCCTTTCTGGATTTTACACTTTTTTCAGATGACCCTTTTGACCCGGGGGCAGTGAGACTTCACTGTAGTGCAGATTTCTTTAATATGCTTGCTTGGTTGGCCAAAAAGTGTGTATGCGTTTTTTCCTGAATACATTCAGGAAAAAACGCATACGCCCTTTTTGGCCAAGTGTATCATTTTCGAAGTTCTGCCTCTTTTCCTATGCTTTAAATGCAATTCCAGTCTACCCCCTGAAATCGTTTTCCTGCAATTCTGCCCCGCTTTCAAATCCTCTTCGACGCCTTCCTTCAATATATTTTTGGACGATAACTCTCATTTATAACTCTGCAGGATTGTGAATTACAGTGCCCCTGAGCTCCTTTCTTCAAATCGCTTTCTTGTGAGCTGGCCGCAAACCCGCAGGATTGCATCAGGCCCTAAACTGGTCCGGAACATGCTGAGCCTTTGGTTAATTCCTCTTCCTGGTGGGAAATGAGCATTAAATTTGCCCGTGCAGACACCTACAGCTAGTCTCTCATTGGTTCTCCCTATTCCTGTTCATCTTGCGCAGAAATTGCAAACTGTGCCAAACAGGAGGTTAAAGGCACTGACGCTCCAAGTGGGGAGAGTGTTAGTAAAGGGTCTGGAATTGTGGACCCGAGTAAAAGGGGACGAAAACTGAGATGCATTTGAAAACGTTTCCCAGTCACACAGTGCACCATACTGTGGGATTCCCATGCATGTTTTAGCTGAAGGAAGAATTGCTTAAACCTGGAGAGTTGGGACACATGGAATGGGTACCATGCAGTATGACTTCAAATGGTCTGCATTTGCTCATCGAACCTCACCAATGCTATCAGCCCGAAGTGTCCAACCTTATGTCTCACTCAGCTCTGGGTGTAGATGAGGTAAATCCAGGTTGCATCACAAGCCCTGAATGAATTATTTAAGAATTGCTCGCTATTTCACTGTCATTGTGTTTTGTTTTTGTAATGCATTTTGATAAAGGGATTTATCGGATTTTCTCTGCTGCCTTCATGCAGCTGTACACATGCTTGATTCTCTTATGGAGACATATAAATCCATGGGTTTGAAGATTCTTACTA
The DNA here is from genome assembly GCF_059928025.1 of Delphinapterus leucas. Lineage (NCBI taxonomy): Eukaryota > Metazoa > Chordata > Mammalia > Artiodactyla > Monodontidae > Delphinapterus > Delphinapterus leucas. Next base: position 18,500,316 of record NW_028322233.1, on the reverse strand, counting down.
GTCAGGTGTATTCCTCGGCATTGAATATAGGGTTGTTAGTCCATTTCGTTGACCAAGGGGTAGGTCTTGACTATTATATATTTGACTTATGGAATGGTATCTATGCGAATTTCTATCTCTGGTTTTATGCAGCACCCCAACTCACCTTTCCCCTTAAGCAAACATAAGTTGGTTTTCTAAATTTGAGACCCTGTTCTGTTTTGTAATTCAGTTCATGTGTAGCCTAGATTATATTCCGTGTATTAGTGATATCTTATGATGTTTCATTTTCTGTGTGACTTATTTCACTTAGAATCATCGTACCTGAATCCACTCATTATGCCGCGATGGGCCTGATGACAAAGATTTCACTGGAGAGTGATATTCCATTGTACGTACGTACCACAACTTCTTTATCCATTTTTTGCTTTCTGCGATATTTAACTTGTACCGTAGACGAGGTTCTTGTAAACAGAGCCGTCTGAAACTTTGGGGTGGCTGTGTGTTTCTGATTTTAATTTCCCTAAGCTATAGGACCATAAGAGGAAGTGCCGTAGGCTCCGTTGCTTTGTTTTTTAGGTGTTTGAGGAAACACCATACACTTCTCCAGAGTGGCTCTTTGCAATTTACATCCCGCCCATCAGCATAACAAGGCTCCCTGTTCTCCATGGCCTGTGCTGCATTTCTGGATTTTACACTTTTCTTGTTGGCCCTTTTGACCGGGGGGCAGTGAGACTTCACTGTAGTGCAGATTTCTTTAACATGCTTGTTTGGTTGGCCAAAAAGGGCGTATGCGTTTTTTCCTGAATATATTAAAGAAAAAATGCATACGCCCTTTTTGGCCAAGTGCATCATTCTCGACGTTCTGCCTCTTTTCCTATGCTTTAAATGCAATTCCAGTCTACCCCCTGAAATCTTTTTCCAGCAATTCTGCCCCGCTTTCAAGTCCTCTTCACAGCCTTACTTCAATATATTTCTGGAAGATAGCTGTCATTTATAACTCTGCTGGTTTGTGAATTACATTGCCCCTGACCTCCTTTCTTCATATCGCTTTCTTGTGAGCTGGCCGCAAACCCGCAGGATTGCTTCAGGCCCTAATCTGGTTCCGGCACGGCATGCTGAGCCTTTGGTTAATTCCTCTTCCTGGTGGGAAATGAGCATTAAATTTGCCCGTGCAGACACCTACAGCTAGTCTCTCATTGGTTCTCCCTATTCCTGTTCATCTTGCGCAGAAATTGCAAACTGTGCCAAACAGGAGGTTAAAGGCACTGACTCTCCAAGTGGGGAGAGTGTTAGTAAAGGGTCTGGAATTGTGAACCCGAGTAAAAGGGGACAAAAACTGAGATGCATTTGAAAACGTTTCCCGGTCACACGGTGCACCATGTTCTGGGTTTCCCATGCATGTTTTAGCTGAAGGAAGAATCGCTTAAACCTGGAGAGTTGGGACCCATGGAATGGGTACCATGCCGTATGACTTCAAATGATCTGAATTTGCTCATCGAACCTCACCAATGCTATCAGCCCGAAGTGCCCAACCTTATGTCTCACTCAGCTCTGGGTGTAGATGAGGTAAATCCAGGTTGCATCACAAGCCCTGAATGAATTATTTAAGAATTGCTCTCTATTTCACTGTCATTGTGTTTTGTTTTTGTAATTCATTTTGATAAAGGGATTTATCGGATTTTCTCTGCTGCCTTTATGCAGCTGTACACAGGCTTGATTCTCTTATGGAGACATATAAATCCATGGGTTTGAAGATTCTTACTAGTCAGGTGTATTCCTAGGCCTTGAATATAGGGTTGTTAGTCCATTTTTTTGAGCAAGGGGTAGGTCTTGACTATTACATATTTGACTTATGGAATGGTATCTGTGCGAATTTCTATCTCTGGTTTTATGCAGCACCCCAACTCACCTTTCCCCTTAAGCAAACATAAGTTGGTTTTCTAAATTTGAGACCCTGTTCTGTTTTGTAATTCAGTTCATGTGTAGCCAAGATTACATTCCGTGTATTAGTGATATCTTATGATGTTTCATTTTCTGTGTGACTTATTTCACTTAGAATCATCGTACCTGAATCCACTCATTATGCCCCGACGGGCCTGATGACATACATTTCATTGGAGAGTGATATTCCATTGTACATACGTACCACAACTTCTTTATCCATTTTTTGCTTTCTGCGATATTTAACTTGTACCGTAGACGAGGTTCTTGTAAACAGAGCCATCCGAAACATTGGGGTGTCTGTGTGTTTCTGATTTTAATTTCCCTAAGCTATAGGACCATAAGTGGAAGTGCCGTAGGCTCCGTTGCTTTGTTTTTTAGGTTTTTGAGGAAACACTATACACTTCTCCATAGTGGCTCTTGGCAATTTACATCCCGCCCATCAGTATGACAAGGCTCCCTGTTGTCTATGGCCTGTCCTGTATTTCTGGATTTTACACTTTTTTCAGATGGCCCTGTTGACCGGGGGGCAGTGAGACTTCCCTTGTAGTGCAGATTTACTTTACACGCTTGCTTGGTTGGCCAAAAAGGGCGTATGTGTTTTTTCCTGAATATATTCAGGAAAAAACACATACGCCCTTTTTGGCCAAGTGCATCACTGTCGACATTCTGCCTCTTTTCCTATGCTTTAAGTGCAATTCCAGTTTACCCCCTGAAATCGTTTTCCTGAAATTCTGCGTCTCTTTCAAGTCCTCTTCGCTCACTTAGTGCAATATATTTTTGGACGATAGCTGTCATTCATAACTCTGCAGGTTTGTGAATTACAGTGCCCGTGAGCTCCTTTCTTCAACTCGTTTTCTTGTGAGCTGGCAGCAAAACGGCAGGATTGCTTTAGGCCCTAATCTCTTTCTGGCAGGGTACGCTGAGCCTTTGGTTAATTCCTCTTCCTGGTGGGAAATTAGCGTTACATTTGCCCATGCAGACACCTACAGCTAGTCTCTCGTTGATTCTCCCTATTCCTGTTCATCTTGCGCAGAAATTGCAAACTGTGCCAAACAGGAGGTTAAAGGCACTGACTCTCCAAGTGGGGAGATTGTTAGGAAAGCGTCTGGAATGGTGAACCCAAGTACCAGGGGACAAAACTGAGATGCATTTAAAAACGTTTCCCACTCACACGGTGCACCATACTGTGGGTTTCCCATGCATGTTTTAGCTGAAGGAAGAATCCCTTAAACATGGAGAGTTGGGACCCATGGAAAGGGTACCATGCAGTATGACTTCAAAATGTCTGCATTTGCTCACCGAACCTCACCAATGCTATCAGCCCGAAGTGTCCAGCCTTATGTCTCACCCAGCTCTGGGTGTAGATGAGGTAAATCCAGGTTGCATCACAAGCCCTGAATGAATTATTTAAGAATTGCTCTCTATTTCACTCTCATTGTGTTTTGTATTTGAAAATTATTTTGATAATGGGATTTATCGGATTTTCACTTCTGCGTTTATGCCGCTGTGCACATGCTTGATTCTCTTACGGAGACATATAAATTCATGGGTTTTAAGATTCTTACTAGTCAGGTATATTCCTAGGCGTTGAATATGTGGTGTTGAGTCCATTTCCTTGAGCAAGGAGTAGGTTTTTTCTATTACATATTTGGCTTATGGAATGGTATCTGTGCTAATTTCAATCTCTGGTTTTATGCAGCACCCCAACTCACCTTTCCCCATAAGCAAGCATAAGTTGGTTTTCTAAATTTAAGACCCTGTTCTGTTTTGTAATTCAGTTCATGTGTAGCCAAGTTTACATTCCATGTATTAGTGATATCTTATGATGTTTCTTTTTCTCTGTGACTTATTTCACGTAGAATCATCGTACCTGAATCCACTCATTATGCCGCTACGGGCCTGATGACATAGATTTCAATCGTGAGTGATATTCCATTGTACGTACGTACCACAACATCTTTATCCATTTTTTGCTTTCTGGGATATTTAACTTGTACCGTAGACGACGTTCTTGTAAACAGAGCCATCCCAAACTTTGGGATGGCTGGGTGTTTTTGATTTTAGTTTCCCTAAGCTATAGGACCATAAGTGGAAGTTCCATAGGCTGTGTTGCTTTGTTTCCTACCTGTTTCAGGAATCACCATACACTTCCCCAGAGTGGCTGTTGGCAATTTACATCCCGCACATCAGGATAACAAGGCTCCCTGTTCTCCATGGCAGGTCCTGTATTTCAGGATTTTACACTTTTTTCAAATGGCCCTTTTGACTGGAGGGCAGTGAGACTTCATTGTAGTGCAGATATCCTTTACACCCTTGCTTGTTTGGCCAAAAAGGGCGTATGCGTTTTTTCCTGAATATATTCAGGAAAAAACGCATACGCCCTTTTTGGCCAAGTGCATCATGGTCGACATTCTGCCTCTTTTCCTATGCTTTAATTGCAATTCCAGTCTACCCCCTGAAATCATTTTCCTGAAATTCTGCCCCACTTTCAAGTGCGCCTCACAGAGTTATTTTAATATATTTTTGGACAATAGCTGTCATTCATAACTCTGCAGGTTTGTGAATTACAGTGCCCCTGAGCTCCTTTCTTCAACTCCCTTTCTTGTGAGCTGGCTGCAAAACCGCAGAATTGATTCAGGCCATAATCTCTTTCCGGCAGGGCACGCTGAGCCTTTTGTTAATTCCTCTTCCTGGTGGGAAATGAAAGTTAAATATGGCCGTCCAGACACCTGCCTCACTCCCACCACCTTGGTGATGTGTGTCCTCTGGTTTGAGACCACATGTGCTGGCTTCCTCACCTTTAAATGATGTGGCCCCAATGGTGTGAGGAAACTCCAGCCTGGTTCCCATCCCCTTGATGATGTGTGCCCTCTGGTGAGAGTGTGATCCTGGCTGGTTTCCTCACCCTTCTGTGACATTTACCGTCTGCTGTGAGGTCACTCCTGCCTGGCTGGCACACGTCACCTTGGCGACGTGGGCCCTCAGTTGGGATTTCGTCCCTGATGGGAGTTTCCTCCATTCGGTAATGAGGGCCCTCTGGCGTCATGCCCTAACTCCTGGTCTCCCAAACTTTTCTGATGTGTGCCCTGTGGTGCGAGTACACTCCTGCCAGGTTCCGAACCCCATGGGAATGTGGGTCTTCTGCTCTGTGGACACAACGGCTGGGTTGTTCACAGTTTCATGATGAGGGCCCTCTTTTTTGAGTTCACACCGGCCGGGATCCCATAGCCTCGCTGCTCCTTGCCACCGGCTGGGACGTTCCAACTGCGGGATTCCTCACCTTTTTTATTCTATGGGCCCTCTGTTTTGAGGCTATTCCTGCCTGCCTCCCTCCCAGACCCTTGGTGATGTGTGTCCTCTAGTTTGAGGCCACGTGTGTAGGGTCACTCACCTTTCTATGATATGGCCCAAAAGGTGTAAGGACACTCCTGCCTGGTTCACATCCCCTTGGAGTTGTGGGCCCTCTGGTGAAAGTCTGATCCTTGCTGGGTTCCTGACCCTTCTTTGGGGTGGGCACTCTTCTGTGAGGTAACTCCTCCTGGCTTGCTCCCATTGCATTGGTGATGTCGGCCATCTGGTGGCAGTTGGAGCTTGCTGGAAGCCTCCTCTCCTAGGTGATGAGGGCCCTCTGGCATCAGGCTCTAACTGCTGGGCACCCCACGTTTTCTGACTGAGCCCAGTGATGCCAGGACACTCCTGTAAGGTTCCAATCCACATGGGGATGTTGGCCTTCTGCTCTGTGGTCCCAACGCTTTGGTTGCTCACAGTTTCGTGATGTTGGTTCTCTGGTGTTAGTTCACTCAGGCCTAGATCCCATAGCCTCTGTGCTCTGGGCCGACTGCTGGGAGGTTCCAACTCCTGGATTCCGCACCTTTTTTATACTTTGGGCCCTGTGTTGTGAGGCTCCTCCTGCCTGCCTCACTCCAAGCCCCTTGGTGATGTACGTCCTCTTGTTTGAGGCCACATGTGCTGGTTGCCTCACCTTTTAGGTATGTGAACCCATTGGTGTGAGGACACTCGTGACTGGTTCCCATCCTCTTGTTGATGTGGGCCCTCTGGTGAGAGTCTGTCCCTGGCTTGATTCCTCGCACTTCTGGGAGGTGGGTCCTCTGCTGTGACGTCACTCCTGCGGGGGGGCACACGTCGCCTTGGCCACATGGGCCCTCTGGTTGCAGTTGGAGCATGCTGGAAGCCTCCTCCCATCGGTGATGAGGGCCCTCTGGCGTCAGGCCCTAACTGCTGGGCTCCCCACATTTTCTGATGTGTGCCCACTGGTGCGATGACACTCCTGCCAGGTTCCCATCCCCATGCGGATTTGGGCCTTCTGTTCTGAGGTGCCAACGGCTGGGTTGCTCACAGTGTCAGGATGTGGGCCCTCTGCTGTGAGTTCACTCCGGCATGCATCCCATACCCTCGGTGCTCTGGGCCACCTGCTTGGAGCTTCCAACTGCAGGATTCCTTACCTTTTTCCTTCTATGGGCCGTGTGTTGTGAGACACTTCCTGCCTGCCTCACTCTGAGCCCCTTGTTGTTGTGGGTCTTCTGGTTTGAGGCCACATGTGGTGGGTTCCTCGCCTTTCAATGATGTGGCCCCACTGGAGTCAGAACACTCCTGTCTGGTTCACAACCCTTGGGGGTGTGGGCCCTCTGGTGAGAGTCTCATCTTGGTTGGGTTCCTCACAGTTTCGTAAGGTTGGCCCTCTGCCCTGAGGTCACTCCTGCCTGGCTGGCACACCCCACCTTGGTGACGTCAGCCCTCTGGCGGCCGTTGGAACATGCTGGGAGCCTACTCCTCTCGGTGATGAGGACATTCTGGTGTCAGGCCCTAACTGCTGGTTACCCACATTTTCTGATACGTGCTAAGTGGTGAGAGGACACTCCTGTCAGGTTCCCATCCCCATGCGGTTTTGCGCCTTCTGCTCTGTATTCACAGCGGCTGGGCTGCTCACAGTGTCAGGATGTGGCCCCTCTGCTGTGAGTTCAATCCGGCATGGATCCCATAGCCTCGGTGCTCTGGGACAATTGCTTGGAGCTTCCAAGGGCTGGATTCCTCACATTTTTTATTCTATGGGCCCTGCGTTGTGAGGCTAGTCCTCCGAGCCCCTTGGAGATGTGGGTCCTCTGGTTTAGGTCCTCTGGTTTAGGCCACATGTTCTGGGTTCCTCACCTTTCTATGATTTGTCCACACTGGTGTGAGGCCACTCCTGCCTGAATCCCATTCCCTTGGTGATGTGGGCCTTCTGGTGAGAGTCTTATCCTGGCTGGGTACTTCCCCCTTCTGTGACGTAGACCCACTGCTCTAAGGTCACTCCTGCCTGGCTGGCGCACGTCACGTTGGCGACGTGGGCCCTCAGTTGGGAGTTGGTGCCTGCTGGGAGTCTCCTCCCCTCGGTCATGAGGGCCCTCTGGCGTCAGGCCCTAATTTCTGGGCTCCCATACTCTTCTGATGTGTGCCCTCTCGTGGGAGTACACTCCTGCCAGTTTCCCAACCCCATGGGAATGTGGTCCTTCTGCTCTGTGGTCCCAACCGCTGGGTTGTTCACAGTTTCATGATGAGGTCCCTCTGTTGTGAGTTCACACCGGCCGGGATCCCATAGCCTCGCTGCTCCTTGCCGCCTGCTGGGAGGTTCCAACTGCGGGATTCCTCACCTTTTTTATTTTATGGGCCCTCTGTTTGAGACACCTACTGCCTGCCTCACTCTGAGCCCCTTGTTGATGTGGGTCCTCTGGTTTAGGCCATATGTACTGGGATCCTCACTTTTCTATGATTTGGCCATACTGGTGTGAGGCCACTCCTGCCTGGTTCTGATCCCCTTGGTGATGTGGGCCCTCTGGTGAGAGTCTTATCCTGGCTGGGTTCCTTCCCCTTCTGTGACGTAGGCCCTCTGCTGTGAGGTCACTCCTGCCTGGCTGACGCACGTCACCTTGGCGACGTGGGCCCTCAGTTGGGAGTTGGTGCCTGCTAGGAGTCTGCTCCCCTCGGTAATTAGGGCTGTCTGGCATCAGGCCCTAACTCCTGGGCTCCCAAAATTTTCTGATGTGTGCCCTGTGGTGCGAGTACACTCCTGCCATGTTACCAACCCCATGGGAATGTGGGCCTTCTGTTCTGTGGTCCCAACACCTGTTTTGTTCACAGTTTCATGATGAGGGCCCTCTGTTGTGAGTTCACACTGGCTGGGATCCCATAGCCTCGCTGCTCCTTGCCGCATGCTAGGGGTTTCCAACTGCGGGATTCCTCGCATTTTTTATTCTATGGGTCCTCTCTTTTGAGGCTCCTCCTGCCTGCCTCACTCCCAGCCCCTTGGAGGTGTGGGTCCTCTGGTTTAGGCCACATGTGTTGGGTTCCTCACCTTTCTATGATTTGGTCACACTGGTGTGGGGCCCCTCCTGCCTGGATTGCTCCTGTTACCTTGGTGACGTCGGACCTCTGGTGGCAGTTGGAGCCTTCTTGTACCCTCCTCTCCAAGGTGATGAGGGCACTCTTGCATCAGGCTCTAACTGCTGGGCTCACCATGATTTCTGATGTGAGCCCAGTGATGCCAGGACACTCCTGTAAGGTTCCAATCCTCATGGGGACGTGGGCCTTCTGCTCTGTGGTCGCAAGGCCTGGGTTGCTCACAGTATCGTTATGTTGGCACTCCAGTGTTAGTTCACTCAGGCCTAGATCCCATAGCCTCTGTGCTCTGGGCCGCCTGCTGGGAGGTTCCAAGTGCTGGATTCCCCACCTTTCTTCTACTTTGGGCCCTGTGTTGTGAGGCTCCTCCTGCCTGCCTCACACCGAGCCCCTTGGTGATGTAGGTCTTCTGGTTTGAGACCACGTGTGCCGTTTGCCTCACATTTTAGGGATGTGGCCCTACTGGTGCGATGACACTCCTGCCAGGTTCCCATCCCCATGCAGATTTAGACCTTCTGTTCTGAGGTCCCAGCGGCTGGGTTGCTCACAGTGTCAGGATGTGCGCCCTCTGCTGTGAGTTCACTCCGGCATGGATCCCATTGCCTCGGTGCCCTGGGCCACCTGCTTGGAGCTTCCAACTGCTGGATTCCTCACCTTTTTTCTTCTATGGGCCCTGTGTTGTGAGACATCTCCTGCCTGACTCACTCCGAGCCCCTTTTTGATGTGGCTGTTCTGGTTTGAGGCCACATGTGCTGGGTTCCTCACTTTTCAATGGTGTGACCCCACTGGTCTCAGAACACTCCTGCCTGGTTCGCATCCCCTTGGTGATGTGGACCCTCTGGTGAGAGTCTGATCCTGGTTGGGTTCCTCACACTTCTGTAAGCTTGGCCCTCTGCCCTGAGGTCACTCCTGCCTGGCTGGCACACCCCGCCTTTGTGACGTCGGCCCTCTGGCTGCAGTTGGAGCGTGCTGGGAGCATTCGCCTCTTGGTGATGAGGACACTCTTGTGTCTGGCCCTAACTGCTGGGTAACCACATTTTCTGATACGTGCTAAGAGGTGAGAGGACACTCCTGCCAGGTTCCCATCCCCATGTGGTTTTGGGCCTTCTGCTCTGGGGTCACAACGGCTTGGTTGCTCACAGTGTCAGGATGTGAGCCCTCCGCTGTGAGTTCAATCCGGCATGGATCCCATAGCCTCGGTGCTCTGGGATAACTGCTTGGAGCTTCCAACTGCTGGATTCCTCACCTTTTTCTTCTATATGCACTGTGTTGGGAGAAACCCCCACCCTGCCTCACTGCGAACCCCTTTTTGATCTGGGTCTTCTGGTTCGAGGCCACATGTGCTGGGTTCCTCACCTTTCAATGATGTGCCCCACTGGTCTCAGAACACTCCCACCTGGTTCCCATCCCCTTGGTGATGTGGGCCCTCTGGTGAGAGTCTGATGCTGGTTGGGTTCCTCACACTTTTGTGAGCTTGGCCCTCTGCTCTGAAGTCACTCCTGCCTAGCTGACACACACTGCCTTGGTGACGTCGGCCTTCTGGTGGCAGTTGGAATGTGCTGGGAACCTCCTCCCCTCGGTGATGAGGGCCATCTCGCTTCAGGCCCTAACTGCTGGGCACCCACATTTTCTGATACGTACTAAGTGGTGAGAGGACACTCCTGCCAGGCTCTCATCACCATGGGGATGTGGGACTTCTGCTCTGATGTCCAAAAGGCTGGGTTGCTCAGTTTCACGATGTGGGCCCTCTGTTGTGAGTTCACTGCCACCTGGATCCCAGAGACTGGGTGCTGTGGGCCAACTGCTGGGAGGTTGCAACTGCTGGATTCCTCACATTTTTTATTCTATGGGCCCTGCGTTGTGAGGCTAGTCCTGCCTGCCTCACTCCAAGCCCCTTGGAGATGTGGGTCCTCTGGTTTAGGCCACATGTTCTGGGTTCCTCACCTTTCTATGATTTGGCCACACTGGTGTGAGGCCACTCTTGCCTGGATCTCATTCCCTTGGTGATTTGGGCGCTCTGGAGAGAGTCTTATCCTGGCTGGGTACTTCACCCTTCTGTGACGTAGACCCTCTGTTGTGAAGTCATTCCTGCCTGGCCTGCGCACGTCACCTTGGCGACGTGGGCCCTCAGTTGGGAGTTGGTGCCTGCTGGGAGTCTCCTCCCCTCGGTCATGAGGGCCCTCTTGCGTCAGGACCTGACTCCTGGGCTCCCATACTCTTCTGATGTGTGCCCTCTGGTGGGAGTACACTCCTGCCAGGTTCCCAACACCATGGGAATGTGGGCCTTCTGCTCTGTGGTTCCAACCGCTGGGTTGTTCGCAGTTTCGTGATGAGGGCCCTCTGTTGTGAGTTCACACCGGCCGGGATCCCATAGCCTCACTGCTCCTTGCCGCCTGCTGGGAGGTTCCAACTGCAGGATTCCTCAACTTTTTTATTTTATGGGCCCTCTATTTGAGACACCTCCTGCCTGCCCACTCTGAGCCCCTTGTTGATGTGTGTCCTCTGGTTTAGGCCATATGTTCTGGGATCCTCACTTTTCTATGATTTGGCCATACTGGTGTGAGGCCACTCCTGCCTGGTTCTGATCCCCTTGGTGATGTGGGCTCTCTGGTGAGAGTCTTATCCTGGCTGGGTTCCTCCCCCTTCTGTGACGTAGGCCCTCTGCTGTGAGGTCACTCCTGCCTGGCTGACGCATGTCACCTTGGCGACGTGGGCCTTCAGTTGGGAGTTGCTGCCTGCTAGGAGTCTGCTCCCCTCGATAATTAGGGCCGTCTGGCGTCAGGCCCAAACTCCTGGGCTCCCAAAATTTTCTGATGTGTGCCCTGTGGTGCGAGTACACTCCTGCCAGCATACCAACCCCATGGGAATGTGGGCCTTCTGTTCTGTGGTCCCAACAGCTGTGTTGTTCACAGTTTCATGATGAGGCCCTCTGTTGTGAGTTCACACCGGCCGGGATCCCATAGCCTCGCTGCTCCTTGCCGCATGCTAGGAGGTTCCAACTGCAGGATTCCTCACCTTTTTTATTCTATGGGCCTCTCTTTTGAAGCTCCTCCTGCCTGCCTCATTCCCAGCCCCTTGGAAATGTGGGTCCTCTTGTTTAGGCCAAATGTTCTGCGTTCCTCACCTTTTTATGATTTGGCCACACTGGTGTGAGGCCACTCCTGCCTGGTTTGCTCCCGTTGCCTTGGTGACGTCGGACCTCTGGTGGCAGTTGGAGCCTTCTTGTACCCTCCTCTCCAAGGTGATGAGGGCCCTCTTGCGTCAGGCCCTAACTGCTGGGTACCCACATTTTCTGATACGTGCTAAGTGGTGAGAGGACACTCCTGCCATGTTCCCATCCCCATGCGGTTCTGGGCCTACTGCTCGGGGGTCAAAACGGCTGGGTTGCTCACAGTGTCAGGATGTGGGCCGTCTTCTGTGAGTTCACTCCAGCATGGATACCATAGCCTCGGTGCTCTGGGATAACTGCTTGGAACTTCCAACGGCTGGATTCCTCATCTTTTTTCTTCTATGTGCACTGTGTTGTGAGACACCTCTTCCCTGCCTCCTTCCGAGCCCCTTTTTGATTTGGGTCTTCTGGTTCGAGGCCACATGTGCTCTGTTCCTCACCTTTAAATGATGTGGCCCCACTGGCCTCAGAAGACTCCTGCCTGCTTCCCATCCCCTTGGTGATGTGGGCCCTCTGGTGAGAGTCTGATCCTGGTTGGGTTCCTCACACTTCCGTGAGCTTGGCCGTCTGCTCTGAGGTCACTCCTGCCTGGTTGGCACACCTCGCCTTGGCGACGTAGGCCCTCTGGTGGCAGTTGGAGCACGCTGGGAACCTCCTAACCTCGGTGATGAGGGCCCTGTCGGGTCAGGCCCTAACTGCTGAGTTCCCACATTTTCTGATATGTACTAAGTGGTGCGAGGGCACTCCTGCCAGGTTCCCATCCCCATGGGGATATGGCGCTTCTGCTCTGATGTCCAAAAGGCTGGGTTGCTCAAAGCTTCATGATGTGGGCCGTCTGCTGTGAGTTCACTGCGGCCTGGATCGCATAGACTGGGTGCTCTGGGCCACCTGCTGGTATGTTTCAACTGCTGGATTCCTCACATTTTTTATACTTGGGCCCTGCATTGTGAGGCTAGTCCTGCCTGCCTCACTCTGAGCCCCTTGGAGATGTGGGTCCTCTGGTTTAGGCCACGTGTTCTGGGTTCCTCACCTTTCTATGATTTGGCCACACTGGTGTGAGGCCACTCCTGTCTGGATCCGATCCCCTTGGTGATGTGGGCCCTCTGGTGAGAGTCTTATCCTGGCTGGGCACCTCACCCTTCTGTGACGTAAGCTCTCTACTATGATGTCACTCCTGCCTGGCTGGCGCACGTCACCTTGGCGATGTGGGCCCTCAGTTGGGAGTTGGTGCCTGTTGGGAGTCTCCTCCCCTCGGTAATGAGGGCCCTCTGGCGTCAGGCCCTAACTCCTGGGCTCCCATACATTTCTGATGTGTGCCCTCTGGTGGGAGTACACTCCTTCCAGGTTCCCAACCCCACGTGAATGTGGGCCTTCTGCTCTGTGGTCCCAACCGCTGGGTTGTTCACAGTTTCATGATGAAAGCCCTCTGTTGTGAGTTCACACCGCCTGGGATCCCATAGCCTCGCTGCTCCTTGCCGACTGCTGGGAGGTTCCTATTTCGGGATTCCTCACCTTTTTTATTTTATGGACCGTCTGTTGTGAGTCTCCTCCTGCATGCCTCACTCCCAGCCCCTTCGTGATGTGTGTCCCCTTGTTTGAGGCCACATGTCCTGGATTCCACACCTTTCGATGATGTGGCCCCACTGGTGTGAGGGCACTCCTGCCTGGTTCACATCCACTTGGTGATACGGGCCCTCTGGTGAGAGTCTGATCCTGGTTGGGTTCGTCACACTTCTGTGAGGTGGGCCCTCTGCTCTGAGGCCAATCCTGCCTTTGTGGCACACCCCGCCTTGGCGACATCGGCCGTCTGGTGGCAGTTGGATCCTGCTGGGAGACTCCTACCCTTGGTGATGAGGGCGCTCTGGCGTCAGGCCCTAACTGCTGACCTCCCCACATTTTCTGATGTGTGCCCACGTGTTCGATGACACTCCTGCCAGGTTCCCATCCCCATGGGGATGTGGGCCTTTTGCTCTGAGGTCCCAACGGCTGGGTTGCTCACAGTATCTTGATGTGGGCCCTCTGCTGTGAGTTCACTGCAGCCTAGATCCCATAGACTCGGTGCCCTGGGCCGCCTGCTGGGAGGTTCCAATTACTGGATTCCTCACCTTTTTTATTCTATGGGCCCTGTGTTGTGAGGCTACTCCTACCTGCCTCACTCCGAGCCCCTTGGAGATGTGGGTCCTCTGGTTTGAGGCCACATGTGCTGGGTTCCTCACCTTTCTATGATGTGGCCACACTGGTGTTAGGACACTCCTGCATGGTTCCGATCCCCTTGGTGCTGTGGGCCCTCTGGCGACCGTCTTATCCTGGCGGGGTTCCTCACCTTTCTGTGTGGTAGGCCCTCTGCTGTGAGGTCACTCCTGCCTGGCTGGCACACGTCACCTTGGCGACGTGGGCCCTCAGTTGTGTGTTGGTGCCTGCTGGGAGTCTCCTTCCCTCGGTAATGAGGGCCCTGTGGCGTCAGACCCTAACTCCTGGGCTCTCAAAATTTTCTGATGTGCGCCCTGTGGTGCCAGTACACTCCTGCCAGGTTCCCAACCCCATGGGAATGTGGGCCTTCTGCTCTGAGGTCCCAACGTCTGGGTTTCTCACAGTTTCATGATGAGGGCCCTCTGGTGTGAGTTCACCCAGCCTGGATCCCATAGCCTCGCTATTCCTGGCCGCCTGCTGGGAGGTTCCAACTGCGGGATTCCTCACCGTCTTTATTCTATGGGCCCTCTGTTTTGAGGCTCCTCCTGCCTGCCTCACTCCCAGCCCCTTGTTGATGTGTGTCCTCTGATTAGAGGCCACGTGTGCTGGGTCCCTCACCTTACGATGATGTGGCCCCACTGGTGTGAGAATACTTGTGCCTGGTTCCCCTCCCCTTGGAGATATGGGCCCTCTGGTGAGAGTCTGATCCTGGCTGGGTTCCTCACACTTCTGTGAGGTTGGCCCTCTGCTGTGAGGTAACTCCTGCCTGGCTTCCCATTTCCTTGGTGACGTCGGCCCTCTGGTGGCAGTTGGAACCTATTGGGAGCCTCCTCCCCTCGGTGATGAGGGCCCTCTGGCGTCAGGCCGTAACTGCTGGGCTCCCCACGTTTTCTGATGTGAGCCCAGTGATAACAGAACACTCCTATAAGGTTCCCATCCCCATGGGGATGTGGGCCTTCTGCTCTGTGGTTCCAACGCCTGGGTTGCTCACAGTTTCATGACATAGGCTCTCTGGTGTTAGTTCGCTCAGGCCAGGATCCCATAGCCTCTGTGCTCTGGGCAGCCTGCTGGAAGATTCCAACTGCTGGATACCTCACCTTTTTTATTCTTTAGGCCCTGTGTTGTGAGGCTCCTCCTGCCTGCCTCACTCCCAGTCCCTTTGTCATGTGGGTCCCATAGTTTGAGGCCACATGTGCCGCTTTCCTCACCTTTTAGTGATGTGGACCCACTGGTGTGAGGACACTCCTGCCTGGTTCCCATCCCCTTGGTGATGTGGGCCGTCTGGTGAGAGTCTTATCCTGTCTGGTTTCGTCACCTTTCTGTGAGTTGGTCCCTCTGCTCGAGGTCACACCTGCCTGGCTTGCTCCCGTTGCCTTGGTGACGTCGGCCCTCTGGTGGCAGTTGGAGCTTGCTGGGAGCCTCCTCCCCTCGGCGATGAGGGCTCTGTGGCATCAGTCAATAATTGCTGGGCTCCCCATATTTTCTGATTATGCCCACTGGTGCGATGACACTCCTGCCGGGTTCCAATCCCCATGTGGATGTGCGCCTTCTGCTGTGAGGTCCCAACGTTTGGGTTGCTCACAGTTTAATGATGAGGGCCCTCTGGTGTGAGTTCATTCCGGACTGGATCCCATAGCCTCGCTGCTCCTGGCTGCCTGCTGGGAGGTTCCAACTGCGGGATTCCTCACCTTTTTTATTCTATGGGCCCTCTGTTTTGAGGCTCCTCCTGCCTGCCTCACTCCCAGCCCCTTGGTGATGTGTGTCCTCTGGTTTGAGGCCACATGTGCTCT